>NC_141874.1:463135559-463438590 GCF_056163025.1 Triticum urartu | reverse complement strand
TATTAGTTTCCGATCTACTATTTTTGCAATCTTTTACTTTCCGATCTATAAACCAAAAATACCAAAAATATTTACTTTACAGTTTATCTATCTCAATCAGATCTCACTTTTGCAAGTAACCATGAAGGGATTGACAACCCCTTTATCGCGTTGGTTGCAAGTTGTTTGATTGTTTGTGCAGGTATTCGGTGATTTGTGTGTTGTCTCCCACTTGATTGATACCTTGGTTCTCAAACTGAGGGAAATACTTATCTCTACTTTGTTGCATCACCCTTTCCTCTTCAAGGGAAAAACCAATGCAAGCTCAACGAGTAGCAAAGGTTTCATTTCATTTGGACTCCATCTGGTATTCCTTTTCTGCGAAACTCAAAAACAGGGAAAAACAGAAACTGGCATTGGCTCTAGGTTAATAGGTTAGTCCCAAAAATAATACAAAATAGCATATTAATGCATATAAAACATCCAAAACATATAATATAATACCATGGAACAATTAAAATTTATAGATATGTTGGAGACGTATCATGCGTGTATGTAGGTCGTGAGTTAGTGGCAGTGTAAGTGCATCTAGTGCCCCTTAGTGATTTTGGTGTATTGAAGACTTATAGGTTAAGGGACTAATGTGTTTGTGAGTGTACACAAGTCTATAAGTCTATGCGGAGTTTGATATTTACAGAGAAAGTCGAACCCTAAAAAAGAATGTCTTCAACTGAAGACTTTGGCTTTTTGAAGACTTTGAAAGTGAAGAAATTGGTGTGATCTTGAAGACTTGATATTTATGCGAGGAATATGAAGCATGAAGACTTTTGTTTCATAGTTTTGTTTTATCTTTCTTGAGTCATAGGAAACACCGTACTGTTAAAGGGGGTCGAGGTAAAACTAAGGAAAAGTTTCCAAGTGATGCTCATCTCAAAATCCTACACCTACCAATCCCTTCGAGTAAAGCCATTGGAAATCTCATACAGTTCAGTCAATTTCTTCAGTGACAGAGATGTAGATCTTCTGGTCTCTAAGGAATTTGTTCTGACTGAGGAGTTAGGAAATCGCCAGTGCGGATTGCCTACAAGTGAGGAACATGATAGCTGATGACCCACAAGTGTAGGGGATCTATCGTAGCCTTTTCGATAAGTAAGAGTGTCAAACCCAACGAGGAGCAGAAGGAAATGATAAGCGGTTTTCAGCAAGGTATTTTCTACAAGCACTGAAATTATCGGTAACAGATAGTTTTGTGATAAGGTAATTTGTAACCAGCAACAAGTAAGGCAAGTAAATAAGGTGCAGCAAGATGGCCCAATCCTTTTTGTAGCAAAGGACAAGCCTGGACAAACTCTTATATAAAGGAAAGTGCTCCCGAGGACACATGGCAATTATCGTCAAGCTAGTTTTCATCACATTCATATGATTCGCGTTCGGTACTTTGATAATTTGATATGTGGGTGGACCGGTGCTTGGGTACTGCCCTTACTTGGACAAGCATCCCACTTATGATTAACCCCCATTGCAAGCATCCGCAACTACAACCGGAGTATTAAGGTAAACCTAACCATAGCATGAAACATATGGATCCAAATCAGCCCCTTACGGAGCAACGCATAAACTAGGGTTTAAGCTTCTGTCACTCTAGCAACCCATCATGTACTTATTACTTCGCAATGCCTCCCTCTAGGACCAAACAATGGTGAAGTGTTATGTAGTCCACATGACACCACTAGAGGGATGACAACATACATCTCATCAAAATATCGAACGAATACCAAATTAACATGGCTACTTATAGCAAGACTTCTCCCATGTCCTCAGGAACAAACGTAACTACTCACAAAGCATATTCATGTTCATAATCAGAGGGGTATTAATATGCATAATGGATCTGAATATATGATCTTCCACCAAGTAAACCAACTAGCATCGACTACAAGGAGTAATCAACACTACTAGCAACCCACAGGTACCAATCTAAGGTTTGGATACAAAGATTGGATACAAGAGATGAACTAGGGTTTGAGATGAGATGGTGCTGGTGAAGATGTTGATGGAGATTGACCCCCTCCTGATGAGAGGATCGTTGGTGATGACGATGGTGATGATTTCCCCCTCTCGGAGGGAAGTTTCCCCGGCAGAACAGCTCCTCCGGAGCCCTAGATTAGTTCCGCCAAGGTTCCGCCTCGTGGCGGCGGAGTTTCGTCCCGTGAGCTTGCTTATGATTTTTTCCTCGACGAAAGACTCCATATAGCCAAAGATGGGCATCGGAGGGCCACCAGGGGGCCCAAGAGGCAGGGGCGCCCAGGGGGGTAGGGTGCACCCCCCACCCTCGTGGACGGTGGGCCGCCCCCCTCTGGTAGTTCTTTCGCCCAATTTTTTTATATATTCTGAAACGTGCTCCCGTGAAGTTTGAGGACTTTTGAAGATGTGCAGAATAGGTCTCTAATATTTTCTCCTTTTCTAGCCCAGAATTCCAGCTGCCAGCATTCCCCCTCTTCATGTAAACCTTGTAAAATAAGAGAGAATAGGCATAAGTATTGTGACATAATGTGTAATAACAACCCATATTGCAATAAATATCGATATAAAAGCATGATGCAAAATGGACGTATCAATATCCCTGAGGAATTTGATAGTCAAATTTCTGACCTTTGCTATGCTATGCGCCAGCTATTCCAAAATATCTACCCACCTAACGGTCATATCATTGAAGGGCATTTATGTCTTATCATGTCGGGCTGCTCCCTAGGCTATAAATAGCCGCCCCCTACAACCACTAGCTAGTTGGCTGCTCCGTGAGAAACTGACACTTGTCATTGAGAGCATCCCATCCTCTAAGGACTTTGAGCGAAAATCATCAAGTGAGAAAAAATCCAAAACCCAAACCAAACACCAACAAACCCAAAGTGATTGAGCATCACTGAAGAGATTGTTCCTATGTGGAACTGAGGCTTGTTACCTTTGAGGACTATGCATCCTCCAGACAGTTAGGCGTCATGGTCTAGAGCATCCAAGAGGAAATTGTGGATCGCCGAGTGACCGAGTCTGTGAAGGTTCAGAAGTCACCTGAAGACTTACCATGAGTGATTGGGCGAGGCCTGTGTGACCTTAGCTCAAGGAGAATATGGTGAGGACTGTGTGTCCGGGATTGTGTGCCCTCGGGTTTAAATACCTAGCCACTCCAACCAAAGGTACGACTGTCGCAGCAGTTGGAACTGGTCTACCAAATCACTGTCTTCACCAAGCTATTGGTTCTATTTCCTCAACTCTACCATTTCCTCATTCAGATACCATTGTACTTGATTGTTACTGTTTGAAGACCTTGACTGAAGACTTTCTCAATTTCCTCAGTTCAATTTCTTAAGTCAGTTTGTCTTCAGCCTGCTTATCCTGTGTTTATGCTACTTGTACTCTATGCTTGTTTTCATTTCTTCATGATGATTGTGCTACTACTCTGTTATGTTTGCATCTGAGTACTTATTCCGCTGCTAAGTAGTTCGTTGCTTAGGAATTTCCTCACCCTGAAATTCCTCAGTGACGAATTTGTAAAAATTGCATATTCACCCCCCTCTAGTCGATATAATACACTTTCAATTGGTATCAGAGCAAGGTACTCCCTTGTTCTGTGTGATTTTTGTTTAATCGCCTAGAGTTTTAGTTATGTCGACCGCAGGACTGAAGACAGTGACATGCCCCATCTTTATCGGTCATGATTATCCCAACTGGAAGGCCATGATGAAGAAGCGCCTCATGGCGATGAACAGTGAATTGTGTACCGTCACTGAGATTGGTCTTACCGATCTATGCAAGATGGCAGAGGCTGATGATATTCACAAGTACACTCTAGTTAACCTCATGGCGAAGGACATCATGTGCTCCTATTTGTACCAAAATCAGTTCAGGAACATTATGCATCTCAGCCATGCGAAGCTCATATGGGACCGACTCTCTGAGGTCTATGAAGGTCATCGAACTCATCATGATCCCTGGTTTGATGATTTCAAGGAATCGCGCAAGGCTATGACTTTCGATCCAGAATCATCATCCTCTCCACCATGCCTTATGGCAAAAGGTGCCAAGGTAACGG
Organism: Triticum urartu; assembly: GCF_056163025.1. Lineage (NCBI taxonomy): Eukaryota > Viridiplantae > Streptophyta > Magnoliopsida > Poales > Poaceae > Triticum > Triticum urartu. The sequence continues at coordinate 463,434,521 of NC_141874.1, read as the reverse complement.
AATGCTACCTATCTGGGTCCAGTGATGATGAATCTGGTGATGAATTTGGACCCGGTTATACCAAACTTGCTTCCCTTGCCACTAAACAACAAAGAGCTTTGGAAAAAGTTCAAAACATGCTACATGAGAGCGATGATATGTTGGGTGAAGAAATGGATCGTTCTAAAGTTTTGACTGAAAGTCTTCAGAGACTTCAGACTAAGTTTGACAATCTTCAGAGTCATCATAACACTCTCTTATCTGATCATGAGAAGCTTTCTTATGAATTTATTCAAAGAAATCAAGATCTTGAGCGGCTAAGGGTGAGTTATGAAGATCTTCATAAGGAACACGATTCATTGCTTGCTCAACAGATCAGCCCCACTCAGGTTGAATTCATTCCACCATGTTTGAAATGCATTGAACGTGAATCTACTAATTCTTCACCTGAAAGTTTAAATGATTATATTGCTGCAAATTCTTCAACCATCTCTGCTATCACAAATTCCTCATCTGAGGATGCTGCTAGTATCACTAACCATGCAGGGTTGAAGGAATTGTATGTGACAGGCATGTACAAAATCCTCAAAGGGCATCAGGCCCTTTGTGATGTGCTTAAAAAGCAGATCCTCAACAGGAACCCTAGGTAAGAGGGTATTGCCTTTGAGAGGAAACTCAATGCTGATGGGACATACTGGAAACCTGAGCAGTATCCCAAAACCTCATGGGTTGCTGCAAAGGGACCTTCAGTGGATCCATCTACTTTATCTGGCTTTACATGTGAATCTTCATATTCTTCTGATGAGTCATTTGACTCCAACTATAAACTGTTCAAAAATCAGAATGGTGAAGTATTTGCTAGATATGTTGGCACTAACTGCAGGAACGGTCCCCCTATGAAGAAAATCTGGGTTCCCAAAAGGTGCTTTGGAAGTCTTCAAGTGAATGTCATCATGGCACCACCTGTGAAGAATAGGAACTCCAGATCAAATTCTTCATATGGACCAAAGTCTTCATATGAATCCAAGTCCTCATATGGACCAAATTCCTCACATGGATCAAATTCCTCATATGGATCCATATCTTCATATGAACATCATCGTGCTAACACTTCTGTTTCGCAGGAAGATCTAAGGGTTATGAATATGTGCATTATTCTTCAAATCATTATGTCCATAAGTCCCCGGAGAATTTCTCTGCTTATTCATATGCTTATCCTAACCCCTCTTCTCTGAAACGAAGTGGACTGGCTTCTACGCCACCTTTCTCTTATGGAGCTCATAGAATGATGAACTCTTTGCCACCCCTCTAGATGTGGGTGGTGAAGAAAAAGAACTAATCTCTTATGCAGGGTCAGGTCTCCAAACGAACTTAAAACGTCTGAAGAATTTGCTGGAGACCTGAATATGCTTGAAAGGACGCAAGCTAATCATGAAGAAAGGAATTTCATTTCTCACGTTCTCATACTACTATATCTGTTCTATTGTTTGATGAATTTGATCTGATGAATTTGATGTCATATTCTTCACTGCTAAAGTATATGAGTCTGTAAGATGCACTAATTCTTCTGCAAGATGATCAACCCAAAGCCACTGAGTGGGTCCTCGATAGTGGATGTACAAATCACATGACTGGTGATAGGAACTTATTGATGGACACTGCTTTATCTCCATTGCGTCAGAAGCATATCACCTACGCTGACAAAGGAAAAAGTAAGGTATTGGGTCTAGGTAAGGTTGCGATCTCAAAGGATCAAAACATGGACAAAGTCATGCTTGTCGAGTCCTTAGGGTTCAACCTCATGTTTGTCTCAATGCTTTGTGATCTTGATATGGTTGTTGTGTTTGGCAAGTATCATTGTGTTATGATCATGGAAGCTGACAATTCCAAAGTCTTCGAAGGCTTTAGGAGAGGAGACTTGTACATTGTTGATTTCTCTACAGGACCACAACATGCCTACTTGCAAAAGCTTTAGAAGGCTAGCTATGGCATGGACGACTGGGTCATGCTGGCATGAGGAACTTGCACACGCTCGTGAAGAAGAAGCATGACATTGGCATCGAGGGTGTCAAATTCCTCAAGGATCACCTGTGTGGAGCTTGTGAAGCTGGAAAGATGACCAAGGCCAAGTATCCCTTAAAGACCATCATGACTACCACTCATCCATTTGAATTGCTTCACATGGATCTATTTGGCCCTACTCATTATGCCACATTTACTAACGTTGCATCTTTATATGGCTTTGTCATTGTTGATGACTATTCTCGTTACACATGAGTGCATATCATCACTTACAAAACTGAAGTGTAGGAAGTCTTCAAACGATTTTCCTTGAGGGCTTCAACCAACTTTAGTGTGAAGATCAAGCACATCAAAAGTGATAATGGAACCGGGTTCAAGAATACTGGCCTTGATGACTATCTTGATGAACTTGGTATTACTCACGAGTTATCTGCTCCTTATACTCCTCAGCAGAATGGCGTCGTGGAGCGCAAGAACAGGACTCTTATTGAGATGGCTCGCACTATGCTTGATGAATACAAGACGTCTCCTCGCTTCTGGCCTGAGGCAATTGATACTGCGTGCCACATCATCAATAGGGTATATCTTCACAAATTCTTCAAAAAGACCTCATATGAACTCCTCACTAACACGAAACCCAATGTGAGTTATTTCAAAGTCTTCGGTGCTAACTGTTGGATTAGAGATCCTCATCACAATTCTAAATTTGCACCTAAAGCACATGAAGGTTTTATGCTTGGTTACGGAAAGGACTCGCACACCTACAGAGTCTTCAACACCTATCACCACAAGGTTGTTGAAACGGTAGATGTGTGGTTCGATGATACTAACGGCTCACAAAGAGAGCACCTACCTCCTGTGCTATATGAAATATCACCTGAGGAATCCATTCAGTTCAAGGCTACAGAGGATGTCATTCCTACCGAAGAATCTGCTGAAGAAGTCATTCCAGAACGTGAAGAACATCATGCTGATGCACCTGAAGAAAATGCCTCTGAAGAAAATGTTGAGCCCCCTCAACGTCGTCAACCCGCTCATCCTCGCATTGCTAATGTAGTGTAGATTGAGAGAATCATCAATGACATCAAAGCACCAGGTCCACTCACACGCTCAAAAGCTTCACATTTGTCTAACTTTTGTGGGCACTTTGCTTTTGTCTCTATCACAGAGCCCACCAAAGTAGATGAGGCATTTCTAGAGCCTGAGTGGATTCAAGCGATGCAACATGAATTACATCAATTTGAGCTCAACAATGTCTGGGAACTTGTCAAGTGACTAGACCCACGCAAGCACAATATCATCGGCACAAAATGGATCTACCGCAACAAGCAAGATGAAAATGGCCTTGTGGTGAGGAATAAGGCACGGTTTGTAGCTCAAGGCTATACACAGGTTGAAGGAATTGATTTCGATGAAACTTTTCCACATGTTGCTGGACTTGAGGCTATTCGCATATTGCTTGCTTATGCTAACTATCATAATATCATCTTATATCAAATGGATGTGAAAAGTGCATTCCTCAATGGTAAGCTTGAGGAAGAAGTATATGTTGCTCAACCCCCAGGTTTTGAAGATCCAAAGCATCCTGACAAAGTCTTCAGACTCAACAAGGCCCTCTACCGCCTCAAGCAGGCCCCTCGGGCGTGGTATGATACTTTGAAGGAATTCCTCATGAAGAAAGGCTTCAAACCTGGTTCACTTGACCCAACTCTTTTCACCAAAACCTATGATGATGAATTATTCGTGTGCCAAATCTATGTTGATGATATCATCTTTGGCTGTACTAACCAACGTTACACTGACAATTTTTCCTATATGATGAGTGAGGAATATAAAATGTCTATGATGGGAGAATTGAAATTCTTCTTAGGTCTTCAATTTCTTCAACAACGCAACGACATCTTCATATCTCGGGAGAAATACCTCAAAGATGTGTTGAGGAAATTCGGCATGCAAGATTGCAAAGGCGTCAAAATCCCTATGCCCACAAATAGCCATCTATGCACTGATGAAAATGGTATTGACTTTGATCAAAAGGTATACCACTCCATGATTGGCTCTTTATTGTATCTATGTGCATCTAGGCCAGATATTATGCTTAGTGTTTGCATGTGTGCCCGTTTTCAAGCTACACCAAAGGAATCACACCGTAAGGCTGTGAAGCATATTCTTCGATATCTATCTCACACACCAACACTTGGATTATGGTATCCCAAGGGATCGGCTTTTGATCTCATTGGATATTCTGACTCTGACTATGTTGGTGATCGTGTTTTTGTGCAAGTCAACATCAGGCACATGCCATTTCCTTGGATGATCCTTAGTATGTTGGTCCTCGAAGAAGCAGAATTGTGTATCACTCTCTACTGCTGAAGCTGAGTACATTGCTGTTGGTTCGTGCTGTTCTCAATTGCTATGGATGAAGCAAACCCTCAAGGACTATGGCATCAATGTGAAGAATGTGCCACTCTACTGTGACAAGGAGAGTGCCATCAAGATTGCTCATAACCCAGTTCAGCACTCAAAGACAAAGCACATCCAGATTCATCATCATTTTTTTGTGATCATGTGTTGAAGGGCGACATCTCTATCGAGCATGTGAAGATTGAAGAACAGCTAGCCGATATCTTCACAAAGCCCTTGGATGAGAAGAGATTTAGCAAGTTGCGATGTGAGATAAATATCTTAGAATCTTCGAATGTACTTTGAAAAGGACACACACCCTAACACTTATGCAAATTGATGACTTAGATGTGCAACACACAAAGTAACATTTTTATTCAATCAATGAAGGCTAACCCTCTCAGTGTGAAGAAATTAAGATGGCTCTTCCCCCACCTCCACCCTCCCACCCCCTCCCGGTGGCCATGGCGATGCCAATGATTCTCCACCGGTCCATCCACCCAAATCCTTTTCCTTTCCAATGGATCCATTTGGTGACCCATCATCCATTGCCCATCAACTGGATTTCTCGTTTGGTCATCGATTCAGAGGTGAGATCCGTAAGTTCTTCCTGTCCTCGATCAACGCTATCTCATCATCCCATGGGTTCATCATGGTGGTAGCATTTGCCCGGTTCTCCTTCCGTTTGGGTGCTCTCAACTTGAATTTGGCACTTTTTGCATGCATTGGAGGCAACTATAAAGATTTTGAGGTTTCTCATATTAGTGGCAATGTATTCAAGTTCAAGGTTTGCTCCAAAGCAGTGGGTTTTTATTTGGTCTGGAAGATCTTCTTTCATTGCAAGAAATTCAAATGTTATTTCCACCTTTGGAGTGGAGGAGGGCCAAATTGGGTTTATGAAGAAAAAAATTGGTATAAGGAAGAAGATAATCAATGGTCACTGGTCACTCGTAACCGTCGAGGTAAACATTCTACCCAAGTTCCTATCAAACAAGTTTTTCATAGAATCCTTGATATTCCTCTACCCTCTTCCCATAGCCATGGATTCCATAGCTCAGAATCTCATATGCTAACCGGGGCCAATACTATCCCTGTTGATACATCTCATCCCCGAAATGCATGCTTGGATGATCGTGATCATCGCAATATTGTTACACCAACACCCCCGGCCATGCATAGCGGATCGGTGGTTACTAGGCCTGTTCAAAATTCAAATAATGTTGTGGTCCGTGAGGCTCCAATTGGGCTATATGATGGGAATGGGCCGCAGCCCAATAACTCAGAAGTTGGAACGTCTACTATGGCCCAAGGACCAGTTGATCATAGTAACCTGTTCTGGCGCAAATGCCTAGGCTATGGTCATACGCGCTTTAATTGCAGCAATAAAATTAGGTGTCGCGCGTGCTACAGGTATAACCATATCACGAGATTTTGCCTAAACACAAATATCTCCAACTATACTTATCGGGCCAAACGGCCAGCTGATGCTTTGGCCGATAAACCCCCTACCCAACTGCTAGACGCCTCATCTCCCTCCACCAATCTCCCACCTTCCTCTGCTCCGCCCACCACCTCTGAGATGGCGTGCTACCCTTGCAACCTGCTCCCCCATCTTCCTCCCGGCACTACCATCATGGCCTCTGGTCCGCTCCATGCTCGTCGTGGCTACGTGGTGCTGGGTGGCGAGCTTCCCATGGTCTGCGATGAGTGGGCCATCGCCACTCTGACACCGGATGTTTCTCTTGAAGAATTCCATGGCGCCATTGCTTTGATCTCCAACTTTCTTGAAGGTCGTGGCTGGCGTATTAACTACACATCTAGATGTGGTATGGGTACTTGATAACCCACAAGTATAGGTGATCGCAACAGTTTTCGAGGGTAGAGTATTCAACCCAAATTTATTGATTCGACACAAGGGAGCCAAAGAATATTCTCAAGTATTAGCAGCTGAGTTGTCAATTCAACCACACCTGGAAACTTAATATTTGTAGCAAAGTACTTAGTAGCAAAGTAATATGATAGTAGCAGTAACGGTAGCAAAATAATAGTTTTGGTTTTATAGTGATTGTAACAGTAGCAACGAAAAAGTAAATAAGCGAAGAACAATATGTGAAAAGCTTGTAGGCATTGGATCAGTGATGGATAATTATGTCGGATGCAATTCCTCATGCAATGGTTATAACATAGGGTGGCATAGAACTAACTCTAGTTCATCAATGTAATGTAGGCATGTATTCCGAATATAGTCATATGTGCTTATGGAAAAGAACTTGCATGACATCTTTTGGCCTACCCTCCCATGGCAGCGGGGTCCTATTGGAAACCAAGGGATATTAAGGCCTCCTTTTAATGGATTATCGGACCAAAGCATTAACACTTAGTGAATACATGAACTCCTCAAACTACGGTCATCACAGGTAAGTATCCCGATTATTGTCACTTCGGGGTTAACGGATCATAACACATCATAGGTGACTATAGACTTGCAAGATAGGATCAAGAACTCTCATATATTCATGAAAACATAATAGGTTCAGATCTGAAATCATGGCACTCAGGCCCTAGTGACAAGCATTAAGCATAGCAAAGTCAAAACAACATCAATCTCAGAACATAATGGATACTAGGGATCAAACCCTAACAAAACTAACTCAATTACATGATAGATCTCATCCAACCCATCACCGTCCAGCAAGCCTACAATGGAATTACTCACGCACGGCGGTGAGCATCATGAAATTGGTGATGGAGGAAGGTTGATGATGATGATGGCGACGGATTCCCCTCTCCGGAGCCCCGAACGGACTCCAGATCAGCCCTCTCGAGAGTTTAGGGCTTGGCAGCGGCTCTGTATCGTAAAACGTGATGAATCCTTCTCTCTGATTTTTTTCTTCCCGAACACGAATATATAGAGTTGGAGTTGAGGTCGGAGGAGCATCAGGGGGCCCACGAGGTAGGGGGGCGCGCCCAGGGGGATAGGCGCGCCCCCACCCTCGTGGATAGGGTGTGGGCCCCCTGACGTTGATTCTTTCGCCAGTATTTTTTATATATTCCAAAAATAATCTCCGTTGATTTTCAGGTCATTCTGATAACTTTTATTTCTGCCCAAAATTAACACCAAGGCAATTCTGCTGAAAATAGCGTCAGTCCGGGTTAGTTCCATTCAAATCATGCAAGTTACAGTCCAAAACAAGGGCAAAAGTGTTTGGAAAAGTAGATACGACGGAGACGTATCAACTCCCCTAAGATTAAACCTTTGCTTGTCCTCAAGCAATTCAGTTGACAAACTGAAAGTGATAAAGAAAAACTTTTACAAACTCTGTTTGCTCTTGTTGTTGTAAATATGTAAAGCCAGCATTCAAGTTTTCAGCAAAGATTATGTACTAACCATATTCACAATAACATTTAGGTCTCATGTTTACTCATATCAATGGCATAATCAACTAGCGAGCAATAGTAATAAATCTCGGATGACAACACTTCCTCAAAACAATCATAATATGATATAACACGATGGTATCTCGCTAGCCCTTTCTAAGACCGCAAAACATAAATGCAGAGCACCTTTAAAGATCAAGGGCTGACTGGAAATTGTAATTCATGGTAAAAGAGACCCACTCAAGTCATACTCAATGTAAACTAACAATAATACATGCAAATGACAGTGGTGCTCTCCAACTGGTGCTTTTTAATAAGAGGATGATGATCAGCATAAAAGTAAATACATAGGCCCTTCACAGAGGGAAGCAGGGATTTGTAGAGGTGCCAGAGCTTGGTTTTGAAATAGAGATGAATAATATTTTGAGCATTATAATTTCATTGTCAACATAACAACTGAGAGATCTCGATATCTTCCATGCTACACACATTATAGGCGGTTCCCAAGCAGAATGGTAAAGTTTTTACTCCCCCACCACCAACAAGCATCAATCCATGGCTTGCCCGAAACAATGGGTGCCTTCAACTAACAACAATCCTGGGGGAGTTTTGTTTGCAATTATTTTGTTTTCATTTGAGCATGGGAGTGGGTATCTCGGTGACTAGCCATTTCTCGTGAGTGAGGAGTGGAGTCCACTCCTCTTGAGAATAACCCGCCTAGCATGGAGGATACAGACAACCCTAGTTGATATATGAGCTATTTGAGCATACAAAACGGAATGCTTATTTGAAGGTTTAGAGTTTGGCACATACAAATTTACTTGGAATGGCAGGTAGATACCGTATATAGGAAGGTATGGTGGACTCATATGGAACAACTTTTGGGGTTTATGGAGTTGGATGCACAAGCAGTATTCCCACTTAGTACAAGTGAAGGCTAGAAAGAGACTGGGAAGCGACCAACTAGAGAGAGCGACAACAGTCATGAACATGTACTAAAATTAACCAACATTGAATGCAAGCATGAGTAGGATATAATTCACCATGAACATAAATATCGTGGGGGCTATGTTGATTTTGTTTCAACTACATGTGTGAACATGTGCCAAGTCAAGCCACTCGAATCGTCCAAAGGAGGATACCACCCCATCATACCACATCAAAACCACTTTAATAGCATGTTGGCACGCAAGGTAAACCATTATAAACTCCTGGCTAATTAAGCATGGCATAAGGAACTATAATCTCTAATTGTCATTGCAAACATGTTTCATTCACAATAGGCTGAATCAGGAATGATGAACTAATCGTATTTACAAAAACAAGAAAGGTCGAGTTCATACCAATTTTTCTCATCTCAATCAGTTCATCATATATCGTCATTATTTCGTTTCACTTGCACAACCAAATAGTGTGGATAATAATAATAGTGCACGTGCATTGGACTAAGCTGGAATCTGCAAGCATTCAATTCAAGAGAGAAGACAAGGTAGTATGGGCTCTTTGTTAGATCAACAATAATGCATATGAGAGCCACTCAACATTTTAATCTTGGTCTTCTCCTCATACCCCCAAAGAACAAGAAAGAAATAAAACTATTTACACGGGAAAGCTCCCAACAAGCAAAAGAAGAACGAGAAATATTTTTGGGTTTTCTTTTTAATTACTACTACTACAAGCATGGAAAGTAAACTAGCTAAAAGCTAAAACTATTTTTTTGGTTTTTATCAAGGTTTTTCAAACACACAAGAAGAAAGCTTAAAAATAAATTAAACTAGCATGGATGATACAATGAAAAAGTATAAGCACCGACAACTAGCATGAGTGTGTGAACATGAATGTAATGTTGGTGAGAAATATGTACTCCCCCAAGCTTAGGATTTTGACCTAAGTTTTTCTATGCCCATGGATGGCCTGGTGGATATCCGAAGTTGAAGCTGGGTCATACTGAGATGCATCAGCTACTGCCTGAAGGGCTGTAGCTTGGAGGCGGGCTGCCTGCATCCTCCTCTCGTACTCGTTCGCCTCCTCCCTGGTTATAACATATCTCCCTTTTGCCTGAAAGTCAAATAAAGCAGGTGCAGGGAGAGCGACATGATAGGTACGTCGTCTGTCAAAGATTAGTCAGTACTGGAGGGGACTGATCATTCCTCTCAACAAACTGATGACGAACCATAGCATTATAATCTAAATAAGCAGGAGGTAACTCAATATCTTCTCCGCGTATGGGTATCTCAAGAAAAGCAGCTAAACGGGTTGCATAAATTCCACTAAAGAAATCTCCATTAATACTATTATTATGCAACCGACGTGCAACAATGGACCCCAAGTTATATTGTCTATCTCCTAATACAGCACTCTTGAGAACAGTAAGATCGGGAACACACATGTGACATGCCTCGTCCTTACCATTAATGCACTTACCTATAAAGAGAGCAAAATAATGTATGGCAGGAAAATGAATGCTTCCTATGGTAGCTTGTGTTATTTCTCTAGATTCCCCCACAATTATACTAGCAAGAAAGTCCTTATATTCAGATTTGCGAGGCTCACTAGCATTACCCCACTGTGGGAGTTTACAAGCAGAATTAAAATCTTCTAAGTCCATGGTATAAGATTTATCATAAAGATCAAACAGGACAGTTTGAGAATTGCATGATGATGTAAATTTAAATCTTCTCACAAATGAATCAGTTTAATAGAGGTACTGCCGGCACTTATCTGACTCGAAGCTCTCAAGGTCAGCGTTACGCACATATGCTTCAAATTCCTCCTTAATTCCTGCCTGGACCATGAACTTTTCTGGCGGCCATTCACAAGGCCGTACTTGAGCTTCTCTTGGTAGTTCATGGTCCGGCTCACGTATCGCAGGCCTTGGTCCTTGCTTCCTTGAGGAACCACCTTGGTACATTTTCCTAAACATATTTCTTCCTCTGAAAAATTTCTGAAATTTTTGGTAACTCAAAAATAAAAGTGCACCAAACTCAACAAGATTGAAATTAACAACTCCTACAAGTGCCTAGAGACCATATCATGCATTAAAACTACTTTTGACCACATAAATTTGACATGCAAGATCAAGAACAAGGTCACCTAAGCAGCAAAATTTTGCAATAAAAAAGCACTAGAACAAAAACTAATTGGACCATTGGAGCAGTCACATACCGAAGAACAATCCCCCAAAGCAGTTTTGTGAATGGAGATTTGAGCAAGGAGATCAAAAATGGCAGCAAGATGATCAAGAACTCGGGTTTGAGCTGGCGGGTGATTTTTTACTGGAGGAAGACGAAGTGTGTGGGTGCAAGAATAAGTGGAGGGGACCCACGTGTGGTCCACGAGGCAGGGGCGCGCCCTCCACCCTCGTGGACACGTGGTGGGTCCCCCTGGTGTGTTCTCAGTGCCAAATATTCTCAAATATTCTAAAAAAATCATATTAAATTTTCAGGGCATTTGGAGAACTTTTATTTTTGGGGTATTTTTAATGCATGGATAATTCAGAAAACAGACAGAAAATACTATTTTTGCTTTATTTAATATAAATGACAGAAAGTAAAAAGAGGGTACAGAGAGTTGTGTTTTCTAAATTCATCCATCTCATGCTCATCAAAAGGAATCCACTAACAGGGTTGATCAAGTCTTGTTAACAAACTCTTTTCGAATAACATGAAACAGGAGAATTTTCGAATAACACTAGGTTATCTCAACGGGGATATGCATGTCCCCAACAATAAGAATATCATATTTCTTCTTGATAGTAGGAAGAGGAAATTCAAAACCTCCAATAGTAATAGTTGAAATTTTTCCAATAAAATTGATACTGTGGACTTGAGGTTATTTCCTCGGAAAGTGTACCGTATGCTCATTACCATTAACATGAAAAGTGACATTGCCTTTGTTGCAATCAATAACAGCCCATGCAGTATTCAAAAAGGGTCTACCAAGAATAATAGACATACTATCGTCCCTGGGAATATCAAGAATAACAAAGTCCGTTAAAATAGTGGCGTTTGCAACCACAACAGGCACATCCTCACAAATACCGACAGGTATAGCGGTTGATTTATCGGCCATTTTTCAAAGATATTTTAGTAGGTGTCAACTTATTCAAATCAAGTCTACGATATAAAGAGAGAGGCATAACACTAACACCGGCTCCAAGATCACATAAAGCAGTTTTAACATAGTTTCTTTTAATGGAGCATGGTACAGTTGGTACTCCTGGATCTCCAAGTTTCTTTGGTATTCCACCCTTATAAAAGTATAATTAGCAAGCATGGTGGAAATTTCAGCTTCCGGTATCTTTCTCTTATTTGTAACAATATCTTTCATGTACTTAGCATAAGGATTCATTTTAAGCATATCAGTCAAACGCATATGCAAAAAGATAGGTCTAATCATTTCAGCAAAGCGCTCAAAATCCTCATCATCCTTTTTCTTGGATGGCTTAGGAGGAAAGGGCATGGGTTTCTGAACCCATGATTCTCTTTCCTTACCATGCTTCCTAGCAACAAAGTCTTTCTTATCATAACGTTGATTCTTTGATTGTGGGTTATCAAGATCAACAGCAGGTTCAATCTCTACATCATTGTCATTGCTAGGTTGAGCATAAACATGAACATCATCATTAATATTATCACTAGGTTCATGTTCATTACCAGATTGTGTTTCAGCATCAAAAATAGAAATATCGTTGGGATTCTCAGGTGTGTCAACAACAGGTTCACTAGAAGCATGCAAGGTCCTATCATTTTTCTTCTTCTTCTTCTTAGAAGAACTAGGTGCATCAATATTAGTTCTCTGAGAATCTTGCTCAATTCTCCTAGGGTGGCCCTCAGGATACAAAGGTTCCTGAGTCATTTTACCCCCTCTAGTCATAACTCTAACAGCATTATCATTTTTCTTATTATTTAATTCATTGAGCAAATCATTCTAAGCCTTAAGTACTTGTTCTACTTGAGTGGTAACCATAGAAACATGTTTACTAATAAGCTTAAGTTCACCTTTAACTCTAGACATATAATCACTCAAGTGTTCAAGCATATCAGCATTGCATTTCAATTGTCTACCAACATAAGCGCTGAAATTTTCTTGCTTAACAATAAAATTATCAAACTCATCTAAGCATTGGCTAGCAGACTTATAATGAGGAATTTAACCTTCATAAAATCTATAGAGAGAATTTAACTTTACTACCTGTGTCGGGTTATCAAGACCATGTATTTCTTCAATAGGTGGTAAATTCTTAACATCTTCAGCTTTAATACCTTTTTCTTTCATATATTTCTTTGCCTCTTGCATATCTTCAGGACTGAGAAATAGAATACCCCTTTTCTTCGGAGTTGGCTTAGGAGTTGGTTTAGGAAGTGTCCAATTATTTTCATTAGTCAACATATTATTCAATAGCAATTCAACTTGATCAACAGTTCTTTCCCTGAAAACACAACCAGCACAACTATCCAGGTAGTCTCTGGAAGCATCGGTTAGGCCATTATAAAAGATATCAAGTATTTCATTTTTCTTGAGAGGATGATGAGGCAAAGCATTAAGTAATTGGAGAAGCCTCCCCCAATCTTGTGGGAGACTCTCCTCTTCAATTTGCACAAAATTATATATTTCCCTTAAGGAAACTTGTTTCTTATGAGCGGGGAAATATTTAGCAGAGAAGTAATAAATCATATCCTGGGGACTACGCACACAACCAGGATCAAGAAAATTAAACCAAGTTTTAGCATCACCCTTTAATGAGAACAAAAACAACTTAAGGATAAAGTAATAGCGAGTTTTCTCATCATAAGTAAATAGGGTGGCTATATCATTTAATTTAGTAAGATGTGCCACAACAGTTTCAGATTCATAGCCATAAAAAGGATCAGATTCAACCAAAGTAATTAACTCAGGATCGATAGAGAAATCATAATCCTTATCAGTAATAAAGATAGGTGAAGTAGCAAAAGCAGGGTCATAATTCATTCTAGCATTCAAAGACTTTTCTTTAAGCTTAGCTAATAATTTCTTAAGATCAGATCTATCATTGCAAGCTAAGAGGTCTCTAGCAGTTTCTTCATCCATAACATAACCCTCGGGCACAACAGGCAATTCATATCTAGGGGAGAATCTTCATCATCACTTTCATCAATATTATCAGTTTCAATAATTTCATTCTATCTAGCCCTAGCAAGTTGTTCATCAAGGAATTCACCTAGTGGCACAGTAGTATCAAGCATAGAAGTAGTTTCATCATAAGCATCATGCAAAGCAGAAGTGGCATCATCAATAACATGCGACCTATCAGAATCAATAGCATGTGTAGGTGTCGCAAGTTTACTCAAAAACAGAAGGTGAATCCAGTGCAGAGCTAGATGGCAGTTCCTTAACTCCCCTCGTAGTTGAGGGAAAAATCTTGCTTCTTTGATCTTTCAAGTTCTTCATAGTGATCAGTAGATATAAATCCTAAGTGACTCAAAGAATAGAGCTATGATCCCCGGCAACGGCACCAGAAAATAGCCTTGATAACCACAAGTATAGGGGATCGCAACAATTTTCGAGGGTAGAGTATTCAACACAAATTTATTGATTCGACACAATGGGAGCCAAAGAATATTCTCAAGTATTAGCAGCTGAGTTGTCAATTCAACCACACCTGGAAACTTAATATCTGCAGCAAAGTATTTAGTAGCAAAGTAATATGATAGTAGCAGTAACGGTAGCAAAAGTAATAGTTTTGGTTTTATAGTGATTGTAACAGTAGCAACGGAAAAGTAAATAAGCGAAGAACAATATGTAAATAAGCGAAGAATAATTATGTCGGATGTGATTCCTCATGGAACGGTTATAACATAAGGTACCACGGAACTAGCTCTAGTTCATCAATGTAATGTAGGCATGTATTCCGAATATAGTCATACGTGCTTAGGGAAAAGAACTTGCATGACATCTTTTGTCCTACCCTCCCGTGGCAGCGGGGTCCTATTGGAAACTAAGGGATATTAAGGCCTCCTTTTAATAGAGTACCGGACCAAAGCATTAACACTTAGTGAATACATGAAATCCTCAAACTACGGTCATCATAGGTAAGTGTCCCGATTATTGTCACTTCGGGGTTAACGGATCATAACACATAATAGGTGACTATAGACTTGCAAGATAGGATCAAGAACTCACATATATTCATGAAAACATAATAGGTTCAGATCTGAAATCACGGCACTCGGGCCCTAGTGACAAGCATTAAGCATAGCAAAGTCATAGCAACATCAATCTCAGAACATAATGGATACTAGGGATCAAACCCTAACAAAACTAACTCAATTACATGATAGATCTCATCCAACCCATCACCGTCCAGCAAGCCTATGATGGAATTATTCATGCACGGCGGTGAGCATCGTGAAATTGGTGATGGAGGAAGGTTGATGATGATGATGGTGACGAATTCCCCTCTCCGGAGCCCCGAACGGACTCCGAATAAGCCCTCCCGAGAGAGTTTAGGGCTTGGCGGCGGCTCTGTATCGTAAAACGCAATGAATCATTCTCTCTAATTTTTTTCTCCCCGAACATGAATATATAGAGTTGGAGTTGAGGTCGGAGGAGCATGACGGGGCCCACGAGGAAGGGGGGCGTGCCTAGGGGGTAGGCGTGCCCTCCACCCTCGTGGACAGGGTATGGACCCCCTACGTTGATTCTTTCCCCAGTATTTTTTATATATTCCAAAAATAATCTCTGTTGATTTTCAGGTCATTCCGAGAACTTTTATTTCTGCACAAAAATAATACCAAGGCAATTCTGTTGAAAACAACGTCAGTCCGGGTTAGTTCCATTCAAATCATGCAAGTTAGAGTCCAAAACAAGGGCAAAAGCGTTTGGAAAAGTAGATACGACAGAGACGTATCAGTACTGCTCTAATCCAGTTTACTACTGCTTGCTCCTCCGATACTGCTTTTAGCAATAGTCCTTATCAGATTGGGGATTCAGTCTTGAGGATCACTAGGCAGGATAGAGGTAGCAAGTATCGCAGCATTACGTTCACTCATGATGTTTGGCTTATGTTGATGAATTACCCACTGGAGTGCTGGGATGTAGGCGTTGTTAGTCGTACTGTTTCTCCTTATGGCAGGTTTTTGATTTGGAATAAAGACCCGAGAGATAGAACCAGGATCATTGTCAAAGTCAGGGTTATGAATGTTGATACTATCCCCATTAGCATTGTTGTCCTCCGTAACCTTGATGATGTGGGATACAGGGACTCTTGGAAATGTCCTACTTATATCCTCTCGCGTGAACTGATTGGCTAGCAGGGTGGAGATGAAGATCCTCTCCCACCTGATGGGGGTAATCCTCATCCCCTCCGTCATGTACATGGAGGATTCTGGCATGATGAAGTCCTTGGTAACATTCCCATGGATCAAGTGGTGATCAATCCTCATAATGAAAATCTTGGTGCCCCTTATGAGGATGTACACGCCGCTCACAGTGACCACATCAACCGCATGATGGATAATAACAGTAACTCTGTTTCTATGATGGGAGAGACATATGTTAATATTATTCCTCCTGCCCATGAGCATGTTGGCAGTCCTCCACCTGCACATGAGCCATATGTCTGTACTTGTCCAGATTTTATACCATTGGAAAAAACTAGTCCAGTACAAAGTACTCAGCAAGCTGCCAGCCCTGTTTTTATTCCTCAAAAGGCAAACATGGAGTACAATGATGTTCCCTCTTCTAGTGCTTCCCAAAACCAGACTTGTAACATTGATGTTGAAGGTTTAGCTGAGCACATTAATGTTCTCCAAGATCTTGTGAGCAATTTGGTTACCAATGCTCAGGATATCATTCCTAAACTTGGAGGAAGTAAAATTGTGAATGCATGTTGCAAAGTGGTTGATGTTGAAGGAACAAATGGGATAAACAAAAGATGCTTTCTGCAAATCCAAACTACACCAGTACATCATGTGCCCACTAGTTCTATCAGTCTAGAAGAGATCACAGAGCAGAGCTTCCATGAAACTAACAAACCAACCTGCAGGCAGAAAAAGAATAAGATCATTGATGAACCTCAAGTCAAAAGAAGTGATAGGATTGCACTTCTTACTAAAGGTTTCAAGTGCAAACAAGATGCTGTTGCTGCAGATCTGGTGGCAGGACCTTCCATGTCTGATCCACCCTCTCATCTCTCCAAGAAGCAGAAGAAGAATGTTGCTGTTAACATGGGCCCACAATTTGAAGCCACAGTGATCAACAAAAATGCACCTCCTCCTCCAGTTTTACCAATGGACACTCTGCAGGCCATTGGTACAGGACCATGTAAGATGGCACCTCATGAAGTGTCAAGCAAGGTCCTACAGTATGACAGATCTAATGATTAATCACAGTACCTCCTCTATGGGCCTGGGTGGCTCCCATAACTGCCATCTCATGGGATTTAGTTGCTTGCATTTTGTCTACTTTATCATGTTCAAATGCCTACGTGCATTTGTTATTTTCATGGTTTGTAATAATTGCTACCTATTGAACCTCTGCTGTAAGGTTAATACTGCTTGTGGCACATGCTATCAGTGCTCTCCTAGTTATTTCGTTGCAAAGTCTACTTTTCAATGTTATTTGATGCAGTTTCTCCTAAGAATACAGAGCTTGCCACTTTATATCTTCCTACAGAAGTATTTGCAGTTTGTTGATCATGTGGTGCTATTCCACAACATGACTGTTAATAATCACAAGCAGTTTGTCCATGAATAGACAATGGTATATTCTTAATTGGAATGTTAGAGGCATCAACTCCACTGTTAGATGGGATGATATTAGGCAGAAAATAGATGAAAGTTCTTGTTGTATTATGTCATTCCAAGAAACCAAAAGAGATCTTTTTGATACTGCCTATTTAAAGAATTTCTGCCCCAAAAGATTCAACCAATTTTGTTACTTTGCTTCCAATGGAAATTCAGGAGGTCTCATAACTATCTGGAATGGCAATTTAGTGAATGGAAAGGTGATCTCTCATAATTACTTTCAGATCACTATTGAATTCTCCTCTACTATTGATAACACCACATGGTATCTTACAAATGTCTATGGCCCTAACTCTGCTGAAGGAAAACATGAGTTTATTGACTGGATGACAAATCTCAACACTCAACAAAATAAACTATGGATGATTTTGGGTTATTTCAATTTCATTAGAGGTCCTGAGAACAGGAATAAACCTGGTGGAGATCCCCAAAGTATTATGAATTTCAATAACATCATCATCAACCTTGATTTGGTTGAAATTCCCCTCAAAGGTAGGTCATTTACATGGAGCAATAAGCAAGATGAGCCACTACTTGAAAAGTTAGATTGGGTGTTTACTAGCTCTCATTGGACTTCCATCCATCCCTCAACTATGGCCATCCCACTGGCTAGGATTACCTCAGATCATGTCCCTATAAAGATACAGATTGATAGCAATATTCCTAAAAGCCAGATATTTAGATTTGAGGAATTTTGGACTGAGTTTAATGGTTTCATTGAAATAGTTGAGGATCACTGGAAAAACACAATCTACTTCTCAGATTCTGCTAAGAATATTTTTGCAAAATTCAAAGCACTTAGAAGAGGTCTGAAAAAATGGAGTAAACAGTTTTCCCAACTCAGTAAAATCATTGACAACTGTTGTTTATATGTGAAAATGCTTGATGGCATTGAAGACCAAAGAGCTCTCTCCATCATGGAGTATAATTTCAGGAAAATTCTGATAGCACATACCAACAAACTCCTTGAGGCAAAAAGAATTTATTGGAGGATTAGAGCCAATATTAGATGGGCTAATCTGGGGGATGAAAATACTAAAAAAATTCATGCCATTGCCACTCAGGTCTTTATACATAATTACATCACTTTTCTTAAAACCTCTGATAATTTCTATGTGTATGAACATGATCATAAACCTGCTATCTTATGGGCCTCATTTAAATAAAGAATTGGTACTTCTAGTGATACTTCTCTTAACTTTGATATATCCCATCTTGCAATAGAGAATGATCTACAGGACTTGGGTAAGCCTTTTTCTAAAGATGAGATTGATGATATTATCAAGAAAATGCCCAATGACAGATCACCGGGTCCTGATGGTTTTAATGGTTTGTTTATGAAGAAATGCTGGCATATAATCAAGGATAGCTTCTACAAATTCATTGATGATTTCTATAATGAGAAATCCAATCTGGAGCCAATAAATACTGCTTATATTACCCTCATCCCAAAGAATGATCAACCTAAATCTCCCAATGATTTCAGACCTATCTCTTTAGTAAGTATGACTATTAAGATACTTACTAAACTTCTGGCTAACAGGGTCCAACCTATCATCATTCCAAGGGTCAGCAAGCACATATCCAGAAATATTCAGGACTGCCTTGCTTGGAGTTTTGAATACCTCCACATGTGTCACATATCCAAAAAAGAAATCATTATTTTCAAAATAGACTTTGTGAAAGATTTTGATAAGGTGGAGTATAATGATATCTTATACATGTTAAAGCACATGGGATTTAGTAGAAAATGGATCAGGTGGGTTAAAATGATTCTATCTTCAGCATCTGCATCAGTAGTGCTAAATGGAGTACCTGGTAAAACAATACATTGCAAATGTGGTGTCAGGCAGGGAGATCCTTTCTCTCCCCTCCTTTATGTCTTGGTTGGGGAACTGTTGCAAATATTGGTTAATGAGGCATGGAAGAATGATATCCTAAAACTTCCCATTGACAGTGCATTCACTAAAAGCTACCCAATTATACAATATACTGATGATACACTTGTCATTCTGCCTGACATTGAGGACCAGATTATTAGTTTCATGAATATTCTGGAGTCCTTCTCCAAATTTACTCGTTTAGTAGTAAACTTCAATAAATCTTCATTGGTTCCCATAAACATCTTGGATGACAGGGCACAACAACTGGCCAATATTTTGAACTGTAAGAAAGAGTCTATGCCTTGGGTTTGCCTATGGGCTCTACTAGGCCAAAAATAGATGATCTTATGCCCATGGTTTCTAGACTAGATTCTAGATTATCTGGTATTGCATCCATGATGACATACCCAGGTAGGCTCATCCATCTGAAGGCCATCATATCAGCTCTTCCAATCTTTTCCATGTGCAGTATCAGAGTGCCTTTTACCATCTTGGACCACTTTAAAAAATCTAGAGGGAACTTCTTATGGTATGTGAAAGGTATTAATAAGAGTGGGAAATGTCTTGTGAAATGGGAGAAGGTTTGTTTACCAAAAAAAGGCCGGCGGTTTAGGTGTCCTAGATCTCAGAGTTCAAAACAAAGCTCTGCTTACTAAATTCTTATACAAGTTTTTTAACAGAGTTGACACGCCTTGGGTTAAACTAATATGGAACTCATATTATGCTAATGGTGATCTTCCCAGTTTTTCAACTAAGGTTGGCTCATTCTGGTGGAGAGACTGCTGCTCCATCCTTGAAATTTTTAAACAAATGGCAGTATGTAAGGCTGGAAAGGGAGACACTATTACCTTGTGGTCTAACAAATGGGCTGATGATATCCTGGAGAACACTATGCTACACCTCCACTCTTATGCTAAGAACAAACATATTACTCTTGCTCAAGCAGCAAATATGGATGTGGATAGCTTCTATGATATGTTTTATCTTCCTATGTCTTCTATTGTTGTCCAGCTGACTAATATTGTCAGAGAGTTGATTAACAATAGATATGGAATTCAATCTGCTGACATATGGCAGTTCTATTGCGGTAGCGCAAAGTATTATAATAAAAATATTTATCTGGAATATATTGGTAATCCACCAGATTCTCCCAAGCCTTTTCAATGGACCTGGAAATCATGCTAACAATTTTTTTTCTTCTGGTTGCTCCTACAAGACAGACTCAACAACGGAGATCTCCTCGTGAGTAAGAGTTTCCATATTGAAAGCACCAGATGTGTCCTATGTGATGATGAGCCCAATGAGCAATTCATCCACTTATTCTTCAACTGTGATTTTAGCCACAATTTCTGGTTATCTACTGGATTTCAATGGAACACTGATCTAAACCTGATGGAGATGCGTGTGGAAGGGAAGAAGCATAACAACATTTGTTGCTTTAATGAATGCCTAATTGCAGGTTGCTGGAGCATTTGGAAACACAGGAATGGCATCATATTTGATCACCAGACTAGAAATACCAACCAATGTATTGCTAGCTTCAAGGAGCACTGTGACATGATTATCAAAAAAGCTAGGCCTAGTTTGAAAGAAGGAATGCAATCCTGGCTAGACTATTTGTGAACTAACCTTGTTTTGAACTCTTTGAAAATTCTTGTAACTGTCCATCATATTAATAGAAAATGAGTTACAGTGGGGGCCTACCCCACTATGTGTTGCTCAAAAAAAGTGTGAAGGAATTAACGAAGAATTTGATTCTTAGAGCCCTACGACAATTGTACGCGGCGTCTGAAATCATCATTCTTATACGGTGGGTCACGCCACCAACAAAAGTTGAAAAATCTTCAATTTGAGTATGTCGGTGTACAAAAGTAGGGCCTCTCCTTTTGCACCCCTTTACTTGTGCACGGGCAGTCAGGGCCGCGCCCATGGCCACACTAAGCAGGGCAGAGGAGGGAAGCTGGAGCACAAGATGACCAAAGCAATGCCAAGACCAGAGGCACAAAGAGAGAAAGAGGGCGAGGTGGACTCCCCCGACAAGACCCTTGCCGGGTGGCTTCCGCAGCCTCGGCAAGATCCTTGCCGGCGCAACTTGCCTGACGCCAGCAGAGCGCGCCATCCTTGAGCCCAAGGGGTTCCAACACCATCAACCATATTGGAACCAAGGCTCGGGAGGCACCTCCGTGGTGGCATGCAGATCTTTGTAGAGATCATAGATACACAAGATCAGATGGAAACCAGAAGACGACAATCCTTGGCGAGATCCTTGCCAAGAAAATCCACGAGACCACTGACAAGATCCTTGCCGGGGACGACCACGGTGCCGCAGCGAGACCCTTGCCGGGCCCTCGGTAAGACCCTTGTCGAGGACGCCTGCGAGGCCACAGCCAGGCCCGCGTCTGCCAAGACTCCACCGCCGCTCCCATACAGCTGCCAGCTCGACCAGCTGGGCAGGCATCTGCGTGGCAGCGTGCGGCCTCTACACCAACTCAGCAAGCACCTACGTGGTGGCATGCAGATATTCATGAAGGCCACCACCGCGCCAGTCGAGTAGCCAGCCAACATGGCGCTACAACGCCTCGTCAGCTTGCATGCGCGTCAAAGCCAGGTGAGGCGACGGCAGCTAGGACGAGCTTCTTTGCCGTCCCCAATAAAGCAAGAGGGGCACGTCGGCAGCGCATTAAATGTGTTTGTCCGATGATGCTAGGGGATAGACTCAGCCCCTGTACACCTTTCCACCTCCTGTGTGCCACTGTGGCAACCCCTTTTTGTCTATAAAAGGAGGCCCGAGGCGTACTGGAGGGGGATTCAGATCTTTTGGACTAGAGAGCCACCGCAGCTAGTTCAAGAACACAAGAACACCCAAATATACATCAAAGCAGGACTAGGGTTTTATGCGTCTCCGCGGCCCGAACCTGGGTAAACGATTTGTGTGCTGACCGCCAGACCCGCTCTTTGCACAACCCCGCCCCCGCCAACCGTAGAAGGGATCCCAGTGACCCCATAGGTGTCGTTTCCCACCGACATCTCTGGCGCGCCAGGTAGGGGGTGCGTAGTTGTGAGAATCCGGTCTAGCAGTTACTTTAGCAGTTCTTCATCGCCATGGCTCCCAAGAAGAAGACGATCATAGTGATTGGTTCGTCGGGGGCCGAATGGCCCGTATTAGTACGGGCGAGTGGTGGGGCGGTCACGGACGAAAGCCGAGGCGCGGCTCGCGAACACCTGCATCGCTCCGGCAGCCAAAGCCTGGCGAGCGGCATCCTTCGTGCGCGAGATGACGGGCCACACACCACCAAATCCAAAGACGGAGCCAGGCCCTCCGCAGGCGGCGCGGGCCCCTCTAGGGGCGGCGTCGTGCCACCCACGGGTGGCGCGGCAACTTCTGAGGCGCCTGCGCCGGCGCCCCCGATGCGCTCTTCCCAGGTTGTGCGCGACGAGCAGTGTCACCATGCTGGTGACCCTGGGCACCGTCGTGGGAAGAGTCTGTGCATCATTCGCGGGACGTAGAAGGCCAGCAGGCGCGCCGAGGTGCTGTCGAAAATGGCATACAGCCGCCAGGCCGTGATAGAGCTCCTTCTAACGTGGTTAGAAGTCGGAGCGCATCACAGTCCATGCAGCTTTCGCCACCACCCACGCCAGCAGAAGCCTTGGCACGCGCGCAGTTGCTCCTCGACTTTCCTCCTGCTGCGGAAAAACTCGAGAGTGGAGAGCCACCATCTGAAGCCTCGCCGGCGTTGCCAACAAAGATGAGCCACGACCGGCGAGGCCCTCTGGCCGGCGCTCCGTCGAGCCGCTGCATGCCAGTGGTGGAAGGATCGGGGGCGCTGCGGCCACGATGCACTGTCCTCCTCCACGCAAGCCACCGCGGTTGTCGATCTGTCGTGACGATGCTTGTGATAACATTTCCATAGCGTCGTCCGACCCACGGACCCACCGCGATCAGTGCCAAGTTCTTCGGGAGCGAGCCCGTGAAGACGCTCGAACCACCATCGAGCGCCGGCACAATGCACACCACCAGTCAGATAGGTGGGCGGGGCCCACTATGGACCACCCAGCACCGGGGGGCTCTGGCGGCCTACCGTACGAGGTGGGTTGACCGGCCTTTACCCGCAAGCTGCGGCAGTTCCAGTGGCCCTCCCACCGCACGTCAAGCCAGACGTTGGCGAGAAGTACAACGGCAAGACCCACCCGTTAGAGTTCCTCAACATCTACACCATCGCGATGCAAGCTGCTAGAGCCCACGACGACAAGGTGTTTGACAATTACTTCCCGCTGGCACTCAAACCCAATGTCATGTCATGGCTGATGCACTTGCCGCCGGATTCCATTTCTTCTTGGTCGGACTTGTGCCATGAGTTCATTGGCGCCTTTACCGGAGGCCACCAAGCTCATGGCCAGGCGAGCGATTTGCATATCATGCCCCAGAAGGAAGGTGAAACCATGCGCAAGTACATACAGAGGTTTAGCTGGGTGCAATACAACATCCCAGATGTTCATCCCACCGCCATGATCAGCGCATTCCATCAGAATGTGCGCAACCGCAAGATGCGTGAAGAGCTGGCGATAAACAAGGTCAAAGATGTGGCCAACCTTTATGTTCTGGCCGATAGGTGCGCTCGGGCTGAAGAGGGGAGGAAGTACCCCGGCGAGGACGCCGGCGCGGAAACCGACTCCATTGACGAAGACACAGCCACCCCGACGAAGAAGGGTCGGCGCCGCAACAGGAAGCGCAAGGGCAAGACTGTGCTTGCCGTTCAGGGATCCGAGGACATCGACACTGCCAAGAAGGCCAAGGCAGACGACCCCAGCAAAGAAATTGCCGGTTGCACCGCTTGCCAGGCCTTGGTGGCTGCCGACAAGCCAGGAGGCTTTGACAAGCAATATTGCAAGATCCACCGCACCAAGGGCCACGACCTCCAGAACTGCCGGCAAGTCGAGCTGCTTGGTGAGAAGCAAAAAGCTGAGTATGAGAGGCGGGACAAGGAGAAGGGCCAGGATGGTGCCTAGGGATCTGGCAAGAAGCGTGGAGGCCAAGGAGGCCGCCGCGGAAAGGGTAATAAGCAAGAGAGGCCCGTTCGGGGCCGCGACAAGAAGCAAGGAGATGATGACCATGATGAAGATGACGAGTCTTGTGAGCATGAGTTCTAGAAGGCTACGGAGGCCATGTGCGTCGATGGTGGTGCCTCGCTGCACACTTCTCACCGCTAGCTCAAGCAGTGGGCGCGTGAGATCACAGCAATGGAACCATCACTCGATGCTCAGAGGCCACTGAAATGGTCCAGCATGCCTATCATTTTCGACGCCGAGGACCACGCTGATTGCACAACTGTGGTCGGGTGTTTGCTGTTGTTGGTCTCCCCAACAATACGCAACCTCAAGGTGACGAAGATGCTAGTTGATGGCAGGGCCGGTCTGAACTTGATCTCGCCCGTCGTGATCAAAAGGCTGCAGATTCTTAATGTAGACCTCGAAGAGACGGGCACGTTTCAAGGGGTCAACTCGGGGAGGAGTCAGTCGAAGGGTAAGGTCATGCTGCCCATGATGTTTGGAGGCGAGTTAAACTATAGGACGGAGAGGATTGTTTTCGATGTAGCCAAGATCCCCTTGCCCTACAACGGGATTCTCAGCCGCCTGGCACAAGCCAAGTTCATGGCGGCGTCGCATTACGCCTACAACACACTGAAGATGCTAGGGCCGATGACCATCATCACCGTCCCCTCCAACAAGAAGGATGCACTGATCTGCGCTGACCAACTCTACCGGGAAGCAGTTGCAATGACTGCCGCTAAGGCACTCGCTCCTGTCGTTGGAGCCCCGGCAGGGAGGAAGACCGGCAAGACCTCTCGCACCCACTCCGGCAAGCGCACCTCTTAGCAGTGTAGTGCTCCCGTCGAGGACGTGCCAGAGAGCTCCACCGGCAAGAGCAAGAAATTCAGAGATGCGCCACCAGAGACCAAGAGGGTGTCCATCGAGGATGATGGCACGGGAGGGGATTTCACCATAAGCTCCACCCTAAACATCAAATAGGAAAGCGCGCTCGTCACCTTCCTCCGGGAGAATGTCGACGTGTTTGCATGGCAAGCATCCGACATCCCCGGCGTTCCCAGGGAGGTGATTGAGCACCACCTTGTTGGCTGTCCTCATGCGCGACCCATCAAGCAGAAGGTCAGGAAGCAAGCTTTGGAACGACAGGAGTTCATTACGGAGGAGATCGGGAAGTTGGAAGTAGTAGGCTTGGTGAGAGGAGTACTCCATCCGACGTGGTTGGACAATCCGGTGGTGGTGCGCAAGGCGAATGGGAAGTGGAGGTTGTGTATTGAATACACAGATATCAATAAGGCTTGTCCCAAGGACCCTTTCCCGTTGCCGCGCATTGACCAGATTGTTGACTCCATGGCCGGGTGTGATTTGTTATCATTCCTTGACGCCTACTCGGGGTACCACCGAATCTTCATGGAGAGAGAAGACGAAGAGAAGACAACGCTCATCACCCCATGTGGCACATATTGCTTTTTACGGATGCCTTTCGGGTTGAAGAGTGCTGGTTCGACGTTTGGAATGGCAGTCCAGATTTGTTTTGAGCCCCAGCTACATAGAAATATGGAAGCTTATATGGATGACATAGTGGTCAAAACCAAAGACAGGGCGACACTTGTACAAGATTTGGAAGAGACGTTTGCGAATTTGCGCAAGAACAACCTCAAGTTGAACCCTGAGAAGTGTGTCTTCGGTGTTCCGCCCGGCAAACTTCTTGGGTTCTTTGTGTCATAGCGTGGGATCTAGGTGAATCCAGAAAAGATCAAGGCTATTGAGCAGATTAGGGCACCCAAGCGGATCAAGGACGTGCGTCGGCTCACTGGTTGCGTTGCCGCCATGAGCAGATTCATCTCCAGGTCTGCTGAGCATGCCCTTCCCTTTTTCAAAATCTTGAAAAAGGCGGGCCCAATGGAACGGACCCTAGAGGCTAAAGCAGCGCTGCAGGATTTGAAGAAATACCTCTCCTCTACACCGATACTGGTTGCGCGCAAACCACAAGAACCATTGCTGCTATACCTGGCGGCAATGAACCAAGTGGTCAGTGCCGCACTAGTGGCGCAGAGGGAGGTCGACGAAGAGGCAAGGCCCCCAGCAGGGTCCGACGCTAGCGGGGCAGGGCCTGTGCAACCATACAAAGTGCTGCAGAAGAAGAAAATGATGCAGCACCCGGTTTACTTTGTCAGCTCCCTCTTGCAGGGAGCTACGTCAAGGTACTCCGGTGTGCAGAAATTTCTCTTCGGCCTCCTTATGGTCTAGAGGAAGCTGCGTCATTACTTCCAAGCACACGAGATCACCGTCGTCACCCGCCTCCCATTGCAACGGATATTGCATAACCCAGACACAACCGGGAGGATTGTGGAGTGGGTCGTGGAGCTGTCGAGCTTTGGTTTGAAGTTTGAAAGTACTTCGACAATCCAGAGCAGAGTCTTGGCAGAGTTCATTACCGAGTGGACCTCAACGCCAGACGAAGAGATCCAGGGGACCACCCTCCCTAACAAGGAGGCAAGTCACAACTGGATTATGTACTTTGATGGGGCTTTCTTGCTCCAAGGCGCCGGTGCTGGTGTGCTGCTCGTCGCACCCACCGGAGAGTACCTCAAGTATGTAATCCAGATGCACTTTCCCAGGGAGATGTCCACAAACAACATTGCTGAATACGAGGGGTTGATTGCCGGTCTCAGGATCGCGGCAGACCTTGGGATCAAGAAGCTCATCGTCAGGGGTGATTCGCAGCTTGTTGTCAGGCAAGTCACCAAAGATTATCAAAGCCCGTTGATGGAGGCCTACGTGGATGAGGTGAGGAAGCTGGAGGAGCGCTTTGACGGTATACAGGCGGAGCATGTTCCCCGAGTGG
Organism: Triticum urartu; assembly: GCF_056163025.1. Taxonomy (NCBI): domain Eukaryota; kingdom Viridiplantae; phylum Streptophyta; class Magnoliopsida; order Poales; family Poaceae; genus Triticum; species Triticum urartu. The sequence goes on along the minus strand of NC_141874.1, from coordinate 463,407,180 downwards.
AGAACGACATCGCCGACTACCTATCGAAGCGCACCGCCTTCAAACTACCTGTGGAACCAGGTACTTTTGTGCTTCGGCTGACTCAACCATCCGTTGAACCATCAACAGAGCAGAACAAGTGAAGGAAATCAGGCCCCGGCAAGTACTTTCCCGCCGAGCTCCGAGGAGCCACCGGCAAGGATGTTGCCATGGACACTGAGCCAGCCATGGGGCAACCGACTGCAGCGGTGCGTCAAGTCCTACCTGTAGAGACGGATGCTCCCATGGCAGAGGAAGTGCCTTTAGTCCTTGTCGTCGAGCCTCAGGCTCCGGCATGGGCAGAGCATATTGTCGGGTTCCTCCAAACAGGGGAACTCCCTGAGGAGCAGGAAGAAGCGGAGAAAGTAGCCCGTCGGTCTGCCATGTATCGGTTCGTCGACGATGTCCTGTACAGAAAAAGACCAAATGGTGTGAAATTGAAGTGCATTCCCCAGGAGGAAGGACTGGAGTTGTTGACAGAGATACACAGAGGCATATGTGGCTCCCACATAGGGTCAAGGGCCCTTGCCGGCAAGGCATTCCAGCAAGGTTTCTTCTGGCCCACTACCCTCCAGGATGCAACGGCACTAGTAACCAAGTGTGAAGTGTGTCAGTTCCATTCGAAGAAGGTTCATCAACCAGCTCAAGCGCTCCAAACAATCCCTCTCTCCTGGCCATTCTCGGTCTGGAGGCTCGACATACTGGGCCCCTTTCCCCGTGCTGTCGGGGCTTTGAGTACTTGTACGTCTCAATCGACAAGTTCACGAAGTGGCTGTAGGTGGAGATAGTGAGAAAGGTGACAGCACAATCAGCCGTCAAATTCTTCAAGGGGCTAGTCTGCCGTTTCGGTGTGCCAAACAGAATCATCACCGACAACGGCACACATTCACGAGCCACGCCTTCATGCAGTACATCCAGGACCTCGGCAGCAAGGTCTGTTTTGCTTCTGTTGCACATCCACGGAGCAACGGCCAGGCTGAGAGGGCAAATGCTGAAGTGTTGCGAGGCCTCCGGACAAGGACTTTTGACAGGCGGTGTATTGATGAATTGCCGGCGGTTCTTTGGGCAATTAGCATGACGCCAAATCGAGCCACCGGTCAGACACCCTTCTCCCTCATTTATGGGGTAGAAGGAGTTCTCCCCACGGAACTCACATACGGGTCACCTCGAGTGCTCGCTTATGATGAGCTTGAGCAAGAGCAGTTGTGGCAAGATGACGCAATGCTCCTTGAGGAAGATCGTCTTCAGGCGACTGTACAAGCAGCGCGCTACCAGCAAGCCTTGCACCGCTACCATAGCCGCAAGGTTCATGCCCGAAGCTTTGAGGAAGGCGACCTTATTCTTTGGCACGTTCAGTCGGCCAAGAATTCCAACAAGTTGACGTCAAAGTGGGAAGGCCCTTATCGGGTAATACGAGTCACCAGGCCTGGCGCAGTCCGCCTAGAGATCGAAGATGGCGTTTCAGTGAGAAACTCTTGGAACACCGAACATCTTCACAAGTTTTACCCATAAGGCACGGTTGCTGGGCCCCCCGGCAAACCACCTTTTGTACAAGCCTTGCCGGCAAGGCAGGTAACCCTTTGTACAAAGCCAGGCGCAGACCCTGAGCATAAATAAATGAAGCACTGGCGCCCTAAGTTTTAGCATGCATGCTAGGTTAAGTCTCTCCCTTGGTTAGGGTTGATAGTGCTTAGCGGCGGCTAACCCCTAGCATAGAGGTCAAGTGTGCATCACTCTGTTCCTTTCCATCTTGTTTGGTTCGCAGGGTACATGGACATTTCTGCTGAGCTATTGGGAGGAAAAAGAACGGGCCGGTGCTCCGGCCCCGACAAACCAAGGTTGCCGGGGGCTGCAGACACAAGGATCTAACCGCGGCAGGCCAAGGTTTCCAGGGGCTGCGACGTCAGATAAGTTTTTCTCCCCCCACTCCATTCGCCCGTATGAACCTTGAACGTATAAGTCTTCGCTCGCTCTCGTACCATCTTGCCCCCTCTGTCCCGTGTCTGAAAACTCTACTTTGGACCAGAACTTGGTTGTAGTGCGATGGGAAGAGGGTGAGAGAAAGGCCTAATCATACTCGGCCCCTACCTCCGCCAAGAGCGTGAGCGTAGTCGGGCCATAGAGTAGCAGGACGGCAAGGCCTGTTGCCGGGATACCATGTTTATCTTAAGATAACGAGGACGCGTTCCTCGGTGTGGCCCTCGCCCATGCACAAACACAACCCAGCAAACACCCTTCCTTTCATTCATATGTTGCAAACAAGTACAGTTCATACGGAATGGGCACACGAGCAAGGGGATTATAAATTTTGAAATCTAACGAATGCCCATAGGCTTAAAAACTAGAAAAGATAAGCGCCCCATGATCCCTGTTCTTGCCCTTTTCCTCCCAGGTGCGGCAGGCGAAGGCAAAAAGTAGGAGACGGGGAACACGCCGATGGAGAGCTTGACGAGGAAGGCCCTCGGCAGAGCGCACGGCGGAGGGAGGGCGACACGATCAGTCGGAGACGAGGTCGACGTGCCCTCGCTCGACGCTCTCGTCGTCGCTGTTGCAGTCCTCCTCATCACTCCCGCTTGAGGAGGAGTCTTCATCGTCGGAGGAGCTCTCCATGCAGAACTTCAGGCGAGTTCCAGAGTCTCCAAAGACCTTGAAGGAGAGAAGGCTGTTCTCCATTAATTTGAAATAGAGAACGAGCCCCGCCATCAGACTATGGATACGAGCAAAGGTCTTCCACCCGCGGCGAAGATACATGACCTGAGTGGCGGGAAAGTCAACATCGACCCGCGTGCCGCCGTCCCGACAGCCCCGCATATGCAACCTCAGGGTTTGGGGCGGATCGAGCTCCATCTCCCGAGAGAATGGCGCAGGGAGACGAAGGCAACGGTGCGATGGCCGTCACAGCCTAATGAAGAACTCACGAGGCTGGTCCCCGACGTGGCCCTCCATTGGAGGAGGCATAACTGGCGGAGCCAAGGCCAGTGCATCGCCCATCCCCCTCTTCCCCGAGCTCCACGCAGGCCTCGGCCTCGCCACCTCCCCCTTCCTCTCGCGGCCAGCTCCGCTGCCGCGGGCTCTTGGGAAGGAGGGACGCGCTGTCGAGCAGAGACCCTCGCCGCCACTGTCGAAGGACCGGTGCCCCCTCTCACCATGGCAGATGAAAGAGCGGGGCCGAGGTGGAAGGAGAGGGATGATGAAATATTGTGGGGTGCCATCCCCTCCCCCTTCTTATAAAGGGACGGGGTCGGGACTCGGCCGCCCCACTCAGCCAATCCGACCATTGGGGGCACAGAGAATCGACGCCGACCTGCTGCCCCAATCAGCAGCGGCCCATTTCCAAGCCTCATCATTCAAGGCCCGCACCCACCACCTACCATCTTCGGAGCACGGGGGACACGTGGCGGTCGAGCAGAAATTGAGGGGACGGACGAGACGGTCGTTCTCCGCCCCGCGGTGGTGGGGCGCGGGCGCCTTGAAGACCACGACCCGAGCCCACTCAGTAAATGAGTCACGCATCTGCGTTTTCCTCTTTTTATGGGGAAGGTGTGAGCCGCCTCTTTACCACGACGTGATGCATGCATGCGGAAACCGTCCCACGCATGACCCCCCATGTCGCGCGTTCAATGCGGGTCGTATGGAAGCGCAGCGGACGGAGAAGTTACTGCGGTAAAAATCCGCCCACCTGCCCACGCACCGTTCTGGGCCTACCCGAACAACAAGTCACGCCTATGTGTAGCCCAGGCCCGGGGGCTCCTGTCGGTGTACAAAAGTAGGGGCTCTCCTTTTGCACCCCTTTACTTGTGCACGGGCAGTCAGGGCCGCGCCCACGACCACACTAAGCAGGGCAGAGGAGGGAAGCCGGAGCACAAGATGACCAAAGCAACGCCAAGACCAGAGACGCAAAGACAGCAAGAGGGCGAGGTGGACTCCCCTGGCAAGACCCTTGCCGGGGTGGCTTCCACAGCCTCGGCAAGATCCTTGCCGGGGCAACTTGCGTGACGCCAGTAGAGCACGCCACCCGTGAGCCCAAGGGGTTCCAACACCATCAACCATATTGGAACCAAGGCTCGGGAGGCACCTCTGTGGTGGCATGTAGATCTTTGTAGAGATCATAGATACACAAGATCATATGGGAACCAGAAGACGACTATCCTTGGCGAGATCCTTGCCAAGGAAATCCACGAGACCCCCGGCAAGATCCTTGCCGGGGACGACCGTGGTGCCGCAGCGAGACCCTTGTCGGGCCCTCGGCAAGACCCTTGCTGAGGAAGCCTGTGAGGCCGCAGCCAGGCCTGCGTCTGCCAAGACTCCACCACTGCTCCCATACAACTGCCAGCTCGACCAGCTGGACAGGCATCTGCGTGGCAGCGTGCGGTCCCTACACCAACTCAGCAAGCACCTATGTGGTGGCATGCAGATATTCGTGAAGGCCACCACCGCGCCAGCCGAGTAGCCAGCCAACGTGGCGCTACAACGCCTTGTCAGCTTGGACGCGCATCGGAGCCACGTGAGGCGACGGCAGCTAGGACGATCTTCTTTGTCGTCCCCAATAAAGCAAGAGGGGCACGTCGGCAGCGCATTAAATGTGTTTGTCCGACGATGCTAGGGGATAGACTCAGCCCCTGTACACCTTTCCACCTCCTGTGTGCCACTGTGGCGACCCCTTTTTGTCTATAAAAGGAGGCCCGAGGCGTACTGGAGGGGGATTCAGATCTTTTGGACTAGAGAGCCACCGCAGCTAGTTCAAGAACACAAGAACACCCAAATATACATCAAAACAGGACTAGGGTTTTATGCGTCTCCGTGGCCCGAACCTGGGTAAACGATTTGTGTGTTCACCGCCAGACCCGCTCTTTACACAACCCCACACCCGCCAACCATAGAAGGGATCCCAGTGACCCCATAGGTGTCGTTTCCCACCGACCGAGTATTTCTTCAGTTTTGAAATTCCTCGGTTGTTCAAATTCTTCAACTTTGCATAGTGTTCACTCTTTCCGTCTGTGTTCTTCATTGGCTATATATTTATATTGAGTTTTCAGTCCTCTACAACATTCACTTATTGCTAATTCTTCATGTTGATTTTTCTGCTAAGTGAATGTGATCGGACCCTTCCCCTCTATGATATACTCAACCCAGTCTGTTCACAAATTATTCATATCCGTTCTATTTGAAACCCGTTCAAAATCTTCACTGTGTCCTTGTCAGCTAAAGAATTTGCGAATGAAACATTAAAATTTTCATATCTCAATTTTCAGCTTTTGCCGCTCAAATCGTTCTACATCCCACGATAAGACTTATCTATTCACCCATGATCTCACACGATCTCCACCTCATTGTACGTGGGTGACACATGTCGCTAGGATGAGAAGGGTCAGGGGCACGTTCGTCCAATTTCTTTGGGCGAGCGGTTTTTCACCTTCGCTATAAATACCCCTCTCCCTCCTCAAACTTCCTTTACCCTGATCGACCTCACTCCCCTTGCTCGAGCTTCCAGACCTAGCGCTGCCGCTACTTCCATCGTCGCCGGTGAGGAAGAGCTTCACTGCCTCGACCTCGTCACCGTCGTACTTGTGCCGGCCGCGGGAATCTTCACTCCGCCACCGCCGTAGCTGTATTCCGCCACCAAGTTAGGGCGTGGAAGATCTGAACGGATGAACTTCCCCTCTACAAATCTCAGTTCATCGTGTTCTTCGACAAGGGTAAATAAAATTTATTTTTACTGCCCTTGTTGATTCTTTTGTTTTCCTCAAAATCTTCAAAAGGTGTTTATTCTTTAACTTCCTCTCATGTAAACACCTCACATACATCTGTTCTTGATCTGTTTCTCTAAGAAACTTTTTTCTTCAAGATTCCTCAGTTGTGTGGATTTTCCAATCTATACAACTCTGGAACCTAAGTCAAAGAACGCTTAGTGAAATTCCTCAAGACACCTATGGTCAAATTCCTCAAACTTTTTCTTTTTGCAAAACTTCTGAGAACGCATGTGACCTCTCCAAATTCTTCGCACCTATACTCTGTTCACGGGTACTCATGTCTGCTGCTGAATCACTAGGTTCTCATCAACTTAACTCATTTGTAGCGTTCCTCGAAGACAGATTGCAAACCTCTTTAGAGAACCTCTGTTGTTCAATTTCCTCGGCTGAAGAAAATGGTTGATGGAAAGAAACCTCAGAAAGGAGGAAAGAGATTGGAAGTCAACACTGTGTTTGTGATCCCTGATGGCATCTATGCAGGGTGATAACCCACAAGTATAGGGGATCACAACAGTTTTCGAGGGTAGAGTATTCAACCCAAATTTATTGATTCGACACAAGGGGAGCCAAAGAATACTCTCGAGTATTAGCAGCTGAGTTGTCAATTCAACCACACCTAGAAACTTAATATCTACAGCAAAGTGTTTAGTAGCAAAGTAATATGATAGTAGTGGTAACGGTAGCAAAACTAATGTTTTTGGTTTTATAGTGATTGTAACAGTAGCAACGGAAAAGTAAATAAGCGAAGAACAATATATGAAAAGCTCGTAGGCATTGGATCAGTAATGGATAATTATGTCCGATGCAATCAATCATGCAACAGTTAAAACATAGGGTGACACAGAACTAGCTCCAGTTCATCAATGTAATGTAGGCATGTATTCCGAATATAGTCATACGTGCTTATGGAAAAGAACTTGCATGACATCTTTTGTCCTACCCTCCCGTGGCAGCTGGGTCCTATTGGAAACTAAGGGATATTAAGGCCTCCTTTTAATAGAGTACCGGACCAAAGCATTAACACATAGTGAATACATGAACTCCTCAAACTAGTCATCACCGGTAAGTATCCCGATTATTGTCACTTCGGGGTTAACGGATCATAACACATAATAGGTGACTACAGACTTGCAAGATAGGATCATGAACTCACATATATTCATAAAAACATAATAGGTTCGGATCTGAAATCATGGCACTCGGGCCCTAGTGACAAGCATTAAGCATAACAATGTCATAGAAACATCAATCTCAGAACATAGTGGATACTAGGGATCAAACCCTAACAAAACTAACTCGATTACATGATAAATCTCATCCAACCCATCACCGTCGAGCAAGCCTACGATGGAATTACTCACGCACGGCGGTGAGCATCATGAAATTGGTGATGGAGGAAGGTTGATGATGATGATGGCGACGGATTCCCCTCTCCGGAGCCCCGAACGGACTCCACATCAGCCCTCCCGAGAGAGTTTAGGGCTTGGCGGTGGCTCCGTATCGTAAAACGCGATGAGTCATTCTCTCTGTTTTTTTCTCCCCGAAAGTGAATATATGGAGTCAAGGTGGACGTCGGTGGAGCATCGGGGGGCTCACGAGGCAGGGGGTAGGCGCGCCCCCCACCCTCGTGGACAGGGTGTGGGCCCGCTGACGTGGATTCTTCTTCCAGTATTTTTTATATATTCCAAAAATAATCCCCGTTGATTTTTAGGTCATTCCGAGAACTTCTATTTCTGCACAAAAATAACACCATGGCAATTCTCCTAAAAACAGCATCAGTCCGGGTTAGTTCCATTCAAATCATGCAAGTTACAGTCCAAAACAAGGGCAAAAGTGTTTGGAAAAGTAGATACGACGGAGACGTATCAACTCCCCCAAGCTTAAACCTTTGCTTGTCCTCAAGCAATTCAGTTTATAAACTGAAAGTGATAAAGAAAAACTTTTACAAACTCTCTCTTGTTGTTGCAAATATGTAAAGCCAGCATTCAAGTTTTCAACAAAGATTATGAACTAACCATATTCACAATAACATTTAGGTCTCATGTTTACTCATATGAATGGCATAACCAACTAGCGAGCAATAATAATAAATCTCGGATGACAACACTTTCTCAAAACAATCATAATATGATAGAACAAGATGGTATCTCGCTAGCCCTTTCTAAGACCGCAAAACATAAATGCAGAGCACCTTTAAAGATCAAGGACTGACTAGACATTGTAATTCATGGTAAAAGAGATCCAGTCAAGTCATACTCAATGTAAACTAACAGTAGTACATGCAAATGATAGCGGTGCTCTCCAACTGGTGCTTTTTAATAAGAGGATGATGACTCGACATGAAAGTAAATAGATAGGCCCTTTGCAGAGGGAAGCAGGGATTTGTAGAGGTGCCAGAGCTCGATTTTGAAATAGAGATGAATAATATTTTGAGCGATATACTTTCATTGTCAACATAACAACTGGGAGATCTCGATATCTGCCATGCTACAGACATTATAGGTGGTTCCCAAGAAGAATGGTAAGGTTTATACTCCCCCACCACCAATAAGCATCAATCCATGGCTTGCCCGAAACAACGGGTGCCTCCAACTAACAACAGTCATGGGTGAGTTTTGTTTGCAATTGTTTTGATTTGATTTGAGCATGGGACTGGGCATCCCGGTGACCAGCCATTTTCTCATGAATGAGGAGCGGAGTACACTCATCTTGAGAATAACCCGCCTAGCATGGAATATATAGACAGCCCTAGTTGATACATGAGCTATTCGAGCATACAAAACATAATGCTTATTTGAAGTTTTAGAGTTTGGCACATACAAATTTACTTGGAACGGCAGGTAGATACCGTATATAGGTAGGTATGGTGGACTCATATGGAATAAGTTTGGGGTTTATGGAGTTGGATGCACAAGTAGTATTCCCGCTTAGTACAAGTGAAGGCTAGAAAGAGACTGGGAAGCAACCAGCTAGAGAGCGACAACAATCATGAACATGCATTAAAATTAATCAACACCGAATGCAAGCATGAGTAGGATATAATTCACCATGAACATAAATATCATAGACGCTATGTTGATTTTGTTTCAACTACATGCGTGAACATGTGCCAAGTCAAGCCACTCGAATCGTTCAAAGGAGAATACCACCCCATCATACCACATCACAACCATTTTAATAGCATGTTGGCACGCAAAGTAAACCATTATAAACTCCTAGCTAATTAAGCATGGCATAAGCAACTATAATCTCTAATTGTCATTGCAAACATGTCTCATTCATAATAGGTTGAATCAGGAACGATGGACTAATCATATTTACAAAAATAAGAGAGGTCGAGTTCATACCAGATTTTCTCATCTCAATCAGTTCATCATATATCGTCATTATTGCCTTTCACTTGCACGACCGAATAGTGTGGATAATAATAATAGTGCACGTGCATTGGACTAAGCTGTAATCTGCAAGCGTTCAATTCATGGGAGAAGACAGGGTAATATGGGCTCTTTGTTAGATCAAGAATAATACATATAAGAGCCACTCAACATTTTCATTATGGTCTTCTCCTCTCGACCCCCAAAGGAACAAAATAAAACAAACTATTTACACGGGAAAGCTCCCAACAAGCAAAAGAAGAACGAGAAATCTTTTTGGGTTTTATTTTTAATTACTACTACTACAGGCATGGAAAGTAAACTAACTAAAAGCTACATCTAATTTTTTTGGTTTTTCTTAAGGTTTTTCAAACACACGAGAAGAAAGTGAGAAAATGAAAATAAACTAGCATGGATGATATAATGAAAAAGTATGAGCACCGACAACTGGCATGAGTGTGTGAACATAAATGTAATGTCGGTGAGAAATACGTACTCCCCCAACATTGGGCTTTTGGCCTAAGTTGGTCTATGCCCATGGATGGCCTGGTGGGTATCCAAAGTTGAAGGTGGGGTCATACTGAGATGCATCAGCTACTTCCTGAAGAGCTACAGCTTGGAGCCGGGCTGCCTCCGTCCTCCTCTCGTACTCGTCCGCCTCCTCCCTGGTTATAACATATTTCCTTTTTGCCTGGAATCCAAAGAAAGCAGGAGCAAGGAGAGTAACGTGATAGGTGCGTCATCTGTCAAAGATTAGTCGGTACTGGAGGGACTAATTGTTCCTCTCAACGAACTAATGACGAACCATAGCATCATAATCTAAATAAGCAGGAGGCAACTCAATATCATATCCACGTATGGGTACCTCAAGAAAATCAGCTAAACGGGTTGCATAAATTCCACCAAAGAAATCTCCATTAATTTTGTTATTATGCAACCTACATGCAACAATGGCCCCCAAGTTATATTGTCTATCTCCTAATACAGCACTCTTGAGAACACTAAGATCTGGAACACACATGTGACATGCCTCATCCTTACCATTTATGCATCTACCTATAAAGAGAGCAAAATAATGTATAGCAGGAAAATGAATGCTCCCTATGGTAGCTTGCGTGATTTCCCTAGATTCCCCCACAGTGATACTAGCAAGAAAATCTTTATATTCGGATTTACGAGGTTCACTAACATTACCCCACTATGGGAGTTGGCAAGCAGTATTAAAATCTTCTAACTCCATTGTATAAGATTTATCATAAAGATCAAACAGGATAGTTTGAGAATTGCGTGATGATGTAAATTCAAACCTTCTCATAAAGGAATCAGTGAGGTAGTAGTACTGACGGCACTTATCTGCCTCGAAGCTCTCAAGATCAGCGTTACACACATATGCATCAAATTCCTCCTTGATTCCTGCTCGAACCATGAAGTCCTCTGACGGCCATTCACAAGGCCACAGTTGAGCCTCCCTTGGTAGTTCATTGTCCGGCTCGCGTATTGCGGGCCTGGGTCCTTGCTTCCTTGAGGAACCACCTTGGTACATTTTCCTAAACATATTTCTTCCTCTGAAAAATTTCTGAAATTTTTAGTGACTCAAAATAAAAATGAACCAAACTCAACAAAATTGATAGCAACTACTCCTACAAGTGCCTAGAGGCTATATCATGCATTAAAACTACTTTTGACCACATAAATTTGACATGCAAGCTCAAGAACAGGGTCACCTAAGTAGCCAAAATTTGCAATAAATAAAGCACTAGAACAAAAACTAATTGGACCATTAGAGGAGTTACATAATGAAGAACAATCCCCCAAAGCAGTTTTGTGAGAGGAGCTTTGAGCAAGGAGATCGAAAATGGCAGCAAGAACTCGGGTTTGAGCTGGCTAGTGATTTTTTCTGGAGCAAGACGAAGTGTGTGAGTGCAAGGATAAGTGGAGGGGACCCACATGGGGTCCACAAGGAAGGGGGGCGCACCCTCCACCCTCGTGGGCACGTGGCTGCTCCCCCTGTTGTGTTCTCAGTGCCAGATATTCTCAAATATTCTAGAAAAAAATCATATTTAATTTTCAGGGCATTTTCAGAACTTTTATTTTCGGGGTATTTTTTATTGCATGGATAATTCAGAAAATAGGCAAAAATACTATTTTTACTTTATTTAATATAAATAACAGAAAGTAAAAATAGGGTACAGAGAGTTGTGTTTTCTAAATCCATCCATCTCATGCTCATCAAAAGGAATCCACTAACAAGGTTGATCAGGTCTTGTTAACAAACTCATTTCGAATAACATGAGACCAGAGAATTTTCAAATAACACTAGGTTACCTCAATGGGGATATGCACATCCCCAACAATAAGAATATCATATTTCTTCTTGACAGTAGGAAGAGGAAATTCAAAACCTCCAATAGTAATTGTTGAAATTTTTCCAATAGAATTGACACTGTGGACTTGAGGTTGTTTCCTTGGAAAGTGTACCGTATGCTCATTACCATTAACATGAAAAGTGACATTGCCTTTGTTGCAATCAATAACAGCCCCTGCAGTATTCAAAAAGGGTCTACCAAGGATAATCGACATACTATCATCCTCATGAATATCAAGAATAACAAAGTCCGTTAAAATTGTAACGTTTGCAACCACAATAGGCACATCCTCACAAATACCGACAGGTATAGCAGTTGATTTATCAGCAATTTGCAAAGATATTTCAGTAGGTGTCAACTTATTCAAATCAAGTCTACGATATAAAGAGAGAGAGGCATAACACTAACACCGGCTCCAAGATCACATAAAGCAGTCTTAAAATAGTTTCTTTTAATGGAGCATGGTATAGTTGGTACTCCTGGATCTCCAAGTTTCTTTGGTATTCCACCCTTAAAAGTATAATTAGCAAGCATGGTGGAAATTTCTGCTTCCGGTATCTTTCTCTTATTAGTAACAATTTCCTTCATATACTTAGCATAAGGATTCATTTTAAGCATATCAGTCAAACGCATACACAAAAAGATAGGTATAATCATTTCAGAAAAGCGCTCAAAATCCTCATCATCTTTTTTCTTGGATGGTTTAGGAGTAAAAGGCATGGGTTTATGAACCCATGGTTCTCTTTCTTTACTATGGTTCCTAGCAACAAAGTCTCTCTTATCATAACATTGATTCTTTGATTGTGGGGTATCAAGATCAACAGCATGTTCAATCTCTACATCATTATCATTGCTTGGTTGAGAATCAACATGAACATCATCATTAACATTATCACTAGGTTCATGTTCATTACCAGATTGTGTTTTAGCATCAGAAATAGAAATATCATTGGGATTCTCAGGTATGTCAACAACAGGTTCACTAGAAGCATGCAAAGTCCTATCATTTTTCTTTTTCTTCCTCTTAGAAGGACTAGGTGCATCAACATTAGTTCTCTGAGAATCTTGCTCAATTCTCTTAGGGTGGCCCTCAGGATACAAAGGTTCCTGAGTCATTTTACCCCCTCTAGTCATAACTCTAACAGCATTATCATTTTTTTTATTATCTAATTCATTGAGCAAATCATTCTGAGCTTTAAGCACTTGTTCTACTTGAGTGGTAACCATAGAAGCATGTTTACTAATAAGTTTAAGTTCACCTTTAAATCTAGACATATAATCACTCAAGTGTTCAAGCATATCAGCATTGTGTTTCAAATGTCTGCCAACATAAGCATTGAAATTTTCTTGTTTAACCATAAAGTCATCAAACTCAGCCAAGCATTGGCTAGCAAACTTAGTAAATGGAATTTCACATTTATCAAATGTATAGTGAGAATTTACCTTTACTACCTGTGTCGGGTTATCAAGACCATGTATTTCTTCAATAGGTGGTAAATTCTTAACAACTTCAGCGTTAATACCTTTTTCTTTCATAGATTTCTTTGCCTCTTGCATATCTTCAGGACTGAGAAATAGAATTCCCCTTTTCTTCAGAGTTGGCTTAGGAGTTGGTTCAGGAAGTGTCCAATTATTTTCATTAGTCATCATATTATTCAATAGCAATTCAGCTTGATCAATAGTTCTTTCCCTGAAAACACAACCAGCACAACTATCTAGGTAATCTCTGGAAGCATCGGTTAGTCCATTATAAAAGCTATCAGGAATTTAATTTTTCTTGAGAGGATGATCAGGCAAAGCATTAAGTAATTGGAGAAGCCTCCCCCAAGCTTGTGGGAGACTCTCTTCTTCAATTTGCACAAAATTATATATTTCCCTTAAAGCAGCTTGTTCTTATGAGCGGGGAAATATTTAGCAGAGAAGTAATAAATCATATCCTGGGGACTACGCACACAACCAGGATCAAGAGAATTGAACCATGTCTTAGCATCACCCTTTAATGAGAACGGAAATAACTTAAGGATAAATTAATAGCGAGTTTTCTCATCATTAGTGAACAGGGTGGCTATATCATTTAATGTAGTAAGATGTGCCACAACAGTTTCAGATTCATAGCCATAAAAAGGATCACATTCAACCAAAGTAATTAACTCAGGATCGACAGAGAAATATAATCCTTATCAGTGATAAAGATAGGTGAAGTAGAAAAAGCAGGGTCATATTTCAATCTAGCATTCAAAGACTTTTCTTTAAGCTTAGCTAATAATTTCTTAAGATTAGATCTATCATTGCAAGCTAAGAAGTCTCTAGCACGTTCTTCATCCATAACATAACCCTCAGGCACAACAGGCAATTCATATCTAGGGGGAGAATCTTCATCATCACTTTCATCAATATTATCAGTTTCAATAATTTCATTCTCTCTAACCCTAGCCAGTTGTTCATCAAGAAATTCACCTAGGGGGTAGGCGCGCCCCCACCATCGTGGGCAGGGTGTGGGCCCCTGACGTGGATTCTTCTTCCAGTATTTTTTATATATTCCAAAAATAATCTCCGTTGATTTTTAGGTCATTCCAAGAACTTTTATTTCTGCACAAAAATAACACCATTGCAATTCTGTTGAAAACAGCATCAGTTCGGGTTAGTTCCATTCAAATCATGCAAGTTAGAGTCCAAAACAAGGCCAAAAGTGTTTGGAAAAGTAGATATGACGGAGATGTATCACAGGGTACTGCACACCAGCTGAAGAAACCAAGAATGAGCGCAAGGTGCGCATACAGAAGATTGAGAGGAGATGGGCATGGGAATGGAGGGAATACAGATATGTAACTCCCAAATACATGAAGAAATTTGCATTACATCCTCTTTTCCCAAGACCTCCACTAGCACCAGGCCAAGAAGCTGATCCCACTAGCCTCAAGTGCAGTGAGGACTATCCTGATGAATGGGCTAAGAGGCAAGCCAAGTTGGCCAAGGTGGCCAAGGAAGCAGTGAGGAAATTCAACGAAGACTCTGTTGCTGCTACTGCTGCTGAGGCCTCTGCTAGCAAGCCTAAGAAGGCTATGCCCAAGATGCTTGCACACAAGCCCAGTGCCTCTGCTTCAATGCCCTCACGGCCAAGCTCCTCAGCAATGCTCTCGCGGGCCAACTCTTCAAAGCCCTCATGGCAAATTCCTTAAGCAGCTCCAGTCCCCTCTGCTGCAAAATCGTTAGCTGCTCCTGCAAAGTCCTCAGCACCTGTGCACCTCGCCTCGTGCCAAAGGACCACTGGCATCTCAATTGCTTCAAGAGCCTATGCAAGTTCCTCAGCTCCTCTTCAGTCCTCAACTGTCCCAACCTTGCTGAAGACTAAGGCCACTGCTAGACAAGGCACACGGCCAAGTCCTCACAAGAAGTAGGTCGCCTTCCATGTACCATGTAGTGAAGACGAGGCTGATGATGAAGAATTGGAAGAAATCATCAGAGACAGACAACATCGGGCTGCTAGAGCCAAAGGCACAGATGTACCTCTTATGTTGGATCCCAAGCCGATCCTCGATTTCATTGATCTCTGGCACAAGGAACACAACACTCCCATGCCTGACTTCAAGCTCACACCTGGCCAAAGTCACATGTTGACAGCCTTCATAGGCGAAGACAAATGGAAATTTGAAAAGGCCAGGCAGCTGAAGAAAGCTCAGTACAAGAAGGAGCGTTTTCTGAAGAAGCATGTTGTCAAAATGACAACTGATGAACTTGTGGCCATGCAAGCTGAGATCAAAGGACTCAGTGATGAATTTGATGCTTATCGTGCAGATTGGCTAGGAGCCAAAGTCAGATTCGTCAAGATGGCGAAGGGATTCACCTCCAATGTTACAGCCCCAGCGCAACAAGAAATTCCTTAGGCTGAAGCATCTGCTTAGTCTACTTAAGAGCATGCCAGCACCGCTGATGAAAATCAGGCTGCTGAAGAAACTGAAAGCACCAGGGATGATGAAGACATTCCAATCGTTGAAGAAATTGCCAGGGCAACCTCTAGTGTTGCGCTTGAAGAATAATCCAGGCATGTTGAAGCATCAGCTACAGCACCTGAAGAAATTGACCAGGCCAGGACAACTGCATCAGTTGTGCCTGAAGAAACTGAACCATTTTCCTCTGCTCCTCCTGCACCAACTACAAGCATCAACCTTCCTTCTGCATCAGAAGTGTAGAAAACCAAGGTTGCAGAACGAGCAACTATGAAGAAAAGGAAAGCATCTGCTTCCTCAGAGTCTTCCGCATCAAAGAAGGTGAAAACTTGACAAGCTCCTATGAAAATCCTATACATGTTGTTCCTCTATCAAGCATGCCATCAAAGGAGATTGTTCCCTTTGGTGAAGAATATGTGATTCCCAATGAATCAGATGAAGAAGATCCTTCTGCTGCTTCATCAGAGCAGTTGGATGATGAAATTGAAGTGGATAGCATCCCTTCAACCCCATTGGTATCCTCGCCCATGCCTCAGTTCATTGTTGAAGAGGCTGGCGTTGAAGAAATTGATGAGGAAGATGAAGACGTGGACATTGGGTGCACCACTCCAATTCTGAATGATGACTACTGGGAAATTCATCACCCCAATTCACCGATGTTCACACCTCTGTAACAGATTCCTCAATCCCCGGTCCAAACAGAAGAAATTCACACAGGCTCTAAAGAACCTCAAGCTTCTCTTCTTACCATCCCTGACGAAGTTCCATCCACTAGTGTTGATGTACATGCTACTGAAGAAATGGAGACCCAGTCTGCTACTAATGACATTGCAACTAAAATTCATCAGCATGCGGCTCCAGAGACTGTTATTCAAGAGGCTATGCAGACATTAACTAACACTCCTCAGCCCAAGCCAAAGAATCCCTTCTCCAAGAAATAGAAGTTCAAAGCTGATGAGTTCTTCAATGAACACATTTTCTTCACGGAATACAACCCCTATGACTCTACTCGTCTTCGACGCAAGCGCTTCTGGACAACAGGTCAGATGAACTTCTATTCTTCACTTCTATTTGATAAGGACAAGATCTTTGACCATGAGTCGCTGCCCTGCTTCACCCCAGTCCTCAGTGTTCTTCATGATGCTGGGCTGCTCAACTTCTGCACCGACATCTGCGACTGGAATGAAGAACTCATTCTTCAGTTCTATGCTACGTTGCACATCACTGGCAACGCTGACGATGTGAATTCATGGGTGTTGGACTGGATGACTGAAAACACTCGCTACAAAGCACCAGCCTCTGAATTGCTTCATGTCGTCCCAGTCAGTCCTACCCTTGAAGGTGCAAGGCTCATCTACCATGATGCTGAACTATCTGATCATTTCATGCAAGTCCCGATGAAGCCTTTGAAGCCTGGCCAAGCTCCTCGGACCAAATTCCTCTTCAAGGAATTGCTCTATGTGCCAAGGACAGTTTACCGGATATTGACCAAGACCCTCAGTCCAATCAAGGGCCACGAATCTAATGAAGAAGAGGTCGTTGGCATCATGAAGAATCTGCTTTTCAACATCATACGTGGTGTGCCTATCAAATACCATGATTTCTTCATGAGGACTCTGGCAAATGTCGCTCTTTCACCATTTGAATTGAAGCCTTACACTCCCTGGATCATGAGATTTATCCAATCAAGGTCTTCAATCAACTACGAGGCTGATGTTCTAAATCATCACAACTACTTGCCCCCAATAGAGGTCTTCAAACGGCCTATTTCCTCATCTGACGAGAAGGGCAAGGCTGCAGTTATTGATGAAGGCATTCATCCATTGGATGGACAGTTTCGCAAAGCTGCCTCATATTCCACCAATGATGAATCTACCACTCATGACACTGTCGCAAATGCTTCAATGTCAAATCCTCACGCCACTGCTCCCAGGGTGATGACTGATCATGAGCTTCTCCTCAGTCTTCATCAGAAGGTTGATCACAACCATTAGTGGGTCAAGCGTCAGTTTGGTGCTATTCTTCAGAACATGACAGTCACTCAAAATACTGTGAAGAAGAATCGCTATTATCTGCATGTAGTCTTTGACCGCACCTAGGCCATTCTGTCTAACCTCTACAATGCTGAAGATCTCAAGAAGATGGGATTTCAACAGGACTTTGACTGGGCACAGCCACCTTTGAAGAAATTCAAGAAGGTCAAAGTTCCTTGGCTTGTGGCCAGTTCCTATTCTTCATCGCGCGACACTGATGAAAATGAAGACTTGAACGACACTACAGCAGGCCCTACTCCAACGGACGACCCCAACAACGCTGGTGCTCCTTCATCAACTTCGTGATTTTCTTCAGGGGCCTTAGACCTCATTTTTCGCCCCTTTTGGTCATTCGATGACAAAGGGGGAGAAACTTGAGTTAGTCTTCAAGCGGGTCTATCTATATGGGTGTTTTTTTGCTAAGTTACAACTCTCGTTCTTCTGAAGTATTTGTTGGATCGAGTTGTAAACTTAAGTCCAATGGTGGTCTGATACTTTGATATGTTTTTCTACATGCTATTTTCTCATGTCTGTTAATGCACGCATGCCGAATTACTTCAGTCACCATATTTCATCATGCATTTCAAATTCTTCATATCATATGTTAAATGCGTGTATGAATTACAAGATATAGGGGGAGATCTCCATGATTCTATTCTAAAATGTGCGTTTGCTCCTCAAGGCAAATTCCTCACATATGCACATATTCAGGGGGAGTTCTTCTATATCTTGCAATCAAATTCCTCAATATCAGTATTTACACTTCATATGTTTATCCCCGTTGATAACTTAACCTATATTGTCATCAATCGCCAAAAGGGGGCAGATTGTAAGTGCATCTAGTGCCCCTTAGTGATTTTGGTGTATTGAAGACTTATAGGTTAAGGGACTAATGTGTTTGTGAGTGTACACAGGTCTATAAGTCTATGAGAAGTTTGATATTTACAGAGAAAGTCGACCCCTAAAAATGAATGTCTTCAACTGAAGACTTTGACTTTCTGAAGACTTTGAAAGTGAAGAAATTGGTGTGATCCTGAAGACTTGATATTCATGCGAGGAATATGAAGTGTGGAGACTTTTGTTTTCATAGTTTCCTTTTCTTTTTCTTGAGTCATAGGAAACACCGTACTGTTAAAGGGGGTCGAGGTAAAACTAAGGAAAAGTTTCCAACTGATGCTCATCTCAAAATCCTACACCTACCAATCCCTTCGAGTGAAGCCCTTGGAAATCTCATAAGTTCAGTCAATTTCTTTAGTGACACAGACGAAGATCTTCTGGTCTCTGAGGAATTTGTTCTGACTGAGGAGTTAGGAATTCGCTAGTGCGGATTACCTACAAGTGAGGAACATGATAGCCCTGAGGAATTTGATAGTCAAATTTCCGACCGTTGCTGTGCTATGCGCTAGCTGTTCCAAAATATCTACCCACCTAACGGTCATATCATTGAAGGGCATTTATGTCTTATCATGTCGGGCTGCTCCCTAGGCTATAAATAGCTGCCCCCTACAACCACTAGCTGGTTGGCTACTCCGCGAGAAACTGACACTTGTCATTGAGAGCATCCTATCCTCCGAGGACTTTGAGCGACAATCATCAAGTGAGGAAAAATCGAAAACTCAAACCAAACACCGACAAACCCAAAGTGATTGAGCATCACTTAAGAGATTGTTCCTGTCTGGAACCGACACTTATTACCTTTGAGGACTGTGCATCCTCCAGACGGTTAGGCGTCATGGTCTAGAGCATCCCAGAGGAAATTGTGGATCACCGAGTGACCGAGTCTATGAAGGTTTGGAAGTCACCTGAAGAGTTACCATGAGTGATTGGGCGAGGTTTGTGTGACCTTAGCTCAAGGAGAATATGGTGAGGACTGTGTATCCGGGACTGTGTGTCCTTAGGTTTAAACACCTAGCCCCTCCAACCAGATGTACGACTGTCACAGCAGTTGGAACTAGTCTACCAAATCACTGTCTTCACCAAGCTACGAGTTCTGTTTCCTCAACTCTGTCATTTCCTCATTCAGATACTGTTGTACTTGATCGTTACTGTTTGAAGACCTTGACTGAAGACTTTCTCAATTTCCTCAATTCAATTTCTTCAGTCAGTTTGTCTTCACACTGCTTATCCTGTGTTTACGCTACTTGTACTTTGTGCTTGTTTTCATTTCTTCATGATGACTGTGCTACTACTCTGTTATGTTTGCATCTGAGTACTTATTCCACTGCTAAGTAGTTCGTTGCATAGGAATTTCCTCACCCTGAAATTCCTCAGTGACAAATTTGTAAAAATCGCCTATTCACCCCCTCTAGTTGATATAACGCACTTTCAGGCAGTAGATCAATAGGATCAGGTAGTTGCCTATGTGTGTGCATGAGTGCTAGGTGGTGTTAGTGGCTTGCCCACGAGTCCTGCCTATATAAGGGGCCAGAGTGTAGTGTCGTGGAATGTTGCCTGAGGAGAGATGTAGTCTCTACGTGTGTGTGTGTGGTGGCTCGAGTTGTTGCTTGAGGGAAAGGCAGTCGTTGCGGCAGGAGTATGTGCGCCGGAAAACCACCACCGTTCATGTGTCTCCTCTTTCTTCTACCTTCGTTCATGCAAGAGAAAGAGAGCGAGAGGGAGCTGGGCACTGGTGCAAAGAGCAAGCTAGGGCTCGGTGCCAACAATTGGTATCATGAGCTTGGTTTTCTTGGGCGTGGTTCGCCATGCCGGAGGTGTGCCCGGTGATGGCGGTGTTCGCCCGTGGCTGCGTGGTGAAGCTCTGGGCAGTATGTCGCCCTATGGAGGTGCGCAACACTGCGGCTATCATGGCGGATGCGGAGGCAGCGCGCGGTGAGTCCGCGGCAAGCGCGGCGAACGCGGTCGTGACGTGCTGTGACATCGTTCGTGCGGTAGCCGCGGCGGCCGTAGAGGCGTGGCACGACGACCATGGTGCGGCAGCCATGGAGGGCAGTCGCGCGTTGAGGCGCGCAGTGGCGTCGTACGGAGGCGGAGGCTCGGTTCCATGGACAGATGTGATGTGCTCACTGGCAACCAGGTCTCACGGATGAGCAGGTGGCTCCTGTACGAGAAGATCGGATCGCCATGCTGATAACCCACAAGTATAGGGGATCACAACAGTTTTCGAGGGTAGAGTATTCAACCCAAATTTATAGATCCAACACAAGGGGAGCCAAAGAATATTTGAAGGTATTAGCAGTTGAGTTGTCAATTCAACAACACCTGGAGATTAATTATCTACAGCAAAGTGATCAGTAGCAAAGTAGTTTGATAGTTTTGATAGTAGCAGCAGGAGCAATAGTAATAGTAACAGTGATAGCAGTAATTTTGTAGCAAGCATAACAATGATGATAGCAGTAGTAACTTAGCAGAAATAATATAACATAAATTTGTAGGCATTGGATCGGTGACTTGTTGGATGATATTCATCATGAGACAGTTATAACCTAGGGCGATACGGCACTAGCTCCAGTTCATCCATATAATGTAGGCATGTATTCCATAAATAGTCATACGTGCTTTATTAAAAGAACTTGCATGACATCTTTTGTCCTACCCTCCCGTGGCAGCGGGGTCCATATTGGAAACTAAGGGATATTAAGGCCTCCTTTTAATAGAGAACCGGAACAAAGCATTAACACATAGTGAATACATGGACTCCTCAAACTACGGTCATCACCGGGACTGGGCCCGGTTGTTGCCACTCCGGGGTTGCCGGATCACAACCGTAGTAGGTGACTATAACTTGCAAGATCAGATCTAAAACATGGATATAATGATGAATTCATAAACGGTTCAGATATGAAATCATGGCACCCGGGCCCAAAGTGACAAGCATTAAGCATGGCAAATAATAGAAACATCAATCTAAGAACATAGTGGATCCTAGGGATCAAGCCCTAACAAAACTAACTCGATTACATGATGAATCTCATCCAACTCCTCACCGACCAGTGAGCCTACGAAGGAATTACTCACTCCCGGTGGGGAGCATCATGGAATTGGCGATGCAGATAGGTTGGTGATGACGAAGATCGAAGATCCCCCTCTCCGCAGCCCCAAACGGACTCCAGATCTGCCCTCCCGAGGAAGAACAAGGCTTGGTGGCGGTCTCGTGGATCGTGATAATTCTTTCTCCTTGATTTTTTTCTGGAAATATGTGATTTTATAGTATCAGTGGGGTCATCAGCGGGGCCACCAGGTGGGTACAACCCACCTGGGCGCGCCAGTAGAGGGGGGCACGCCCTGCTAGGTTGTGCCCACCCAGGTGCCCCTCTCCGGCAGGTCTCGGCTCCAGAAATTCTCTTTATTGATATAAAAATCCTCAGAAAGTTTCGTTCCATTCCGAGAACTTTTATTTCTGCACAAAAACAACACCATGGTAGTTCTGCTGAAAACAGTGTCAGACCGGTGTTAGTTTCATTCAAATCATGCAAATTAGAGTCCAAAACAAGAGGAAAAGCATGAGAAAAAGTAGATACGTTGGAGACGTATAAACTCCCCCAAATCTTAAACCTTTGCTTGTCCTCAACCAATTCAGTTGATAAACTGAAAGCGAGAAAGAAAAACTTTTGCGAACTCTTTTGCTCTTGTTTGCATAAATAAGCTTAAACAGCACCCAGGTTTTTAGCCAACATTATAACTAACCATGTCAACAATAACTCTTAAAGATTATAATGATTCATATCAATGACATAATCAGCTGGCGAGCAATAATAAGATATCTCAAACAGCAACACATTGTCAAAACAATCATGATATAATATGACAATAATGGTATCTCGCTAGCCCTTTCTGAGACCGCAAAACATAAATGCAGAGCACCTCCGAAGTTCAAGCAGTGACTAAATATTGTAATTCATGGTAGAAAAGATCAAGTCATGATGCACCCAACATTAGCTATACACAATGCATAAATCATGACCGTTGTGCTCTACTCAGCTTCTGGCGCTTGTTTATAGAAGGTGATGACACAACATAGAAGTAAATAGAAAGTCCCTTCGCAGAGGGAAGCACTGATTTGCAGAGGTGCCAGAGCTCAATTTTTAAAACAGAGATAAATGGAATTTTGAGACATGCACCCTTCTCATTCACTTCACGACCATCAGTTATCAACATCTTCCATGCTAAGCATGCTAGTGGCGGTTCCCAAGCAATAAAAGTAAAGGTTTACCCCCCCTCCACCAACAATCACATTCAACGGCTTGCCTGAAACAACGGGTGTCGTCCAAACCAACAACAGTCCCGGGGGAGTTTTGTTTAATTATTTGCATTTTTGAGTTCGGGACTGGGAATCCCTATTACCGCCCATTTCCTCGTGCGATGGCGAGTGAATAAACACTCAACCTGAGGACAACATGCTTAGCACAGAAGATATTGACCACCTCCTGTCGTTCAATGAACGATCCAGGCACACAAAACAGATATTTTTTTAGAAGTTTTTAGATGTGGCACATGCAAATTTACTTAGGATGGCAGGGTAATACCGTATATAGGTAGGTATGGTGGACTCATTTGGAATAACTTTGGGTTCAAGGTTTTTGATGTACAAGCAGGATCCCCACTTAGTACAGGCGAAGGCTATCAATTTTAAGATTGGGAAGCGGCCAGCTAGAGAGCAACAACGATCATGACCAGGCATTATGCATAAGTAACATTGGACACTAGCATGAGTAGGATATGAACACCATGAACACAAACATTATAGAGGCTATGTTGGTTTTGATTCAACTACATGCATGAACATGTACCAAGTCAAGCCACTCGAACATTCAGAGGAGGATACCATATCATCATACTACATCACAATCATTTTAACGCTATGTTGGTATCCAAGATAAATCATTATTAACTCCCAGCAACCTATGCATGGCATGAGAAACTATAATATCTAATTGTCATTGCAAACATGTTTAATCATAACAGGTTGAATCATGGGCACTAGGTTAAACAAATTTACACAGACAAGACAAGTCGAGTTCATACCAGTTTCTCTTTGCCACGGCCAGCTCATCGAATATCATCATTATTGCCTTTCACTTGCACGACCGAATGATATGAAAATAATAATAGTGCAAGAGTGCCACGGACTAAGCTGGAATCTGCAAACATTTTATTCAACAGGAGAAGACAAGGTACAATGGGCTCTTATTAGTTCAACAATTATTCATATGAGAGCCACTCAACATTTTCATCGTGGTCTTCTCCTAGGTAAGACTCGAATAAAAGAAAAGAAATTCATAGAAACACACTGAAATATTTTTGGAGTTTTTGGTTTTCTTCAGCAAGTAAATAAAAAGCAAAAACGAGAAAAACTATTTACACGGGAAAGCTCCCAACAAGCAAAAGAAGAATAAGGAAATCTTTTTGGGTTTTCTTTTTAGTGCTACTACTAAGCATGCATAGAAAGTAAATTACTATAACTAATTATTTTTTGGTTTTTTCTAAAGTTGTTCAAACACACAAGAAGAAAGCAAGAAATTAAATCTAAGCATGAATGATACAATGAAAAAGTGTGAACACCGACAAATGAAATGATATGTGAACATGAATATAATATCGGTGAGAACACATACTTCCCCAAGCTTAGGCTTTTGGCCTAACTTGGTAGTGAATCAGTAACCTGGAGGGTAGTAGTCAGCATGGTAGCTCACGGAGGCTCTCGGTGCGGAGGCCTCAGCACGCTGTGCCGCCAACACTGCTGCGTTGTGAGCTCGGGCCTCGCTCTCAAGAACAAAATATATTTCCTTGTTGTGATAATCAAAGAGAGCAGGCGCAGGCAAATATGTGTCCACAACATGTGATTGGTTAAACAACAAATTATAAGTGAAGTTACCAGCCCTTCCCTTGAGAATCTTATGCTCCTTTAAGGCATCAAAATCTAAATATCGAGTGGGTAGGATAGGGTCAAAGGGCAAAGGTGAAACACCCAATCCTCGTGCTAAACGTGTGGCATAAATTCCACCATAGAACCAGCCACTTTTGGCATTATGCTGAAGTCTACGTGCAACAATCGCTCCAAGGTTATAATTCCTTTCACTAGTGAGAGCGGTGCGAATGAGGCTCAAGTCTGGCAAACAAAGTATGCTACAGTCTTACTTCCCTACTATGCATTTCCTGTTAAATAATGCAAGGTACTGAATTGCGGGAAAGTGAATGCTCTTTATTCTTCCTTGCCTTACTCCCCTATTTTCACCGTAGAAAAGACTAATCAAGAAGGTCTCATACTCAGCCTTTGTTGGCTCATCAAGTGAACCCCAAAACGGAAGTTTGCAATGGTAAGAAAATTTTTCTAGTGAAATAGTAAATGGTTCATCATAAAGCATAAACGACACCCTAGACTCACGTGGAAAATATTTAAATCCTTTGATAAATGATTCAGTGAGAAGATGGCGTTGTTCACACTTATCTGTGAGGTAAGGACCGAGACCGGCATTGTGAACATATTGCTCAAATTCCTCCTTGATGCCCACCTGCACCATATATTCATCGCAAGGCCATAAGCATGTTTTGGTGGCAGCATCTCGTGTGGAACTTTCACTTCGTTCAACGTAATACCGATAGGTAGAACTATCACTAGAGGATGCCCCCGAGGATCGTCTCCTCGAAGAACTACTTCCAAATAGGTTCATCATGTCCGCGTACAATTTTTCCTATGAAAAAAATCTGAATTTTTAGTCCACAAAATTTTCCCAACAAAACTTCACAAAACTAATAGCAACTACTCATAGGGATACATAGAGGCCATAACAAGCATTCAAACAACTTAGAACACTAAGAATTCAACATGCAAGCACATCTACAGCAGCACCAAGAGTAGCTAATTATTAAAAGTATAAACCACTGAAACAAAAGCTAATTGTACAAATGGTGGAGTCACATACCAAGCAACAATCTCCCGAAACAGTTTCGGAAATGGAGCTTCGAGCAAAGAGATCGAAATTGGCAGCAAAATGAGCAAGAACACTGGAGAGAGAGGGAGAGTGATTTTTTCCTAGAGGTAGGTGACAATGTGGGACAAAGAGATAAGTGAGGGGGCCCACGTGGGGACCACAACCCCAAGGGAACGCCAGGGGGTGCTGGTGCGCCCAGGTGGGTTGTGCCCACCTGGTGCACCCCCCTCTGGTTATTTTTGCACCAAAAATTCTTAAATATTCAGGAAAAATCATATAAAATTTTCAGGGCATTCTGAGAACTTTTATTTTTGGGTCATTTTTATTGGACGGGAAATTCACAAAATAGACAAAACATGGCATTTTATTTTATTTAACTAATAAAAACAGAAAACAAAAGGTAGGGACAGAAAGTAGTGCTTACTAAATTCATTAACTTCATACCGTTCAAAAATGATTCATTAATAAGGTTGATCGAGTCTTATTAACAACCACTTTCGATTAGCATGAAACCGAAGAACTTTCATAAATCACTAAGTTACCTCAATGGGGATATGCATTCCCCAACAATAAGCATTTCGTATTTCTTTTTGGCAGTAGGTAGAGGTATTTGAAAACTTCCAATAGTGATTGTCGGAGATTTTTCAATAACATTAATACCATTCACTTGGAAAGTGCACCGTATGCTCATTACCATTGATATGAAAAGTGACCTTGCTTTTATTGCAATCAATAGCAGCCCCTGCAGTACTCAAGAAGGGTCTACCAAAGATAATTGACATGTTGTTGTCCTCGAGTATAATAGCCCCTGCATCTCAAGTATAACAAAGTCAGTCCAAATAGTAACCGATAGGTATGGCAGTTGATTTGTCAGCCAGCAAAGATATTTCAGTAGGTGTGAGTTTATTCAAGTCAAGTCTTTTATATAAAGAGAAAGGCATAACACTGACACCAGTTCCTCAATCACACAAAGTAGTTTTCACATAATTCTTTTTGATAGAGCAAGGTATAGTTGGTATTCCCAGATCTCAAGTTTTTTAGGTACTCCATCTTTAAAAGTATAATTAGCAAGCATAGTGGAGATTTTAGCTTCCGGTATTTTCTCTTATTATTTGTGATGATGTCTTCCATATACTTTGCATAAGGAAGCATTTTCAAGATATCAGTCAAGCGAGTACGCAAAAAGACTGGCATCGGCATTTCAGCAAAGCATTCAAATTCTTCATCATCATTCTTTTTTAGTTGACTTAGGTGGAAAAGGCATGGGTTTTTGAACCCGGTTCTCTTTCTTTACCGTATTTCCTAGCCACAAAGTCTCTTTTGTCATATCTTTTATTTTTAGATTGTGGGTTATCAAGATCAACAGGTGGTTCTATCTCAACATCATTATCTGGTTCTTTATCATTTGTTGGTTGAGAGTCTTCATGAACCTCATCATTATCTTTCTCATTATTACTAGGTGAGTGTTCATTACCAGATTGGGTTTCAGCATCAGAGATAGAAGTTTCATTTTCATTGTCAGGAGGTTTTTCTATTTCAGGTTCACTAGAAGTGTGCAGAGTCCTATCATTTTTCTTTTCCTTTTTCTTTTTATTCTTAGAAGAACTAGGTGCACTAGTGTTGGTTCTTTGTGAATATTTTTCAATTCTTTTTGGGTGTCCCTCAGGATAAAGTGGTTCCTGAGTCATTTTACCTCCTGTAGTTGCAACTCTAATAGCAAAGTCATGCTATTATGATTCATTTTATCAAGCAATTCTCTTTGAGATTTAGCAACTTGTTCTAATTAAGTTTGAACCATAGAAGCATGTTTTCTAACACCTCTAACATCATTTTATATTCTAAATAACAAGTCACTCAAGCGAGCAATCATATTAGAATCGTATTTTAGTTGTTTCATAA
Organism: Triticum urartu; assembly: GCF_056163025.1. Classification (NCBI taxonomy): domain Eukaryota; kingdom Viridiplantae; phylum Streptophyta; class Magnoliopsida; order Poales; family Poaceae; genus Triticum; species Triticum urartu. The sequence goes on along the minus strand of NC_141874.1, from coordinate 463,379,904 downwards.
CATTTGCATTGAAGTGATCTTGTTTTCTAATATAGTTTTCAAACTCATAAAGGCATTGACTAGGATGCATATTGTGAGGATTATCATTTTCATTAAACTTCATAAGAGAATTTACCTCTACCACCTTAGGCAGTGGTGGTGTATTAATCCCATGTATTTCTTCAATAGGAGGTAAATTTTTAACATCCTCAGCTTTAATACCTTTTTCCTTCATAGATTTCTTTGCCTCTTGCATATCTTCGGGACTGAGATATAATATACCCCTCTTCTTCAGAGTGGGTTTAGGCGGTAGTTCAGGAATACTCCAATCATCATAATTTTTCAATATGTTATTCAATAATTCTTCAGCTTGAGCAATAGTTTGTTCCCTGAAAACACAACCAACACAACTATGTAGGAAGTCCCTAGAAGCATCGGTTAGTCCATTATAGAAGATATCAAGTATTTCATTTTTCCTAAGAGGATGATCAGGAAAAGCATTAAGTAATTGGCAAAGCCTCCCCCAAGCTTGTGGGAGACTCTCTTCTTTAGTTTGCACAAAGTTAAATATTTCCTGTAAGGCAGCTTGTTTCATATGAGCAGGAAAATATTTTTTAGAGAAGTAATAAACCATATCCTAGGGACTACGCACACAACCAGTAGCAAGAGTGTTGTACCAAGCTTTAGCATCACCCTTTAATGAGAAATAAAATAATTTGAGAATAAAGTAATAACGATTTTTCTCATCATGAGTAAAAAGGGTGGCTATATCATTCAACTTAGTAAGATGTGCCACAACAGTTTCAGTTTCATAACCATGGAAAGGATCGGATTCAACCAAAGTGATTAACTCTGGGTCGACAAAGAATTCATAATCCTTATCAGCAATACAGATAGGTGAACTAGCAAACATAGGATCACATTTCATTCTAACATTCAAAGATTTTTCTTTATACTTGCATAGTAATTTCTTTAGATCATCTCTATCATTGCAAGCAAGAATATCTCTAGTTGCTTCTTCACTCATAACATAACCTTCCGGTACCTTAGGCAATTCATATCTAGGAAGGCTAGTTCTAGCAAGTGTTTCAGGAGTTTAAGTTTCAAGCTCATCATCAGATTCAACAACATCATGTTGTATAACTCTAGCAATTTGTTTATCAAGAAATTCACCAAGTGGCACATCATCATTATCAAGCAAGGTACCAGCATCATCATAAGAATCATTCATAGTAGAAGTAGCATCATCAATAACTTGCAACATATCAGGATTAATAGCATGTGGTGGTGTTGCAAGTTTACCCATAATAGAAGGTGAATCTAAAGCAGAACTGTATGGCAGTTCCCACCCCCCCCCCCTCATCCTTGAGGGACATATCTTAGTCTTTGGATCCTTCAGATTATTCATAGTGATAATATGATAATAATCCCAAGTGACTCAAAAAATATAGCTATGCTCCCCGGCAACGGCGCCAGAAAAAGGTCTTGATAACCCACAAGTATAGGGGGTCGCAACAGTTTTCGGGGGTAGAGTATTCAACCCAAATTTATAGATTCGACGCAAGTGGAGCCAAAGAATATTTGAAGGTATTAGCAGCTGAGTTGTCAATTCAACCACACCTGGAGCTTAACTATCTGCAGCAAAGTTATCAGTAGCAAAGTAGTTTGATAATTTTGATAGTAGTAGCAGCAGCAATAGTAACAGTAACAGTGATAGCAGTAATTTTGTAGCAAGTGTAACAGTGATGATAGAAGTAGTAACTTAGCAGAAACAATATAAGATAAATTCGTAGGCATTGGATCGGTGACTTGTTGGATGATATTCATCATGAGACAGTTATAACCTAGGGCGATACGGCACTAGCTCCAGTTCATCGATATAATATTGTAGGCATGTATTCCATAAATAGTCATACATGCTTTATTAAAAGAACTTGCATGACATCTTTTGTCCTACCCTCCCGTGGCAGCGGGGTCCATATTGGAAACTAAGGGATATTAACGCCTCCTTTTAATAGAGAACTAGAACAAAGCATTAACACATAGTGAATACACGAAGTCCTCAAACTATGGTCATCACCGGGAGTGGGCCCGGTTGTTGTCACTCTGGGGTTGCAGGATCATAAACGTAGTAGGTGATTATAACTTGCAAGATCGGATCTAAAACATGGATATAATGATGAATTCATAAACGATTCAGATCTGAAATCATGGCACCCAGGCCCAAAGTGAAAGCATTAAGCATGGCAAAGTCATAGCAACATCAATCTAAGAACATAGTGGATACTAGGGGTCAAGCCCTAACAAAACTAACTCAATTACATGATGAATCCCATCCAGCTCCTCACTGACCAGTGAGCCTACGAAGGAATTACTCACTCCCGGTGGGAAGCATCATGGAATTGGCGATGGAGATAGGTTGGTGATGACAAAGATCGAAGATCCCCCTCTCTGGAGCCCCAAACGGACTCCAAATCTGCCCTCCCTAGAAAGAACAGGGCTTGGCGGCGGCTCCATCTCGTGGACCGCGATAATTTTTTCTCCCTGATTTTTTCTGGAAATATGTGATTTTATAGTATCAGGGGGGTCGTCAGCGGGGCCACTAGGTGGGTACATCTCGTGGGCGCGCCAGGTGAGGGGGGCACGCCCTGGTGGGTTGTGCCCACCCAGGTGCCCCTCTCCGGCAGGTCTTGGCTCCAGAAATTCTCTTTATTGATATAAAAAATCCTCCAAAAGTTCCGTTCCATTCCGAGAAATTTTATTTCTCCACAAAAACAACACCATGGTAGTTCTGCTGAAAACAGCGTCAGTTCGGGGTTAGTTTCATTCAAATCATGCAAATTAGAGTCCAAAACATGAGGAAAAGCATGAGAAAAAGTAGATACGTTGGAGACGTATCACATGCGTACGTGCGCAAGCCGATCGTGAAGAAGTGGCATTCCCCGTGATAGTCGATGAGGAGCCGATGTCGTCAGGATGGGCGGCGAGATCGTGGTTTAGGGGGAGTATGTTGGATTAAACCATGTTAGGTGTGCGCGTGTGTGCGTGCATAGTGCATGCGTTGTCGGTGTCAAAACCGGCGGATCTCGGGTAGGGGGTCCCGAACTGTGCGTCTAGGTTTGATGGTAACAGGTGACGGGTGTCGGTGTCAAAACCGGTGGATCTCGGGTAGGGGGTACCGAACTGTGCGTCTAAGGCGGATAGCAACAGGAGGCGGGGGACACAATGTTTACCCAGGTTCGGGCCCTCTCGATGGAGGTAATACCCTACTTCCTATTTGATTGATCTTGATGATATGAGTATTACAAGAGTTGATCTACCACGAGATCGGAGAGGCTAAACCCTAGAAGCTAGCCTATGGTATGAATATTGTTGTCCTACGGACTAAAACCCTCTGGTTTATATAGACACCGGAGGGGCTAGGGTTACACAGAGTCGGTTACAAGGGAGGAGATCTACATATCCGAATTATCAAGCTTGCCTTCCACACAAAGGAGAGTCCCACCCGGACACGGGACGAAGTCTTCAATCTTGTATCTTCATAGACCAACAGTCCGGCCAAAGTATATAGTCCGGCTGTCCGAGGACCCCCTAATCCAGGACTCCCTCAGTAGCCCCCGAACCAGGCTTCAATGACGATGAGTCCGGCGCGCAGATTGTCTTCGGCATTGCAAGGCGGGTTCTCCTCCAAATCCCAAGTGCATATCGTAACGAGTTGTGTCCGGCCTCCCATGAATGTTGCACTCCTCGGCTCATGTGCCTTAATAATGGTTGTCTTCCACGTGTCGAGCGAATGCGAGAGGTCGGGGTGTTTTTACATTTACCACCCTGACTAGGTAGGTGAATTGCCTATTTAAACGGTCGGGAATCTTCTAATATATATCACATCACCTTCCCTCAGCGAGTATGCATTGGAGCGTGTCCGGAAAAATCCATCCCATCATGGCCGGCCACCACAGCTCCTCCTCTCGCCCCCGTAGCCCTAAGCCAGGTAGTTGGAGAAGTGTTCTGTTCCCCATAGCCAACTAGTCGACTTGCAGACCCAGGGGTTCCTCCCTCTTGCATACATGGTCCCCGTCCGAGCCGGAATAGCCACTTATAATGGAAAGGAGCAAGCGGAAAGCTTTCCCAACCCATCCACGAGGGAGCAGGTATGCCTCGTCCCTTATTTATTGAGGGGACTCGGATTTCCAATCCATCCATTCCTCCGCGGGCTCTTGGAGTTCTATGGCCTCCATCTGCATAACTTTACTCCCGCCTCCATATTACACATCACAGGCTACGTTGCCCTTTGCGAGCTATTTCTGGGCTGCAAAGCTCATTTTGAGCTATGGCAGAGGCTATTCTGCCTCGTGCCCCATACACAGAAGGGCTCAATATTTCAAGTGGGCGGAGCCTAAATATGGTGCATCGCTGGGACCGGATACCTGTCCGGTACTCCGAAGAAGACATCCGAAGACTGGCCTTCGGAGTGGTTTTATATGGAGGACGTTCCCCTCCCGGACCCTATTCGGATGGGCCTTCCTGAGTTCAACAACGCCCCTTTGAAGAAATGCCATAGCTGGCACCCTCTGAGCCCCCAGGAGGAAGATAACAGAGAGGTCCTTTACCTGATGAGCCGGATAAAGACACTGGCCAAATCAGGACTGACAATAATCGAGGTCATGTCAATATGTATAACACGGGGGGTACAGCCACTTCAATATCGGGCACAACCCATGTGGCACTTCAATGGAGAAGACGATGCCACCCGCTGCGGCCGTAAAGGTCTGGACTCTGCCGCTGCTCTGGCAAAAATACTGTCTGATTTATATAAGGGAGAGGAAGAGGAGTTCATCCATATTAAGCCACGGGATGGATTCTCCATGTAAAACCCCCCAAACTGGGTGAGCTGCTGCTTTTTACTCCAAACCTTCCCGCTTTCTTTGTCATAAATATTTACCTTGCTATTTCATAGCAGGAACTGCCAAAAGCTATGAGGGAGATTCACGGCCCGTCTCCACAGCCAGAGGTCCCTGATCGGGCCCTCGATCCCGGACTCGAAGAACATCTGGACATATTCGTGGAGCTCATTGACAGGACGTTTTATCAGTTAAGCTGCGACGGTGCCTTGGTGGCCATCACCGCTGATTATCCTGGACTACTCCCTGCATCACATGTAAGTAAAACCGGAGTCCCAACTTCCGAGAAGGATCCCCTTTTTTGCACTTCACCCACCGCACACGTATGGTGTCTTGCAGGGAAGGCCCTCGGGATGCCATGCCGAACCCGCAGTGACTCACCAACAAGGGGCACCGAAACCGGGTAGGCTTAAAAGGAAGGCGGTCAGGACTGAGATGCCGTTGCAAAGGTATGAAAAAGAATCCTGCTCCATGCTTATTGTCTTTAAAATATAATAACGTCCGTGGTTAAACCAGGAAAAACGCTCGCCGGACCGTATCCGGAGAGCCTGCCAGCCGTGCCTCCACCAGCCGGGCTCCAGAGCCGTACTTGGAGGCAGATGCTAACGTGGGGACAACGCCGGATATTCCTCCTACTGAGGATGCAGATAGGTTATCCGCCACAAATTCCGAAGTGGAGAGTGCCATGAAGCACAGGCGTCGTCGGGCCGTACTCTGGGACCCCGGTTTTTCTGAAGAGGCGTTTAATGCCTTCAACTTAGGGGACACGTACATCCGAGCTGCTCAAAATGGTCTTGCTAGAGCCACAGACCAATATGTAAAGGGTATACGGGTAAGAAAATCTGATAATTATATACATACCAGTAGCCCCTGAGACTTGAAACAGTTGGCACGACTGATTTAAGGATCATTATTTGCATAGGTTCTTACTGAGAAGAATACCCAGTTGTCCCAAGAGGTGGAGGAGTGCAAAGCCCAGCTACGGGCCGCAGTTGCCAAAATAGAGGAGTCCCAGAAGGCCCCATCTGCCAGTTAATATTTGGCTTGGATGCTAATCCAATCAATAGATTCTGCAGATGATCCCGGAGTGAATCCGGAGGAGCAACATACTCAACGACAGCTGAAGGCTGGCGAGCGCGTGCTTACACAAGGCGGGAGAAAAACGATCTCCAAGATGCCAATACCCGGTTGGATGTTGAACTGAAAGATGTTCGGGCCCAGCTGGCTGACTCCGTAAAGGAGAATAAAAGGCTTCGACGCGGCATTTTCAGTAAGTGCTTGAGTGAACTTCTATAGAGTTCGGCGAAGAAACCAACTTATAGAGCTATATCTGTAGGTATGCTGACGGGACGTCTCGGAGAGGAGATGCCTGGGTCTGCGAGAGATCTTCTTCCAGAGCTCTCACAACTGCACGAACAAGTTCGGCAGGTGATGCGGGACCTTGCCCAGGCCTTGTGGCCATCCGCCTCCCTGCCAGGAGGCATGGGGAGCTTGTAGAGATACTCAAGGGAGGGCGGCGGCGCTTCCGATTATGGAAGATATCTGCCTGTCGACAAGGTGCAAGGGAAGCCTGGGCCATGGTGAAGACTCGATATACCAAGGATGACCCGAACCATATGGCCGAGGTCGGACCTGTAGGGTGTGACGGGAAAGAGATCCCCGTCAGCTTGGTGTATGACCAGGTGAAATTAGCCGCAAAGTATTCCCAATAGGATTGTAGGCTAGACAGCCTGTTGGATGGTATAGAAGAAGAATTTAGTCAGTCTAAGTGACTGTGTACTTAGAGTGACATATATTGTCCCTAGCCGGATTGTAAATCATTTGTCATGGCAGACCTTTTCGCTTCGACCTCCAGACCCGACAGTCCGGAGTGTATTCGAATACCCGCTCAGTTATGTAAAAACCGGGGTACGCGTGGAAACCAGGCATAGGGGTCATAAGTGCTTGAACAAACAAGTGCCCAACTAGATGTGTTATATTACATGGATAGTAAGAAACATCTTCCAGGGAGAATAGTTCCGTTAAGGGTTCCTTTCCCTGGGTACGCATGCATTAATGTGCATGTCCGAATTGCGACAAGAGATGCAGGATATAAACATCTGGGGGTATGTATTCTAATAAGTAAAAAAGGGTCATCCTTTGTTGGCCGACCGAATATTCCCTTAAGAACTCTAGCTTTTGGCTTCACCCAGTCTAAGGTACACGTCCGGCTGACCAGGCAGTAACAATCGCAGAGGTGCTCCCTTATGCCCTAGCCGAATTAACGGGAACGTAGGGCATAAACACAAGAGCCAGGAAACCCAGCTTGGCCAAAACTTAAGTCATATCGATGCATATAATGGCAAAGAAAAGGTGCATGTGTAAAAATCACACATGTGCGGCAGGCATAGAGCCCGGATCATAATTATATTAAGCTTCTGTATAAGAAGCCCCCAGGTATAATGAGTGCGCTTAGCGCGTACAAATTGTGCAGTCAGGACACATTGTAACCTTTGAAGGCCGCGAAGAAAAGGAAGAAAGACAGAAAAATATAGATACCGAATATATATATAAAAAATTGACGGAGGTAAGGAGACGAACACAGAGTTCGGCGCTAGGCGTAGAACCTTCGGAGCCTGGCCGCATTCCATGGGTTTGGCTCGAGTCGATTGTCCGATGCATCCGGCAGACGGTACGCTCCACCGCTCAGAACTTTGTCAATAACAAAGGGACCTTCTCATTTGGGTTTGAGCTTGTCCTTTTTCTTCTCTGGTAGGCGTAGAACGAGTTCGCCAACATTATAAGTTTTGGCCCGTACTTCTCTGCTTTGATATCATCGGGCCTGTTGTTGATAGAATGCAGATCGGGCTTTTGCCACGTCACGCTCCTCCTCCAGGGTGTCCAAACTGTCCTACCGATCTAGCTTGGCTTCTTTTTCTTCATACATGCACATGTGAGGTGAGTCATGAATGATGTCACAGGGCAATACCGCCTCTGCGCCGTACACCATAAAAAAAGTTGTGTATCTGGTAGTGAGATTTGGCGTGGTCCACAGCCCCCATACTACGGAGTCGAGCTCCTCGACCCAGTGCGTATCTAATTCCTTCAAGGACCCTGGGTTTAATGCCGCTCATTATAAGACCATTTGCTCGTTCGACTTGACCATTAGTTTGAGGGTGGTAGACGGATGCATAATCGAGCTTAATGTCCATTTTGCTGCACCAAGTTTGTACCTCATCGGCTGTAAAGTTCGAGCCATTATCGGTGATGATACTATGGGGGACACCGTAGCGGTGTACAACCCCGGATACGAAATCTATCACTGGTCCGGATTCGGTCGTTTTAACTGGTTTGGCCTCTATCCATTTGGTGAATTTATCCACCATGACCAATAGGTACTTTTTCTTATGGATTCCTCCTTTAAGGGGTCCGACCATATCAAGCCCCCAGACCGCAAAGGGCCAAGTAATGGGGATTGTTTGGAGAGCGGTAGGTGGCATATGGCTTTGGTTTGCAAAGAGCTGGCAACCGACGCAATGTTGAACGAGGTCCTGTGCGTCTGCTCAAGCTGTCGGCTAGTAGAAACCTATATGGAAGGCCTTACTTACAAGGGCCCAAGCTGCGGCGTGATGGCCGCCGAGTCCAGCATGAATTTCTGCCAAAAGTTGACGTCCTTCCTCCTTGGAGATGCACCTTTGCAGTACTCCGGTAGCGGTTTTCTTATAAAGCTCTCCCTCGTGGACCTTGTAGGCTTTAGACCGCCGCACAATGCAGCGTGCCTCGTTTTGGTCCTCAGGGAGTTCTTGCCTATTTAGGTAAGCCAAGAAGGTTCCATCCACGGGGCGATGACAGCCATAATCACGTGGGCCGAAGGTGTTATCTCGATGGCGGAGCCCCCGATTATGTCAGAGTGTTCGGGGTCTGGTGTTGTGGCCGGATCCGGACTATTGTTGCTGGTCTCCCCTTACCACACCACGGATGGCTTGAACAGCCTTTCCAGGAAGATATTAGGTGGGACAGGGTCGCGCTTAGCGCCGATTCGGGCGAGGATATCCGCCGCTTGATTGTTTTCTCGGACCACATGGTGGAATTCGAGCCCCTTGAATCGAGCTGACATTTTGAAGACGGCATTGCGATAGGCCTCCATTTTTGGGTCCTTGGCATCAAAATCTCCATTTATTTGAGATATTGCGAGGTTCGAGTCCCCACACACCTCTACATTGAATGCCCATGGAGACTGCCATCCGGAGACCATGCAACAGGGCCTCATATTCATCTGCATTGTTGGAGTCTATGTATAATATTTGGAGTACATATTGGACTGTATCTCCAGTTGGGGATGTCAGGACGACGCCTGCTCCCAAACCCGCCAGCATTTTAGAGCCGTCAAAGTGCATGATCCAATTGGAGTACGCGCCGTATTCTTTAGGGAGTTCGGCTTCTATCCATTCGGCAACGAAATCGGCCAGTACTTGTGACTTAATGGCTCGCCATGGTTTGTATGATATGTCGAACGGGAGGAGCTCAATAGCCCATTTGGCAGTCCGGCCCGTGGCATCGCGGTTGTTTATGATGTCGTTGAGTGGGACCTCGGAGGCCACCGTAATTGAACACTCTTGAAAGTAGTGTCGTAGTTTTCGAGATGCCATCAAGACCGCGTGTGCTATCTTTTAATAATGTGGGTACCGGAATTTGCATGGAGTGAGGATAGTAGATACGTAGTATACCGGCTTTTGAAGCGGGAACTTATGTCTGTCCGTTTCTCATTTGACGACGAGCACTGTGTTTACAACCTGGTGTGTTGCCGCTATATAAAACAGCATTGGTTTGCCGATATTTGGTGCGGCCAAGATTGGGTTGCCGGCCAAGTCAGCTTTTATTTCTTCCAATCCGGCCGTAGATGCATCCGTCCACTCGAAGTGTTCGGTGTGCCGAGGAAGGTGATAAAGAGGTAATGCCTTTTCTCCCAGTCGGGAGATAAAGCGGCTTAAGGCAGCTAGGCATCCAGTTAATTTATGGATTTGCTTGAGGTTTGTTGGGATAGCCAACTGTGACAGAGCTTGGATTTTAGCCGGATTCGCTTCAATTCCTCTGTTAGAAACGATGAAGCCTAAGAGTTTTTCGGCGGGTACGCCGAAAACGCATTTTTCCGGATTAAGCTTAATGTCATATGTTCGGAGATTGTCGAATGTGAGCCTCAAGTTGTCTATCAAAGATTCGATGTGTCTGGTTTTAATTACCACATCGTCTACGTATGCCTCCACTCTATTGCCGATTTGTGCTTCCAGGCATGTCTGAATCATGCGTTGATAGGTCGCACCGGCGTTTTTGAGCCCGAAAGGCATAGTGTTGAAACAGAAGGGGTCGTATGGAGTAATGAATGCCGTTGCGTCTTGATCGGGCTCCGCCATCTTGATTTGATGGTATCCAGAGTATGCGTCGAGGAAACACAACGAGTCGTGTTGTAACACCCACGATGCGGCTATATCTCCCACGTGTCGGAGCACGACTTAGAGGCATAATCGCATGGTAGGCATGTCGCAATAGGGTAATATTTACACATCCCATGTACTGAATAAGATAGAGATAGAGAGTTGGCTTACAATCGCCACTTCACACAATACATAAATATAGCATTACATCATCCAGAATACAATCAAGGTCCGACTACAGAACCAAAATAAAAGAAGATCACCCCTAATGCTAGATCCCCGATCGCCCCGACTAGGCTCCACTACTGATCAACTGGAAACGAAACAACACAACGAACACGATCTTCATTGAGCTCCTCCTTGAGCTCGGTTGTGTCACCTGCACTGGTAGCATCGGCACCTGCAACTGGTTTTGGAAGAAATCTATGAGTCACGGGGACTCAGCAATCTCACACCCACGAGATCAAGACTATTTAAGCTTATGGGTAGGAAAAGGTATGTGAGGTGGAGCTGCAGCAAGCACTAGCATATATGGTGGCTACTTACGCAATTAAGAGCGAGAAGAGAAGCAAAGAATTGTCACAAACTAGAAGTGATCAAGAAGTGATCCTGAAACTACTTACGTTCAAGCATAACACGAAACCGTGTTCACTTCCCGGACTCTACCGAGAAGAGACCATCACGGCTACACACGCGGTTGATGCATTTTAATTAAGTTACATGTCAAGTTCTCTACAACCGGACATTAACAAATTCCCATCTGCCCATAACCGCGGGCACGGCTTTCGAAAGTTCAAAACCCTGCAGGGGTGTCCCAACTTAGCCCATCACAAGCTCTCACGGTCAACGAAGGATATTCCTTCTCCCAGGAAGACCCGATCAGACTCGGAATCCCGGTTACAAGACATTTCGACAATGGTAAAACAAGACCAGCAAAGCCACCCGATGTGCCGACAAATCCCGATAGGAGTCGCACGTATATTGTTCTCAGGGCAACACCGGATAAGACTAGCTACGAGTAAAACCAACCCTCAAGTTTCCCCGAGGTGGCCCCGCAGGCAGCTCGGTTCGGACCAACACTCAGAGGAGCACTGGCCCGGGGGGGTTTAAAATAAGTTGACCCTTGAGTCTGCAGAACCCAAGGGAAGGTATATGGTGGTAGGTAGGCAAATGGTAAAACCAAGGTCGGGCCTTGCTGGAGGAGTTTTATTCAAAGTGAACTGTCAAGGGGTTCCCATAACACCCAACCGTGTAAGGAACGCAAAATCAAGGAACATAACACCGGTATGATGAAAACTAGGGCGGCAAGAGTGGAACAAAATGCCAGGCATAAGGCCGAGCCTTCCACCCTTTACCAAGTATATAGATGCATTAATTAAAATAAGAGATATTGTGATATCCCAACCTATCCATGTTCCAACATGGAACAAACTCCAATCTTCACCTGCAACTAACAACGCTATAAGAGGGGCTGAGCAAAGTGGTAACATAGCCCAACAACGATTTGCTAGGAAAGATGGGTTAGAGGCTTGGCTTAGCAATATAGGGGAGGCATGATATAGCAAGTGGTAGGTATCACAGCATAGGCATAGCAATAGAGCGAGCAACTAGCAAGCAAAGATAGAAGTGATTTCGAGGGTATGGTCATCTTGCCCGAGATCCCGCAAGGAAGAAGAACGAGTCCATGAAGAAGACAAACGGACGAAGTCGAACGGATCCACACAAATGCGACGTTATCGGAACTAACCCGAAGAAGAAACACCGGAAAGAAGCAAACAACATAATAAACAACCATCACATCAACATGGCATGATGCACAACCAAGTATGATGCATGTCCGGTTTAATGAGGCATGGCATGGCAAAATGCACAAGCAAAACTACAAGTTAAGTGGAGCTCAATATGCAACGAGTTGCATATTGACGAAACACCACAACACTTATTTAGTTCCCTCTCATTTATGTACTCAACAATATTAAATGTTGGTTAACATGGCAAGAGGTGGAGCATAACAAAACTATACTATCTAAACAATTTAAATGGGGCCGGATATAACAAACAACAAATCCGGTAAATCCCCATATGCAATTATCAATTTGGTGCAACAACAATTTAAACACTCTTGATGTTGTTATCATGATGCGGATGACGTGTGCAAGTCTATGCAATTTTTATTAAAAGTTGACAAGAGCATTATGAAGCATTTGTCACCGTGGTGGAAAGAAAAGGGGTGCCACTGCAACGATAATGAAAACGGTGCCACTACAACGTTCCGGTTCCGGTAACTTGATTGAGATACCGATGCAAATGAGGAGTGTATGGATGCGTGCAAAAGATGGTGGGGCACTCCTGGATATCGGGTGTCCCATGAGTCGACGATGGTGACAAGGCAAAAGAGGGGCAATGTGCACCGACAATTCGAGCACGGAGCAAGCACGAGCATCTCATACATCACACATGCATTCGTTCATGGGCGGTCGTTCTGGCGGTTATACCTTCCCAAAAGTGCAATTACGGAGTGGTTCGAGTTCGTCGAGGGAAGTAGAGGAAGTAGTCGTTCACGGGTCGTCGAGGGAAGTAGTGGTTCATGTTTCGTAGCCGTTCGAGTCATCGGTAGAGGAACTTGACGGATCCACGCTCAACGGTAGTTGTACACGGGTCTTCGGCCATGTTAGTAATCGTACAACGTTTTCATAGATGTTCAGGGTCACGTCGAGAAACTTGACGTCCACGGAGTCTTCGAGGGTCGACGGTACTGGTACACATGTCATCGGGGTACTTGTCGGATCCAAGAGGTACTTGGCGAAATGCACGTCGATGGTAGTTGTACTCGTATCACCGTGTTGGAGAGGAACTTGGCGCATCCAAGACCTTCGGGCTTCCTTGTTGTACTTGCGTTTCGGTGCGGTACTTGGAGAAATCCTCGGAGATGGATAGTGGTATTTGGCGTCCCACGGGATCTTCAAGGTTCGGGCGAGTACGCGAACAACGATGAAGCCATTGGTCTTGCGTCAACGGCAACCGACAACGAAGGCGCACGAACCAGCAGCAGAGGGCTGCCGAGGTGGCGACCATGTGGCTGTCACGGTCGCACGCAGCGCAACACAGGGAGATGACAAAGGCCTCGGGCATGAAGGCTCGAACATTGAAGTAGGAAGGGGCCAACGGTGTCGGGGCTGCATCTTGGCGATCCAGTGACAGCAGGAGATGGAGCTCGATCGAGGCGGAGCAGCGGTTGGTGGCGTGTGGAGGTGCAGGAAGGCGGGGTCGCGAGCATCCATGGCCTCAGCGAGGGGGTCGAGCGCTAGGCTCCTGTGGCGGCCATGGTTCCACGAGCTCGCGGACGGAGCTGCAGGTGTAAGAGGAGAAGCAGGGCGCGGGCATAGGGACTTGGCGCGGCGGCTCCTCAACACAGGAAGCAGCGGTTGCAGGCGTCGTGGAAGGAGCAGGGAGAGGCGACCGGTGATGAGGCAAGGGTAGGGTGAGGATCGAGGAGAGGGGTTGTTCTTTCTCTCCCTGCTGGCGCATCGAGAGGAGGGGATTGAGCAGGGCGCTGCCTGGCTCGGAGCATGCGTGAGAGGCGGCGCTGGAGGGAGGAGAGGAAGATGCCAGGGGATCGGGCAGAGGAGCGAGATGGGATCGAGCAGAGGAGCTGAGCGAGGGGGTCGGGGCGAAGGGTTTCTGGCGGCGCGAGGGGAAGGAATCGAGGGAGAGGGGAGTCGGGCTCCCTGGTGTCTAGGGTTCCCGTGTGTCCTGCTGGCCTAGGGAGGTTTGGTCTGGCCTGGGCTATAGATGGGCCAGCCAGCTGGGCTCTGCTCTCTCTCTCTCAATTCCCTTTAACAGAAAGCAAAGAGAGGAGAAAATGTAAAAGGAGGGGTTAGAGAAAGCATTTTGGCATGCGGTTAAATTTCCTGGACTCATAAAAATGAGTTCGTTCCGAGAAAATGCATTTGGCACCGCTTGGAAGGATTGCATTCAAACACATTTGAATGTGATTCAAATAAGTTTGAATTAGAAAAACATTTTTGGAGAGTCCAAAAATGTTCGGAATTTTTGTGGAGATTGGGAAAGCGATGAAAGAAAATATGGGCAAAGTTTGAGGACCAAACTTGAAGCGGGAAAAAGGCATGTGATTATTGCACGTGTGTTTATGGGTGATTCCGATAATGGAATATTTAATATAGCTCCCTAATATCGGGAGGATATGTTATAAAGAGAATCGCCATATGAATTCCCTCAGTTTAAATGGACTGAAAATCCATACGGTTTATTTATTTGAGTTGCAAAAGATTTATGAGATGATGACATGATGCAATGCAAAAATAAAAGGGCAAGCACAAATGAAACACACGGCGAAACCCGGAACATATGGAAGGCATCTGAAGCTCCGGTCTTGGGGCGTCACAACACTCCACCACTACGATAGGATCTCGTCCCGAGATCTAGGATGGCACCGGAGGGAAAACGGAAGAGAAAGAGAAGAGGTAAAACTAGGTTGCTTCTTTGACAAACGAGTGAAACCAAAGAACCTTGAGAGGTTGAACAAAATGAAAGAAAGAATACAACAAAGATGAACAAAGTTGAAAACAAACCGGTAGAAAAGAGGAACAAGGAACATTACGAGAACCTTGTAGGTTGAAAGACATAAGAAAAAAGGTTACAATGGATAAGAAGTACATGCAAGCACTCCGATAGAAACGAAATGTACAAGTAACGATAAGATCAATTACAACAACACTCCGGTTAAATGGATAAGCTAGAAAAGAATATGATCTTGGCAAAAATGAGTTGATGGGACGAAGAGAGTAACAACACAATGCCTAAGGAAGGAAGAATAGAAGATATATCATTAGAATAACGAAATGGAGAAGAAAATAGCAACTTCTGCCACAATTGACCTTGGAAAGCACCCTTCCAAGAAGGTTATAACGGAGTTGTTGGAAAACCAACAACGAAAGAATAAGCTTGTAGTGGGCTTATGGAGAACATCTCAAAACTATGAGGTGAAATTTCTGCCACTAACGGAAAACAAAAGATTGGACTAATATCAACAAGAAGACGAGAAGCTATTTCACCGGGAGGATAAAAGAAGAACTTGGGTCATTTATAAGCACCATAAATAGCAACAATCCTTAGGGAAGGCTTTAGGTGAAGTATAACCCAAGATAACTCCAATGACGAGATTGATGGATTTAAAATATCTCATTCTTGATAACTTGTGAATCATGAAACACGAAGGAAAATTATCAAGAATGACATAACACCACCTCAAAAGATAAGGTAAAAAGAATTACACTCGGGATTGCAAGATGAAGAATACTTGAGCTCCTTTGAAAAGAAATCTTAATGAACACTTCGACAATGAATTAACTCCTTGCTGAACCATCATGTAGAGCCTCCATGAAGAACTCCGGTAAAAGAATGATCAAACGAAAGGAAAGAGAAGTTGAAAACACAAGGTGAATCCTTGTAATGATTTAGATGAATCTCCATGGTGATATAATTACGAGAGCTTGGAACTCTTGGAAAAGAAAAGATAAAGCATCTCGAACCGAGAATGTGGTATGATGAACCTCCGGAATAAGGAATTGAATTCACTCGATGAAACAAGAATAAGAATTACATTATGCTTATCCTTCACCAATTAAATTGATGACAAACAATGGATTTGGCACACTACTTATTCTCGTAGAAAGGATTAAGAGAGATATAGCACAAACTTGAGAAGGTCTTCAACGAATCACCGGTCGGGTTGAAACAACGAATAAATTGATATGATAAACAAAGGAAGAAAAATCTTTGAAGAACCACCGTAAGAATTGCAAATGATTGAAGAAAAGATAAAGAAGCACCAGGAAGAATTAGAGAACAAATGAAGATACTTGAGGGAATTTAGATACAAATGAACGAATAAAATACGAACTGATTAGAGAATACTTGAATGATGCACCGGTAAGATTTGGAGAATGAGAGCTGAAGTCTGAGAATGAGTAAGTCTTCTGAAAAGATGGGCTCCGGAGAATCAAATTGAAAAGAATCTTGAATTGCTCCGGATAGGTGAAAATAATTCTCACAATCAAAAACAATTATGAGAGGATGGCAACAAGCTAGAATGACGAATCTTTGAGAGAACGGATAAGATTTGGAGGAAAACTCTGCCTCGGTCTTCAAATGTTGAGAAAGATGACGAAAACCACCACTGAGAATTGTTTAGACACCCCGGGAGAATCAAAAGCGAAGAGGTTGATATACTAGCTGGTGACTCCTAGGCGACTCCAAGGTGATCTTGCGCCGGTGGCCACTCCGGCCCCGGCGGCCACCTCTCCTGTCGGCGGCCACTCCGGTCTCGACAGCCACCTTTGAAGATGGCTCCTTTTGCCCTCAACTTTGATCGTGGCAGAAAGTTTCAAGCAGATATGAGGTCCAAGTTTGGGCATCCGGTGGTGTTTTCTCCTGGCTTTGGTCAACAAGAATTCACCTTGGTGGTTTCTTTCTGCCGCACTACCTTCAAGCTTGACGTTCACACGGTGAGTGTCTCTCTTCTGGCCATGTTTGGAGGTTATGCTCAAGGTTTTAGGGTTCATCACCTAAGGGATAGAACTTTCAAATTCTCGGTTGCTTCTAAGTCTGTTGGATTTGAGATTTATAACAGTGGTAGAATTGTTGAACATGATTTCGAGGTTGTGTTTAGTTTGTGGAATTACGGTGGGCCAAATTGGTTTAGAGAAGAACAAGCTTTCTACAAAGAACTTGATGATGAATGGACCTTGGTGGGTAGAAATGGAAAGGCCGTGGCCAACAACTCCGGCGATCGTCGGAGCTATAGCACGGTGGTTAGAAACGGTCGCTCGGTTTTCGAGCGTTTATTGGGTCACATTCAAGGCGGTGTCAATCAAGGGGAAAATTCAAATTCGCCCTCCATTAACACTGAGTGTAATGGGTCTCTTAATCAGCCCCAAATGTCTCAACGTTCTGGCCCTTGCACGTATGTAGTTTGTTTTGCATGTGGAGGTCAAGGTCACGTCGCACGTAATTGCATGGTTCCTAAGTTGCCTGGGCTCTGGCCTTTTCTACAGTTCGACTCGTTCCCGAGCCCACCTGAGGAGGCCTGGGCTGACGGTGCCGTGGAGGCCTGGTTCAAATGTAAAGGCCCAGCTCAGCCGATTAGGTAGGTCTCGTCATTTAAGGAGCTGGTCAAGGACCTATTTCCAAATTTCCAACCGAGACTACAGGCTGCCTCCTTGCATTCCTCTGTTCTTACCAACTCTGCTCCTTCCACTGTTCCTGCCTCGGCAAGCTCGTCGTCTTCTCCAGCATCGGTGGAACAGGCATTGGTGCTTCGCTCGTCGGAAGCTTTGGCTTCGACAATGGCCAACATCCCCATCGACCCAGTTCCTTTCGTTCCTCATGGGTTCCAGATTTTCGAGGTGGAGGGGCGTACTGGGGTTTCGAGGGCAATCTTGACG
This sequence comes from Triticum urartu, assembly GCF_056163025.1. Taxonomy (NCBI): domain Eukaryota; kingdom Viridiplantae; phylum Streptophyta; class Magnoliopsida; order Poales; family Poaceae; genus Triticum; species Triticum urartu. The sequence goes on along the minus strand of NC_141874.1, from coordinate 463,362,147 downwards.
CACAGACCAAGAAGGCACGAAGACTGGGCGATTGCAACCATCCATCCACATCCAAACGAGGTATTCTTTCCAAATGTTAGAGATGTTCTTGAGGAGTTCTTGCAAGGTGATGAGGAGGTAGGATTCAGAGAAATCCAGCCATGTCCTTTTGGGGAGGCCTATGTTCAGTTTCAACATGTTAGAGATGGAGATCGTCTCATCAGGCACAGTCCGCATCCTTTCGGAGACGTTTTTATTTCCTTCACTCCACACAACAAAGGCAGGAACTGGCGCAGGTTGCATTTCAATAGAACTTGCTGGCTTTTGTTCGTGGGTGTCCCTTTTGACTACTGCAATACTGAAGACATTGTAGCCGCCATTGCCAAGTGGGGAAGAATTATTAGTTGGGAAAAGGAGGATGCTCTCCGTGGAAAAAATCTAGTGAAGGCCAGAGTTACTGAACTCATTGACATACCAAAAAGCATCAGGTGGTCAGAAGGAGAGTGCTTCGAGGAAGAGTCATGGACTAGTTCTGTTGAGATTCTATTAGAAGAAATGCTTGGAGGTGGACCTGAGGACGAAGACCCTATTCCACCACCTGGAGTTGATCCACACCCAATTCCTCAACATGCCAACGACTTCCCGGGTTTTCAACCTGCTCCAATTCATAATGAGCCTGCACAACAGGATGATTGGGATGCATGGTAAGAGCAGCATGAGCAGGGCCACTGGGCTTTTCCTCAAGTTAACATTCCCCAGCCACAACCACACCAACAGCAGATGCAGATGCCAGTCTTGCAGGAGGATGGTGCTCCCAATAGCAGCATCACCACCACAGTTTCTCTGTCTGATGGTATTTGGTCTAACACTCACACTGCCAGTGAGGAGGTTAATCAAGCTGCTCAAATCAACCCTCTGGGCATGGGTTTGCAGAACATTCTTATTGCTTATCAAGCAATTGGAGAGGAAGATGACCCTGTGCAACACAATGAGAATCTGGCTAGCTTTGAATAGTAGCTAGTTGTGGGGGCCCCTATGCCTGATCAGGAGGCTTTGCATGTGGCCCATGCTATGGAAATTGTTGGACAAGCTGCAGTCCCCTTTGCTGCAGAAACACTTGCAGTTGCTGATGAAAATTCAGGGCCAGATGGGCCTCTTGCTCAGAATGTCTCTATTGCTGCTTCTGCTACAGAAGAAGCCCATGTTCAGATACATGAGGACAATGCTGCATCTGATTCCCAGCTCATGGCTGGTCATATGGACAAAAACAATGTGGTTGTAGATGATATGCAAGGTGAATCACAGGGCTTTGTGACCACAGGTGACTTAAAGGGCAAAGCAGATGTTCCCATTGTTCGGGTTGGCACTTCCAATGCTGGGGAAAGTAAAGGTATGGAGATATTCTCTTTAGTTAACTCTCCCAGTCTACTTGATATTCATGAATTAGATCAAAATCATGCCTTGGATATTATTGATGGTGCCCATTTGATTTATGAGGAAGGTTTAGACCTGTGGATTCATCACTTTGCTCCTCCAACTCAGGGAGAAGCAAATACATTCAAAATTGACATACCTGTAAGTTGGTTTAACTTCATAATCCATCTTCTCCTCACTCCTGACAAGTTTGGTTGGGTCATGCATCTGCTAAAATCAGAGCTGTGGAAATTGCTTACTGCCAATTGTGATACTGAAGAGACCATCTTATTTCATATTCCTGATGCACCTACTACTTCACAGGCCGCTAGTTGCAAAGAAATAATGCTGGGTTTGGGGAAGGAAAATGAGGGTATAAGCCCTGCTGCCCACTCCTCAAGTGGAGCTGGAAGCCCACTCCAGCAAGTGTCCCCCAACAAGGTCATACACTTGTCACTAGGAGAAGCTGTCTCAAGGAAAAGGAGAGAAAAAGAGCCTATTGTGGAGACACGGGTAAGAAGAAGTGATCGAATTAAGAAAGACAACAATGGCTATAGAAGGAAAACATGTGATGCTAGCTCTTGCTTACCTTGTAATGCTATTCCACCTACTGTGCAAAACAAAGTGGTCAAAAATCTGACAAAAGCTTTTTGCAAGGTGACTGAGGATGAGGCACAGGACAAGCTCTCAAAAAGGCCCAAGAAGAAGGGCCAGGAGGATGTGGCCAAGGTTTCCAAGGTCACTGGTGCTACAACTCCTTAGGGTGTGCCATGATGATCTGTCACATTAGTATTAGCACCAGGGTTACTTTGAGAAGGACTAGTCTGATGGTTGTATGCGTGACTTTTGATGTTATGGATGTTATGGATGTAAGCAAAACATGTTTAGTGTCTGCCTTCAGAACTTGGTACTCTACTTTGCCTACTGCTATCTTGTTTAGTCTGGTTGAACTATGGACTTGTGGTTTCTATGAAGATGTTGAAATCTATATTCTCTCTAGCAGGATTGTGGGGTTTAATCTGTTTCTCATGGTACTGATGATGTGTCCTGCCTCTTGTCATTGCTTGTATAAGCTCTCAAACATTACTAGGTCTCAACCAACCCATGTCTATAATTTTCATGAGTATGGTATTATACCAGGAGATGGGGCCTGGTATCAACATCACAAATAGACAGTAAACCATGAGTAGGAACAGATCCTGGAATATTTTAAATTGGAACATTAGGGGTTTGAATTCTCCTGACAAATGGCTGGCCATTAGGCAAAAAATTGAGGAAAGTGCTCCTGGCATTTTATGTTTACAAGAAACAAAAAGGCAAAATTTTGATTTCGCCTACATTCAAAACTTCTGCCCTCAAAGATTCAACAAATTTGAATATCTACCTTCAATTGGAGCATCTGGTGGAATTTTGACTGCTTGGAATGGGACTCTCTTCACTGGACAGTTGATCTTCCAAAACAAGTTCTCTTTAACCATGAAATTCACTTGCACTTCCTCCCTTAAACCATGGATCCTAACAAATATGTATGGGCCTTGCAACATTGAGGAGAAATTGGAATTTATTGAATGGTTTACAAATATACAAATGCCTGATGATGTTGACTGGATTGTTATGGGGGATTTTAATTTCATTAGATCACCTGAAGACAGAAATAGACCTGGTGGAGATGTTAATCAGATGCTGCTATTCAATGAAGCTATTAATAACTTGGGATTAATTGAATTACCTCTCAAAGGAAGACAGTTCAGTTGGAGCAACATGCAAGACAGCCCTTTGCTCGAAAAATTAGACTGGTTCTTCACTTCTGCTGCATGGATGACTTCTTACCCTGACACCACTGCTCTGCCCCTTGCAAAGCCAATTTCAGATCATTTGCCTTGTGTTATAAAAATTGGTACAGCAATACCCAAGTCAAGAGTTTTCAGATTTGAGAATTACTGTTTGAAGCACAGCTCTTTCAAAGATATTGTGCAAACTGCATGGAATATTCCTGTTGGTTATACTGATCCTGCAAAGAAAATTAATGCTAAATTCAAAAACTTGAGGAGAGCCCTCAAACTTTGGGCAAAGAATATGTCCTCTTTCAAAAAACACATTGATGAGTTGAATGAATGTATATTCCTATGGTACTTCTTGGAGGAATTCAAAGATTTAACTTTATTTGAGCATAATTGCAGAGAGCTCTTGAAAGAAACTCTCCTAACTGCCCTCAGTAATCAGAAGATTTATTGGAAACAGAGAGGAAAAATCAAAGGGGTCAAGTTTGGTGATGAAAATACAAAATTCTTCCATACAAAAGCTTCTATTAATCACAGGCATAACAAAATTGCTATGCTCATGAATGAGGACCAAGTGGAAATTACTGATCATGAGGGCAAAGCTGCAATACTATGGGAAGCTTTTAAGAAAAGACTAGGTCACTCCAATGGCCATATCATGCATTTCAACTTACAAGACCTGTATGATAATAGAGTGGATCCACAAATTTTTCAAGACCTTGAGAAATCTTTCTCTCAATAAGAAATTGATGAGGTTGTCAAAAATTTGCCAACAGACAAATCCCCAGGTCCTGATGGATTTAATAATGAATTCCTAAAAGCTTGCTGGGAAATTATAAAACTGGATGTAACTGAGCTTATCATTGCTTTCCATGCTAGAACTGTGAATTTGGAAAGCATCAACACTTCTTATATCACACTCATTCCAAAAAAGGAGGTACCAATGTCCCCTAATGATTTCAGGCCAATTTCACTGCTTAACGGGGTGCTCAAAATCATTACTAAATTGCTGGCAAACAGATTACAAAAAGTAATTCCCAAATTGGTACACATCAATCAATATGGATTCTTAAAGAATAGAGTGATTCAGGATTGTTTGGGATGGGCCTATGAATACATACATCAGTGCCACAAGTCAAATGAGGAAATGCTTGTAATTAAACTGGATTTTGAAAAGGCCTTTGACACCATTGAACATCAGGCTATAATTGACATACTTAGAGCTAAGGGATTTGGTGAAAGGTGGATAACTTGGATGCACATGCTCTTCAATTCTGCATCTTCTGCTATGATGTTAAATGGGGTGCCTGGGAAGAAATTTTACTGTAAAAGAGGAGTCAGACAAGGAGACCCCCTTTCTCCCCTTCTGTTCCTTCTAGCAGCTGACTTACTGCAATCAATCTTGAATAAAGCCATGGCAAGGGATGTAGTCACACCTCCACTGCAAGTGAACTCCTGCCCTGACTTCCCTATTGTGCAGTATGCAGATGATACTTTGGTCATCATGCAAGCAAGTGCAAGACAGCTAGTATGCCTCAAAGCTTTACTAAACACATTTGCATCTGCCACTGGCCTCAAAGTAAACTATGGGAAATCTATCATGGTGTCAATAAACATTGCAGAAGACAGAGTGGATATTTTCAAAAACACTTTACAATGTGCCAGAGGGAAATTTCCATTTACATACCTGGGGCTACCTTTGGGAATTTATAAGCCAACTGTGGAGCAATGTTTGCCTATAGTCAACAGAATTGCTAAGAGGATTACTGGCATTTCCACCTTCATGACTCAAGCAGGGAAGGTATTGTTGGTCAAATCTGTGTTGGCTTCTCTAGCAGTTTACTTCATGTGTTGCCTGGATGTTCCCATCACAATTAAACAATAGATCATTAAATACTTAAGACACTGCCTCTAGAGGAGTCCTGATATGGGGGATAGGAGGCCAGCACTAGTGGCTTGGCACACAGTTTGCAGACCAAAAGATCAGGGTGGCTTGGGTGTTCTGGATATCTTCACACAAAATAAAACCCTGCTCATGAAAAATCTTCATAAATTCTACAACAGACATGATATCCCTTGCATTAATTTAATTTGGGAATCATACTACAGCAATGGAAAACTTCCAGGGGATCAAAGAGTGGGCTCATTTTGGTGGAAATCCAACCTAGCACTCATCGACCAATTCAAAGCTATAGCTAGATGCAATGTGGGAGATGGAAAAAGTGCTCTGTTCTGGGATGATATGTGGCACCAATTTGTTCTAAAACACAGGTTTGATCATTTATATTCCTTTTTTAGAGATCCACACAAAAGTGTTCAACAAGTGATCAACACTGAATATCTCCAAGATTTATTCCATCTACATCTTACTACACAAGCATATGAGGAGTTCATACAAATGGAGGACATGTGCATTGCCCTAAGACACTCTGAATATTTAGATGCACTGGATACTTGGAGTTACATCTGGGGAAATGAATACTATTCCTCAATTAAAGCTTATAAAGTGCTAATTGGACACAAACAAACTCCACCTCACTTCTCATGGATTTGGAAAAAGTTCCTGTCAACCCAAGCACAAAGTTTTCTTCTGGATGCTGTTACATGACAGAATCAACACAAGGAATCTTTTAAGAAGGAAAAACTTTGAATTGGAAGTCTACAATTGTGCAGTGAGAAATTGTCAGCAGGAAGAAACACTGCACCATCTCTTTTGGGGATGCCCTTTTGCTGTCAGATGTTGGGACTTCATCTGCCCTTCAAGAACACCTAACTTGTCAGTTCTGGAAGCATACCAAGATCTCAAGGACAAACTCAACTACTCTTTCTTTATCGATATTATAATGTTGGGTTCATGGGCAATCTGGATATCAAGAAACAACAAGATTTTTGAAAATATAACTCCTTCATTTGATGGCTGGAAGCACATATTCTTTCAGGAGTTAAAGCTTCTCAAATACAGGATCAAGAAGAAATATGAAGCTCAATTCTCTGCTTGGCTGGATGCTTGGTTGTAATTTATATTTATGTATAGTTCCCTTTGTTTTTTTGTTTTTTTTGTTTCTTAGTCTTTTCTTCTTCTTAGCTGTAGGTTAGACTCCTTTTTTTGGTAGTTTCTCTTCTGTCCTTCTTTTTCTTTTTGTTTGGGCTTACCTCAATCCCACAAGACTTCTGTTGTTTGCCTCTTTCTTTTAATAAAAGTTGCAGTGGGGTGTTTACCCTACTGTTTATAGTAAAAAAAGCAAAGAGGTTGAGCCAACGATGAAAGAATTTTGAAAGATCTTGGAGAAAGACATATGACTGATGGTAAATCATTCTTACATCAAACTTTGAAAAAATTGAGAATAGCGCCGGTAAAAATTAGAAGAGTTAGGTAAGATCCTAGGAAAAAACCCTGTGGGTTAGGGCCCACTGGAAGATACACCATTGAAATTATTTAAAAGAAAGATTGCACTAGTTGAATTAAATGGCTTGAATGAGAAAACAATCTCGAAATAGCTTGAATGGATTAGGAGTGAAAACACGAATCTTCTAAGATATCTTCGGCCCTCCAGAACCAAAGAATAGCGAGAAGTGAAAGATTAAGAGGTACACCGGCATGAGAAAGCATTTGAACCGAGGAGATTTTATGATCGACAAAGCTTGAATTGAAACCACCGGAGAAGAAAAAAACGAAGAATGATGAACTTGAAGAGCATCTTCACGAGAACCACTGGATAAGAACATTGGCGGAAAAGAATGGAGAGACTTCACATCCATAAGATGGATACTCGAATAAGAAATCTGAGTCCTCGAAGAAAACAAGGGTGGGAGGGCGGGAAAACAAAGACAATTTGGGATGAATGAAACAAACACCGTTGAGAATACTTTGAGTTGATCTTGCGGATGTTGAAAATGATTAGATCCACTTGAAGAGAAGCACACCGGTTGAAAAGGGTTGACATGACAATCTCGATGATCACGAAGGATTGGTAATCACATAGGAGTATGAGAACACCGTTTACGAAAGGTATGGAATCAACACTTGACTTCGAAGCAACTCGAATACCACAACTCAAAACAAAAACAAAGCATTGTCTTGCAAAATAAGCCGGAACAAACATATGATAGAGATTTTGTCCGAAGTTTTCATGGTGGGGCCCACACGGGCTCGATCGTACAGCACGATCATGTATAAGGCAGTGCACATGACATACGAAGCATCCCCGAGTCAGCATAGCCAAGGACTCTTTAAGACACAACGAGACCACTGTAAAACCAACCGTGGATGGGCGGACCACTAGACGTCGAACCCCAATCTCGTATCATGCATCTGTCGGAAAGATATCCTAGGAGCTACTTGAATTCCCACTTATAAACTCCCGAAACTTTTCGGTTATGCAATCAGGTGTTGGGGATACAGGGGAAGCATAATATCTCACCCAAACTAACAAATCCTACATCCAGCTGTATCCATCCTTCAACACATAACCAAGAAACCTTCGGAAATCGTTTACCTCAACCTTCGAAAAGCATCCGTTATACGAGTTATGGCAATACTCCTGAACTCCCGCCCCAGTACTGGGTGGCGTCGAGGTTATCTCACCAACAACTGCATAAAAGAGATTTTCGATGTCGGCGAAACTCAGGTATTCCAGAACTGCAATGATAAAATTGTGACGACAACACCTCGGAGCTCAACTCCCCGGGATACTGCCACAACCCCTAAATGTCAGGAGGCACCAAGAATAATGTTCTCTTCACAAAACCATCGGAATGATTCCAAGATACCCGTGTGATCCTAAATTTTTTTTAGTAAAATTTGAGAAGAGAAGAGTCAAAACTCTACGTCAGGAGGCCTCACCAGAGCGACGAAGGGACTGAGGAGTAAAAAGAATCCTACTCTCCGATATATATAATCCTATAGGACTCAAAACAATTTTCTAGACTCAACAACGCCAGTGATTCGATCAAGCAGGGGGCTCCTAAGTTGGGGAAGGCTCTGATTACCAACTTGTAACAACCACTGTCGGTGTCAAAACCGGCGGATCTCGGGTAGGGGGTCCCGAACTATGTGTCTAAGGCGGATGGTAATAGGAGGCAGGGGACACAATGTTTTACCCAGGTTCGGGCCCTCTTGATGGAGGTAAAACCCTACGTCATGCTTGATTAATATTGATGATATGGGTAGTACAAGAGTAGATCTACCACGAGATCAAGGAGGCTAAACCCTAGAAGCTAGCCTATGGTATGATTGTTCTTGGTCCTACGGACTAAAACCCTTCGGTTTATATAGACACCGGAGCGGGCCAGGTTACACAGAGTCGGTTACAATGGTAGGAGATCTATATATCCGTATCGCCAAGCTTGCCTTCCATGCCAAGGAAAGTCCCTTCCGGACACGGGACGAAGTCTTCAATCTTGTATCTTCATAGTCCAGGAGTCCGGCCGAAGGTATAGTCCGGCTATCCGGACACCCCCTAATCCAGGACTCCCTCAGTAGCCCCTGAACCAGGCTTCAATGACGACGAGTCTAGCGCGCGGATTGTCTTCGGCATTGCAAGGCAGGTTCCTCCTCCAAGTACCTCATAGAAGATATTGAAAACAAAGGTAGTGTACGGCTCTGCAAAATAAGTTTCCACATATTGCCAAAGAGAGAATAATATTTACACAAATGTAATCTGCTGACGTATTCCATAGCGTGACATCACACCACGGCCAAGTATTTATTCGAATCGTTTTACTGTCCCACCTCAGCTCATTTAGCGAGGCGGTTTCCTTGGCACGTCTTGTTAAAGCAGAGATCGTGTCCCCTTATTCCGGGATTCTCATCAATACGGGCATGGGTAACCCAGTCGTACCCGTTGGTATGTTTTCTCGATCAAAGGCGAGTCCCAAACGGTCATGGGGAGGGCCCTTGGTATTCAACCTCTTATAAAGAGACCAAGGCCTTACTCCTTTCTTTTAATCTCAAACGAGTCGCCCTTCGCCTCGAGTTCCAACACCCAAGCTCCATATTTCAGGTGCTTCGGACCTTCGACAATGTCCGGTTCCGACCTTCGATGCCGATGGATGCCCTCCTCCGTCACGGAGGAGGACGTGCTGAAGTTGAGAGAGGTCAGGTTCTTGACCGGCGAAATCTCGCATAGGCTGCCTGCTCAAGGGCAGGTCATTCCCACTCCCAAGCCTGGTGAGAGCATGGTGTTCATGTCTCACTTCCTTCGGGGGCTAGGCTTCCCGACGGATCCCTTCGTGAGGGGGCTCATGTTTTATTATGGCTGGAATTTCACGACTTAGCTCCGGAGTCCATCCTCCATATTTCCTCATTCATCATCGTGTGTGAAGCCTTCCTCCGTATTACTCCTCACTTCAGACTATGGCTCAAGACCTTCAAAGTAGAGCCGAAGATGATCGAGGGACGGCACGCGGAGTGCGGAGGTGCTTTTATAAACAAGAATGCTGGTGCTCCATGGCCCGAGGGCTCTTTTCAAGGGGAGTCCAGCTTATCGCAACGAGAGTGGTTTTATATCACAGCTCCCAGGAGCACCAAGTGGGTGGCCCTGCCTGCTTTCTGCTCGAGTCCCCCGCCACGACTGGCGTCATGGGTCAATAAGGGGCTGGACTAGGGGTCGGCAAAGGACGTGCCCCTGTTGCAGGGCCGCATCCGTGATCTCCTAGAAAGAGACATCAGTTTGGTCGTGGTGATGCAGGTTATGTTAATTCGCCGAATTATGCCCTGCAAACGTCGCCCCCTCCTCCTGTGGGAGTTCAACCCGGAGGGACCACGAGTTCTCCAACATTTTCTTGGCATGACGCCCGTGGAGATGTACGAATTGTTCTTCGGACCACAAGTAGTGTGTCCGGATTCTACGGAGGACGCAGGTCTGAGCTGCAATCGTCCGGATACTCAAGTAAGTAGCCTTGTGCCCGGACTCGCTATCCGTATATTTATCATAAAATTGCCCCTAAAAGAGTTGTCCTTTAAACAGGAGTGGATAGCGAAAGCAAAGCTAATCAGGTGTCCGCCCCCCCCCCTCCCTGAGACCACGTCGGATCCCGTGCTTGTCAGTATGTTGGAGGTTGTGCCTTCGGAGGAAAGCGAGGAAGGGGACAAGGAAGCTATAGCCTCCTCGAAGAAGGTTGTCCGGAAGGGACGAATCGAAAATTCCTCTCCTCCGGGGAAGAAGAGGACCGCCTCTGATGACCCGGAGACCATGGCCTCAAAGCGGGGGAAGAAATCTTCGTCAGAGGGTCCTGCGCCGGGGGATACTTCGGCCGAATTATGCCCTCAAGGGGATCAGCCCTCCACCGAGCCGTAAGTAGAGAGGAGTTTTTCTTTTTAATAAATGGGAGAAATCCTTGTGTTATATCTGAGAAGAGTAATCGAAAATTTACCTTGTAGCTCGGACCTTAGCCCTTCTCAGCAAAGCTCGTCTTCGGGGGATCTTCTTCCGGAGATGATGGAGAGCAGAACGCCTCCCCCTGCCGTACCACCTTGCGAGGCGGGCGAACCTGAGGTATCGTCGCGGAGGGCTTCTCCGAATCCGGCAGGGCCGGAAGGTAGCCATATGGCCCCCCAAAGCCCTCCGCGTCTGGCCTTCGAAAAGGGCCATCGGACGAGTCCGGCACCGTCTGGTGCGCGGTCGGAGGAGCTGAAGGATCTGCTAGGGCGAGCATCTATCTCAGAGGAGCACCATGCATTGATGGTTACAGTGATTGAGAGGATTTCATCCGCGGAGAGCGGCTTGCACGAGGCCGTCAGGAGTTTACTGACAGGATTTGAGGTACGCGAAATAATGTACCTGTCGGTGTCAAAACCGGTGGATCTCGGGTAGGGGGTCCCGAACTGTGCGTCTAGGTCGGATGGTAACAAGAGGCAGGGGACACGATGTTTTACCCAGGTTCGGGCCCTCTTGATGGAGGTAAAACCCTACCTCCTGCTTGATTAATATTGATGATATGGGTAGTACAAGAGTAGATCTACCACGAGATCAGAGAGGCTAAACCCTAAAAGCTAGCCTATGGTATGATTGTTGTTCGTCCTATGGACTAAAACTCTCTTGTTTATATAGACACCGGAGAGGGCTAGGGTTACACAGAGTCGGTTACAATGGTAGGAGATCTACATATCCGTATCGCCAAGCTTGCCTTCCACGCCAAGGAAAGTCCCTTCCGGACACGGAACGAAGTCTTCAATCTTGTATCTTCATAGTCCAGGAGTCCGGCCGAAGGTATAGTCCGGCTATCCGGACACCCCCTAATCCAGGACTCCCTCAGTAGCCCCTGAACCAGGCTTCAATGACGACGATTCCGGCGCGCAGATTGTCTTCGGCATTGCAAGGCGGATTCCTCCTCCAAGTACTTCATAGAAGATTTTGAACACAAAGGTAGTGTCCGGCTCTGCAAAATAAGTTTCCACATATTGCCATAGAGAGAATAATATTTACACAAATCTAATCTGCTGACGTATTCCATAGCATGACATCACACCACGGCCAAGTCCTTATTTGAATCATTTTACTCTCCCACCTCAGCGCATTTAGCGAGGCGGTTTCCTTGGCATGTCTTGTTAAAGCAAAGATCATGTCCCCTTATTCCGGGATTCTCATCAATACGGGTGTGGGTAACCCAACCGCGCCATTGACTGCTGCGCTTGGGAGATAAGTGAGTTTTACCAGGCTGGTGGGGGCGCATAGTCGCGTCTGCCCATATAAGGGGATAAGGATCCACCTTTTCATCCACGCCTTCTTCCTCCTTTGCCTATCCATTTCCACGCACTCGAGCTCCAGCGCCCAAGTCTGCACACCCCACCTCAACCTTCTCCAGCCATGTCCGGAGCGGGAGGCAAGTGGATTGTCTCCTCCGTCACGGAGGGACACATCAAAGGACTGAGGAAGGCCGGATACTTGTCTAACGACATTGTTGTCGGAGTAAATAACCATGGGTAGCCTAGCCGGCTCCCCCTGGCCCTTCTGAAAAAATTACGAGCCGATTCGGCCCTCAATAATCCAAGACGCAGGGCCGCCTTCCCCTTGCCGGCTGTCTCCAGGCCGGCTATCGAAAGGCGGCCCGACTTCAGCACTCATGAAGAGAAGCCGCGGGAGGGCCGGCTCCGAGAAGCCGGCCGCGAGAAGGCCGACTCCAAGAAGCCGGCTCCCTTAAAGAGGTCAAGATCGTACCCTCGAAGTCTGCATCCACATAACGGTGATGTGACGGGGCGTGGCTACAGTGAAGCTTGCCACCCCCGAATCCCGGAGCACGCCTGGCACAGTGCGCTGTACGGGTGGCCATGACCCATCCGGCGTAGCACTGTTGCCATGTTGACCCTGATGTCATCCACGACGGGTTACCAGTACGGCCCACGGGCGGTGGGCCCCTTCGGGCAGAGAGACACCCGAAGGCGGCTAGACCTCCCCCAGTCGGCCCAAGATAGGGCTGGCTCCCCACAGCCGGCTTGCCACCTCCCTCGAAGAAGACGCCCCATTAAGGAGAAAAGACGCGGTGGGGCTACAGTGATCGCCCACCGGGCAGCAGCACTGTAGCCACGCACACCTCGGCGAAGCCCTCGCCACCAAGATTGAGCAACAGTAACCAGCCGCCGACAAGGCCCCGACAGTGGGGCCTGCCTGTTGACCAAGGAGCCGGCAGCCGACGGGACCCACTAGCCGGCGGGCCCCAGCAGCCGGCGCAGAAGCCGGAGAGCGTAGACACAGACGGCTGGGCCCCGCACCCAGCTGGATTACCATTGTACCCCTGGGGGGGTAGGCCTATATAAACCCCCCGGGGCATCCATGCAAAGAGAGATCAATCCCTGCTAGTCTCAGACACCACATAGGGAGGAGAAGAGAGCAAGCCGTGCCCTTCTTCCTCCTCTCGCCAACAGCTCAAGGAGCACCGTGTAGCTACTTGTTCATCTAGTGACCATGCGGAGACCCCGCAGAGCAGCAGTAGAGGTGTTATCTCCACGGAGAGCCCCGAAGCTGGGTAAGATTCGCCGGCGTGCATGTCTTCGCCTCATCCCGTTTCCAGGCACCGGCGACGTCTTACTGGCTCCCACAATGATAAGCCACCCGTTGGCATATGTCGCACCTACCACCCGACATTTGGCGCCCACCGTGGGGCTAGGTACACCGTCGTCCGGAGACCTGTTCTGGACGGGAACCTTCTTCCTCCCCCGCGAGCATAGCCAGCCCGGCACGCCCGATGGCGCTTGCCACGACGTGCTACAAGGCGTCACCAACATCTGTACGGCGAGCAGCCTCGCCAATCTCCTTGACAAGACTCTCATCTCTGACGAGCTCGCCCCCGACGCGCGCGCCGACCACCTCGTCAACCTCCTCGGCTAGCTCCACGTCTCCGGCGAGCTTGCTGTGGACTTGGAGTCGGTTGGCTCCACCGATCCGATGCCTGTCGACTCCGACACGGCCTCGCTCTACACGTTCCCCACCAACATCGCGATCTACAACAACCCGCTTCCCCGGGCCGATGGCTGCGACGCTGTCACCACCGAGGTGATGGTGATCGGCCATGGCGGCGCTTCTGATGAGAGCGCCCACGACGCCCCGCACGAGGCGGTCCACGACTTGTCCATCCCCTCCCGGCCGATGCCGATGCTGAAGCACTGGAAGCTCGCCGCCTCGCCCTCCTTGCGGAGGGCCGGAAGTTGGTTTCCATGAGACGCCTCGCTGAGGCCCACCGACGCGAGGCCGACCGCGCCGCCTTTGGCATGCCGCCCCCAGGCGGGCCTAGCCGGGCCGGTGTTGTCAGACAGCGCGGCGCTGTCGTCGCCGATATGCTAGGAGTCGACCGCCCAGTCTACGCTACTCCACTCGAGAACCTGCACGCCGCCCAGGCGGCCGTAGACGAGGTAGATAGACTGGGGGCCGAAGAGCTCCCCCACATGACCCGACGCATCCAGCAGCTGATCGATGCAGCCGCGCAGCGGCACGAAGCCGACGCCCGCGCGGAAAGCCCTCCCCCGCGCCGAGATCACGGCGCGACGTCCCGGACGCCGACTACGGGTAAAACCCGCGCGCGGCGCGAGAAAGAACCGGCTGCCAGCCGAAGCCGAACCTGAATCTCCATGGAGCGAGACGCAGAAGGCCACCCCCGGGCCGTGGAGTGGCGGGGCAACCTGCCTCCGCCCCGGCCCCGTGGAGAGAGATATCCCACCCCGCCGCCTGTTGCGCATCCGACTCTCAGCGGCCGGCTAGGTCGCCGTGAAGGAGTCGGCGAGAACGACGCCCACCATCGGATCGACCGCCTGGCGCGATCCCTGGCGCTAGAAGAAGAAGACGATGTCGGCCCGCCTTGCTTCGGCCCCCGCATCCGCGACGAGCCTTTCCCCAATGGGTTCTCGCTCCCAAGAGACACGCCCAAGTACAACGGCTCCGTGAAGCCGGAAGATTGGTTGATCTACTACTCCACGGCGGTTAGCATAGCCAACGACACCAGGCGTGTTGCCGTGAAGTACGTGCCCCTCATGCTGCAGGGCACGGCGCGGACCTGGCTCAACAGCCTCAAGCCATACAGCATCAACAGCTGGCTAGACTTCACAGAAGCCTTCGTCCGCAACTTCACCAGCACCTACAAGCGGGCTCCCAAGCCCAGACAGCTCTCCTTGTGCGTACAAGGCCCCGCCGAGTCCACTCGCGACTACGTCACGCGTTGGGCCGAGCTCCGCAACTCTTGTGAAGGGGTGCACGAGGTGCAAGCCATAGAATACTTCACTGCCGGGTGCCGAGAAGGCACCGTCCTCAAGCACAAGCTCCTCTGCAACGAGCCGACTACCCTCGACGAGCTTCTGATCATAGCGGACAAGTACGCCACCGCCGACTCCTCGATGAAGACCGAACTCCGGGTAGACGCGTCCGGAAAGGTACTCAACCCGGCGCCCAAGACGCCGGCTGGGGACTCCGGCCGACGCCCACACCAGAACGACCACAAGTGCAAGGGCCCAGTGCCGCCCTCCACCAGTCGGCAGGTGGCCATAGTCGAAGACGAGCAGCCTGAAGCACGGCCCGCACCCAAGAAGCAGAGGGGCAGCAAGCCGGCTTGGCAGCCGGCCTTCTCCTACGAGCAGACTCTCGACGCCCCGTGCAAGTTCCAAAGTGGCGCGAAGCCGTCCAACCACACGACCCAGAAGTGCCACTGGCTCACCCGAATCTCTAACGGCGAAGGGCTCGCGCCGCCTCCGCCTGCCGGTCCGCCGCCTCCGGCTCCGCAGCCGCCGGTCGCTCGGCCCGCAGTCGGAGCCGTGCATGATGAGTTCCTCGACGAGCACGCCGCCTATATCATCTTTACAAGTCAGACCGAAGACCGGCGCAGCAAACGCCGAGAGAACCAAGAAGTCAGCATGGTTGCTGCCAACCCCGCCGAGCACATGCACTGGTCAGAAAAACCTATCAGCTGGAGCCGGACCGACCACCCAGAGGTGATGCCGTCTCCCGGCTCTTATGCGTTGGTTTTGGATGCCACCCTTGCAACGGATAGACGCGCTGCCCGATTCTCCCGCGTGCTGATAGATGGCGGGAGCAGCATCAACATCCTGTACCGTGACACCATGGAGAAGCTGAATGTCAAGACAAAGCAACTCATGCCTACTCGGACTGTGTTCCATGGCATCGTACCCGGCCTGTCCTGCGCCCCCATTGGCAAGATCAAGATTGATGTACTTTTTGGGGACAAGGAGCATTTCCGCCGGGAAGCGATCTGGTTTGAAGTGGTGGACCTGGAGAGCCCTTACCATGTATTGCTTGGCCGACCTGCCTTGGCCAAGTTCATGGCAGTTCCCCACTATGCATACCTCAAGATGAAGATACCGAGCACCAAAGGCGTCATCACCATAGCCGGCGATTACAAGAAGTCCTCTGAGTGCGCAGCAGCCAACAGTCGGCTGGCCGAGTCCCTTGTGATTGCCGAAGAAAATAAGATGTTGGACCGAGTCATGGCCATGGCCGGCAAGCAGTCGGCCTTGTCCCCCGATCCCAAGGAGCATGATGCTCAAGGATCTTTCCAGCCGGCCAAGGAGACGAAGAAGATACCTCTTGACCCCGAGCGCCCAGAGAGGTTTGTCGTCATCGGGGCAAACCTAAACAGCAAATAGGAAGGCGAGCTCGCCGATTTCCTCCGTGAGAATCGGGACATCTTTGCATGGTCCCCCAAGGACATGCCGGGCGTCCCGAAGGAATTCGCCGAGCACAAACTACGCGTCCGAGAAAACGCGAAGCCAGTCAAACAACCCCTCCGCTGACTGTCGGAGGAGAAACGCGGGATTGTGGGAGAGGAGATAGCCCGGCTTCTGGCAGCCGGCTTCATTATGGAAGTTTTCTTTCCAGAGTGGCTCGCCAACCCGGTCCTCGTGCTAAAGAAAAACAACAAGTGGCGCATGTGTATAGACTACACGAGCCTCAACAAGGCCTGCCCCAAAGATCCCTTTGCCCTGCCAAGGATTGACCAAGTGATAGACTCCACGGCCGGATGCGAGCTGTTGAGTTTCTTGGATGCTTACTCAGGGTATCACCAGATAAAGTTAAATCTGGCAGACCGCCTGAAGACCGCCTTCATCATGCCATTCGGAGCCTTCTGCTACCTGACTATGACATTCGGCTTGAGAAATGCCGGTGCCACTTTTCAGCATTGCATGCAGAAGTGCCTCCTCAAGCAACTCGGCAGAAATGCCCACGTCTACGTAGACGACATTATAGTGAAGACGGAGAAGCGCGGCACCTTGCTGGAAGACCTCAAGGACACATTTGAGAACCTACGCCGGTTCCAAATCAAGCTTAACCCCGAGAACTGCGTGTTCGGAGTGCCAGCCGGCCAGCTCCTAGGCTTCCTGGTCTCCAAACGCGGCATCGAATGCAACCTAGTAAAGATCAAGGCCATTGAGAGAATGGCGATTCCCACCAAACTTCGAGATGTCCAGAAGTTTACCGGATGCTTGGCCTCCCTGAACCGCTTCATCAGCCGGCTCGGAGAGAAAGCTCTTCCCCTCTACCGCCTCATGAAGAAGACCAACCACTTTGAGTGGAATGACCAAGCCGATCAAGCTTTTCACGAGCTGAAGAAGATGCTGGCCACGCCGCCTGTCCTGGCGGCGCCGACTGAGAAAGAGCCCATGCTCCTCTACATTGCCGCAACCAGCCGGGTGGTCAGCACCGTCATCGTAGTCCAACGCCCAGAAGAAGGCCGAGCCCAGCCGGTCCAGAGGCCGGTGTACTATTTGAGCGAGGTGCTGTCTACCTCGAAGCAGAACTACCCGCACTACCAAAAGATGTGCTACGGCATGTACTTCGCCGCCAAGAAGCTGAAGCCCTACTTCCAAGAGCATCCCATCACGGTTGTATGCACCGCCCCGCTGGCCGAGATCATAGGCAGCCGGGATGCATCCGGCCGGGTGGCGAAATGGGCCATCGAGCTGGCCCCCTATACGATCTTCTACCAGCCTCGCACCGCCATCAAGTCCCAAGCATTGGCCGACTTCCTCGTCGACTGGGCCGAGACCCAGTACCTACCGCCGGCTCCCGACTCCACTCATTGGCGCATACACTTCGATGGGTCCAAGATGCGCACCGGCTTGGGAGCCGGTGTCATCCTCACCTCTCCCAAAGGCGACAAGCTCAGATACACGCTGCAAATTCACTTTGCCGCCTCCAACAACGTGGCCGAGTACGAGGCGCTCATACACGGGCTCCGGCTTGCCAAAGAACTCGGCATTCGCCGGATCCTATGTTATGGCGACTCGGACTTGGTGGTCCAGCAATCATCCGGCGACTGGGATGCCAAGGACGCAAATATGGCAAGCTACTGCTTCCTCGTTCAGCAGATCAGTGGGTATTTTGAAGGATGCGAGTTCCTCCACGTACCACGAGCCGACAACGAGCCAGCTGATGCCCTGGCTCGAATAGGCTCCACTCGGCAAGCAATACCAACCGGTGTCTCTCTACAATGCCTCCTCAAGCCGTATATCAAGCCGTCTCCAGAGTCCGATTCCATCTTCGTGCCGCCTGACCCCGACGCAGCCGGCTCGAAGAACCAAGCAGGTGACCTGGGAACTTCGATAGTCGGCCAGGGGGTATCAGCAGGCGGCTCGGGGACTTCCGTAGTTACGCCCGACCCGGGGACTGCCTCACCCGGCTCGGGGACTGCGGTAGTCGGCCCGGAGACTACACCAACACAACAGGCGGCGGCCGACTCCAGCATTTCACCACCCAGCCCACCCGCCCTGGTCGCAGTAGCCGTTCTGGCAATAGAAGAAGTCGCAGGTCCGTCATCGGCTCAATCCATCCTCAACTTCCTAATAAACCAAGATCTTCCGGCTGACGAAGTAGAGGCAAGACAAGTCCAATGCCGAGCCGGAGCATACACAATCATCAAACAGAGAACTCGTCAAGCGCGGTGTCACTGGAGTCCTCCAGCGATGCGTTGAGCAAGAGAAGGGCATTGCAATCCTTAGGGACATCCACCAAGGAGAATGCGGCCACCATGCGGCCTCAAGATCACTCGTCGCCAAAGCCTTCCGCCATGGTTTCTTTTGGCCGACTGCTTTGGATGACGCCAAGAAGTTAGTTAAACATTGCAAAGGGTGCCAACTCTTCAGCTCCAAGCAACACATGCCGGCTTCAGCACTCAAGACCATTCCCCTCACTTGGCCCTTCGCCGTTTGGGGACTGGACATGGTGGGCCCATTCAAGACGGCGCGCGGCGGCATGACACATCTGCTTGTCGCCGTGGACAAATTCACCAAATTGATTGAGGCAAAGCCGATCAAGAAGCTGAATGGGCCGACTGCCGTCACATTTATCACAGATATAACAACTCGGTACGGCGTACCACACAGCATCATCACCGACAATGGCACGAATTTCGCCAAGGGAGCCTTGGCACGTTTCTGCACGACGCAAGGCATCCGGTTGGACCTAGCATCCGTCGCCCACCCGCAGTCAAACGGCCATGTCGAGCGAGCCAACGGCCTCATCCTTTCCGGCATCAAGCCCCGACTGATCGTACCACTGGAGAGTTCAGCCGGCTGTCCTCTGGAGTCTGCGCACTACACCAAACAAGTCAACCGGCTTCACTCCTTTCTTCCTCGAATATGGTGCCGAGGCGGTCATCCCAACTGACACCGAGTTTGACTCGCCTCGGGTAACCATGTACACGGAAGCCGAGGCCAAGGAAGCACGAGAAGACGGCGTCGACCTGCTGGAAGAAGGCCGGCTGTTAGCCCTCAGCCGGTCCGCCATCTATCAGCAGGGCCTGTGCCGCTACCACAGCCGGAAGGTCAAGCCAAGATCCTTCCAAGAGGGCGATCTTGTGCTCCGGCTGATCCAGTGAACAGCCGGCCAGCACAAGCTCTTGGCCCCTTCGGAGGGACCCTTCGTCATCAGCAGAGCCTTAGGCAACGACTCCTACTACCTGATCGACGCGCAGAAGCCGAAGGCACGAAAGAGAGACGACTCCGGCAAGGAGTCGGAATGACCATGGAACGCCAACCTCCTCCGAAGGTTTTACAGTTGAAATGCAGTATGTATCACGCTAACTTTTGTACTAAGTTCGAGACAATAGGCCCCCCGAGGAGAGCTCGGGGACTGCCATCTTTTGTCTATGAAATGAAAAGTATCATGCTTATAGCCTTATCATTGCATTCACTTTTTTCCGTCCGGCACCGGGTTCGACTAGTCGGCCCGGGGACTGGCCGCCTGGAGTTATATTAGAAGTCCTACCCGCAGTCAGACAAGTAGTGTGTCGGCTCCCAAGCTTTCTCTTGCCAAAAGTCGCAGTTTGAAGAACCGGCTGTCCGGCTGGCAAGAGTTAAGGGCAGGAACGGGTGCCCACACGAAAAACGGCTAGGGACTAACGGACTAATATAACAAAAGCCGGTTCTTTTCCCACCACCGACCGGCTACCAGAGTAGCCGGCCGGCCGGCTTCCATTTACCTCGCTCCAATCTAAGAAAGCTCGAGTACTTGCCTTCCCAGAAGGGGAAGGCGGCAAAGGAAACAGCCTAAGGATAAAAAGCATATATGAATGGAAACCAAGCACGCAATAATATTTACATAAAAGACCTTCAAAAGGCCAGCATTCGACATAGTTTGAATACACCCCCAGTGGGTGGAACTGCGCAAGTTTGATAAAATCGTTCAAAAGGCAACAAGCGGGAAAAAAGAAAGACGGCAGACTAAGCCAAGGGAGCGACTGGCGAGTCGGGCAGGTCGGTGGAGACGGCAGTGTCGGCTGGAGGAGTGGCCGGCTGGCGAACCTCGGCATGATCACCGCCTCTCGCAGAGGGCGCGCTAGCACGCGCCTCGTTGCCGGAGGCACGATCGGGCTGAGGCTGGCTGGCCGCCTCACCGTCTGGCTCAACTTCTTCGCCCTCCTCTCCTTCGTCGTCTTCGCCTTCATCGCTGGAGGCGATCTCCTCTGCCGAGTCTTCACCCGCTGCCAGGTCCAGCCTGAACCACTCCTCCGGCTGGGCAGCACTGTCATCATTAATTTCAGGAGCGAAGACGCTGATGTCAGTACACTCGGCGATCGTCGAAGCGCGGTGAGCGATAGCCGGCCGCACCTCCTCTAGCTCTTCGTCGGCCTCCAGCCGCCAGGTGCGCAGTTGGTCCAGGTTCAGCCCCGGATACCAAGCTCGGACGAACTCCAACGCCCGCCCAGCTCCAAGCCGGGCCACTGATGCTTTCCAAGCCTCGAAGCGGCCAACCGCAACTTCCAGCCAGTCGGCAGTCTGACTCGGGGTGCGGGGAATCGTCTCGCTTGGCCAGAGGGCGGCCAACACCTACGCCCCGGCGCGCTGGAGGCGGCGGAGCATACAATGAGCCGGCTGCAGCCGCGCTTGGACCGCCAAGAGTTGCTCCTCAAGCGTCCGACTCGCGTCCGGCGCGATGTCGGCCCCCGCCTGACGGCGCCCTCCGCGATGGGCCTCGATGGTTTGGGTAGCAAAGACGGAGTAGCCGGGAAAGTAGTCTGCAGAGAGAATAAAAAGCAACACAAGTCAGAACACAAATCAGGTGGCAAGGGGCATGCAAGGAGCGAGGAAGGCGGCTTACCGTCGATCAAATCCTCAATACGACCGAAGCCTTCATTCAGCGCTTGCTTGGTCTCAGCCCAGCCCGCCGCTTCGGTCTCGAACTCAGCCTTCATGGCGGCTTCATTATCCTGCGCCTTCTTCAGGGCCGCCTTGTGGCTCTCCTCCTGGTCAGCCAGCTTCTTGGCCAGGCGGTCGCGCTCCAGGACCAAGGCGTCGTACTCAGTTTCCTTGGCGCGAAGGGCGGCCTGCACCTCGCTGAGCTGCCCCCTCAAGTCGGCATTGGCTCCTGCAAGCACGAAGACAAAGGAAAAAATAATAAGGGGAAGTCGTCAAGGAAGATCCGACCTGGCTGCTCAGCAGTCGGCCCGAATCTCAGGGACTACACCCAGTGGGTGCGCTGACGCGCCCCCACAGGAGATGAACGAGACAAACACGCACTCCGGCTGCTGGTCAGGTCCTCAGTTCTCCGGCCCAACTCCTAAGCCTGGGAGTTGAAGGCGGCTGCGCGAAGGTTATGATACTCCTGGAAGATTATACATGAGGCAAGGATAAGTTAAGTTGTCAGGACCTAGTAAGTTCCAAACCGCCTGCGCAGCAGCCGGCTTGGAACTCGGGGACTACACCCAGTGGGTGCGCTAACGCGCCCCCACGGAAGAAATCAAAAAAGCAAAATAACCAAGGACAGAAGACTCACCCGGATGACGACCCGCGTCGAGAGAAACTCTTGAGTGTATCGCTGCAGCGAGGCGGCCTGAGCTTGAAGCCGGTTCCGGACCTCCTGGGCTACCGCGTTCAGCTCACCCGTCCCCCCGGTGGGAGTCCACTCGGACGTGCTGACGCTGGCCGTCTCCAGGGCCTCCGCCGTCTGGCTGGCGCCCGCTGCTCGGTGCGGTTCCGGCGCGGAGGCGCCACCCCCTGCGCGTCGGTGCAATGCCGGCTGCAGCTCGAGGCCGGCCCCTGCCGCCAGCTCGCCCCTGGACGGCTGCTCCGGCGCCGCAGCTGATTGGCCACTTTGGCCCGCTCCAGTCGGCGCCGTCTGCGACGCCCCCTCCACGAAGATCACGAGATCTTCCCGCCTCTCCATCACCGGCGGGCCTTGGTCGACCTCCTCCGACGGGGGCACGGGAACGTCGGGGGCCACGGAGCGGAGGGGAACAACGAGCAGCGGAGGCCGGTTGTGTGAAGCCTCCGCCTCCGTCTCCGCGGCTGCCGCCTTCACCCGGGCCTTGGCCGCCGCGTCGGCCTGCTCCTTCGTCGCCTGGGCGGTCCTTCGCTCCGCCGCCTCCCGCTCCTCCCGCGCGTTCCGCTCCGTGGCCTCCTTAAGGTCGGCGCGGGGATCCATGCGGTGGGACCTTGAGGACCCCCCAGTCGGCCCGACTACGGAGCCGCCAGGACCTCGCTCGAGAGAAAGCGACGCCCTGTCCGGCAAGAAAAGAAAGGTTTAGAAGACTTTCGGACGAAGAAGACAAAAAATATATACGCAAGACATTCGACGACTTATGCAGAGATCGCCTGCGGCTGCTTCACCGCCTTGCGGAAGCGGGCCGCCTTCGCGGCCGCCTCATCCCACTTGGTCGCCGCCGTGGAGGCCTTGGATTTTTTCGGCCGGCTGCCGAAGAAGGTCGACGCGGCCCGGCGCTTCTGCGCGCCGCCACGGGCAGCCGGCACCACAGACGAGCCCGCGCCTTGATGATCGGGCGCCGGCTGGCGGTGCGGGGCGACTTCGACCTCGTCGTCATCTGGCCAGTCCTCGAAGCTGGCCCCGAGTCCCGCGCCTCCGGCCTCGTCGCCTTCCCCCATGATGGTGTCTTCCATCGCGGCCGCTCCCAGGTCCGGATCATCAACGTCGTCCACCATGCGGTCGGGGAGGAGCTGGCGCTCTACCCCCGCGGCCCCGGCTGTCGGCGGGAGAAGAGGGTTCTGCAAAAGGCCAACGAACTGATCAAGAGTCGGCTGTCATGAGGCCGGCTACAAAAAGGAAGAAAAGAAGAAAGAACTTACGGCAGGCGGAGGGTTGGCGCGGGAATACGGCTCCTTGCCGTATCGCCAATCCTCGACGAGCTTGCAGTTGGAGATATAATTCACCATGTAAGACACCTCTGCGTGAGGCATCTCCCTGGTGCTCAGCCGGCACGGGTCGAAGCGGCCGCTCATTTGGTAGATCATGTGAGGCCGGCCTTGGAGCGGAAGAACCCGGCGCTCCACGAAGGCGGCCACCAAGTCGGCTCCGGTCAGGCCCTCCGACTGGATCATCACCCGAAGCCGGGAGACGGCTGCGTTCCCGGCCTGAGACAGCGACCTGGCCCGGTAGCTCCACGAAGGCTGCCTCCCAGCCGGCGGGCCGGCTACGTAATCCGGCAGGTTGACGTAGTCGCCTTGCTGGGCGACGTTCTTCACGTAGAAATAAGACTTCTGCCAAAGCTTCACCGAGTGGATCAGCGGAATGGACAGGAACGGATTGTTCTCGCTCGCCCGCCTCATGGCAATGAAGGCTCCGCAGGGGGCGGGCACGCCCGCGACGACGGTGCCGAGCTTGCTTTGGAAGAACTCCCCCCAGAGCTCGAGCGTGGGGAGAACTCCGAGAAAGCCCTCGCACAGGGTGACGAAGGCCGACAGCAGCATCACCGCGTTGGGCATGAGGTGATGCGGCTGGAGGTGGTAGAACTCGAGGAAGGCTCGAAGGAATCCGCTCGCCAGGAGGCCGAAGCCGCGCAGGCAGTGCGAGCGGAAGATCACCCGCTCGCCCTCCTCCGATGCCGGCGAAAAATCTCCCTCGCCGGCGCTTGACGAACCCGCACAAGGTTCTTGCCGGGCAGACGCCGCGTCCGGCGGAGGAACTCGATGTGGTCCTCGTGGACATTGGAGCCATCCCACGAGCTCGACAGCGCCATGGGAGCGATGCGGCGGGGAGCAAGACGAAGCGACGGCGGAACGGCACGACAAAGAGTTGCTGCGGTGAAGAGAAGAAGAAGGAGGGCGAGAAGGGGCAAAGTGAGGGAGAGCGCGCGAGCCTCTGCCGCTCCCCCTCCTCCTCCTACTTATAGACCGCGCGGTGGAGCCGAGGAGGCGCGGCATGGGGGAACATGGGGATCAACTGCGCCCACTCCCCCATGTCCCGCAATTATTGTGCCTTGATGGCGTAATAAAACCGCCGCGGGAAGGTGAGCGGTCCATGTGGGCCGCAGAAGATCCGCGCTCGGACTAAGGACTGCGAGTGGCGGGCCCGGGCCTGCGGCGGTGTCCCGTCGCGCGCGTACGTTGGCAGGATTTCCTCGCCACGTGGCCCGCGTTCCCGCCTTCGAGAAACGGAGCTTTTTCGAAGACGGCGCGCACGAGCGAAGCCGGCCCCTCGGGATAGGAAGCTGACCTAGCTTCTCGTCCCTTTGTCAGCCTCGAAGCTCGATCAGCTTCGGGGACTACCATCGGAGTAAATAACCATGGGTAGCCTAGCCGGCTCCCCCTGGCCCTTCTAAAAAAATTACGAGCCGATTCGGCCCTCAAGAATCCAAGACGCAGGGCCGCCTTCCCCTTGTCGGCTGTCTCCAGGCCGGCTATCGAAAGGCGGCCCGACTTCAGCCCTCATGAAGAGAAGCCGCGGGAGGGCCGGCTCCGAGAAGCCGGCCGCGAGAAGGCCGACTCCAAGAAGCCGGCTCCCATAAAGCGGTCAAGATCGTACCCTCGAAGTCTGCATCCACATAACGGCGATGTGACGGGGCGTGGCTAAAGTGAAGCCTGCCACCCCCGAATCCCGGAGCACGCCTGGCACAATGCGATGTACGGGTGGCCATGACCCGTCCGGCGCAGCACTGTTGCCACGTTGACCCTGATGTCATCCACGATGGGTTACCAGTACGGCCCACGGGCGGTGGGCCCCTTCGGGCAGAGAGACACCCGAAGGCGGCCAGACCTCCCCCAGTCGGCCCAAGATAGGGCCGGCTCCCCACAGCCGGCTTGCCACCTCCCTCGAAGAAGACGCCCCATTAAGGAGACAAGACGCAGTGGGGCTACAGTGATCGCCCACCGGGCAGCGGCACTGTAGCCACGTCCACCTCGGCGAAGCCCTCGCCACCAAGATTGAGCAACAGTAACCAGCCGCCGACAAGGCCCCGACAGTGGGGCCTGCCTGTCGACCAAGGAGCCGGCAGCCGGCGGGACCCACTAGCCGGCGGGCCCCAGCAGCCGGCGCAGAAGATGGAGAGCGTAGACACAGACGGCTGGGCCCCGCACCCAGCCGGATTACCATTGTACCCCTGGGGGTAGGCCTATATAAACCCCCCGGGGCATCCATGCAAAGAGAGATCAATCCCTGCTAGTCTCAGACACCACATAGGGAGGAGAAGAGAGCAAGCCGTGCCCTTCTTCCTCCTCTCGCCAACAGCTCAAGGAGCACCGTGTAGCTACTTGTTCATCTAGTGACCATGCGGAGACCCCGCAGAGCAGCAGTAGGGGTGTTATCTCCACGGAGAGCCCCGAAGCTAGGTAAGATTCGCCGGCGTGCATGTCTTCGCCTCATCCCGTTTCCAGGCACCGGCGACGTCTTACTGGCTCCCACAATGATAAGCCACCCGTTGGCATATGTCGCACCTACCACCCGACATTTGGCGCCCACCGTGGGGCTAGGTGCACCGTCGTCCGGAGACCTGTTCTGGACGGGAACCCTCTTCCTCCCCCGCGAGCATAGCCAGCCCGGCACGCCCGATGGCGCTTCCCACGACGTGCTACAAGGCGTCACCAACATCTGTACGGCGAGCAGCCTCGCCAATCTCCTTGACAAGACTCTCATCTCTGACGAGCTCGCCCCCGACGCGCGCGCCGACCACCTCGTCAACCTCCTCGGCTAGCTCCACATCTCCGGCGAGCTTGCCCTGGACTTGGAGTCGGTTGGCTCCACCGATCCGATGCCTGTCGACTCCGACACGGCCTCGCTCGACACGTTCCCCACCAACGTCGCGATCTACAACAACCTGCTTCCCCGGGCCGATGGCTGCGACGCTGTCACCACCGAGGTGATGGTGATCGGCCATGGCGGCGCTTCTGACGAGAGCGCCCACGACGCCCCGCACACGGCGGTCCACGACTTATCCATCCCCCTCCCGGCCGATGCCGATGCTGAAGCACTGGAAGCTCGCCGCCTCGCCCTCCTCGCGGAGGGCCGGAAGTTGGTTTCCATGAGACGCCTCGCTGAGGCCCACCAACGCGAGGCCGACCGCGCCGCCTTCGGCACGCCGCCCTCAGGCGGGCCTAGCCGGGCCGGCGTTGTCAGACAGCGCGGCGCTGTCGTCGCCGATATGCTAGGAGTCGACCGCCCAGTCTATGCTACTCCACTCAAGAACCTGCACGCCGCCCAGGCGGCCGTAGACGAGCTAGATGGACTGGGGGCCGAAGAGCTCCCCCACATGACCCGACGCATCCAGCAGCTGATCGATGCAGCCGCGCAGCGGCATGAAGCCGACGCCCGCGCGGAAAGCCCTCCCCCGCGCCGAGATCACGCCGCGACATCCCGGACGCCGACTACGGGTAAAACCCGCGCGCGGCGCGAGAAAGAACCGGCTGCCAGCCGAAGCCGAACCCGAATCTCCATGGAGCGAGACGCAGAAGGCCACCCCGGGGCCGTGGAGTGGCGGGGCAACCTGCCTCCGCCCCGGCCCCGTGGAGAAAGATATCCCACCCTGCCGCCTGTTGCGCATCCGACTCTCAGCGGCCGGCTAGGTCGCCGCGAAGGAGTCGGCGAGAACAACGCCCGCCATCGGATCGACCGCCTGGCGCGATCCCTGGCGCTAGAAGAAGAAGACGATGTCGGCCCGCCTTGCTTCGGCCCCCGCATCTGCGACGAGCCTTTCCCCAAAGGGTTCTCGCTCCCAAGAGACACGCCCAAGTACAACGGCTCCGTGAAGCCGGAAGATTGGTTGATCGACTACTCCACGGCGGTTAGCATAGCCAACGACAACAGGCGCGTTGCCTTGAAGTACGTGCCCCTCATGCTGCAGGGCACGGCGCGGACCTGGCTCAACAGCCTCAAGCCATACAGCATCAACAGCTGGCTAGACTTCACAGAAGCCTTCGTCCGCAACTTCACCAGCACCTACAAGCGGGCTCCCAAGCCCAGACAGCTCTCCTTGTGCGTACAAGTCCCCGCCGAGTCCACTCGCGACTACGTCACACGTTGGGCCGAGCTCCGCAACTCTTGCGAAGGGGTGCACGAGGTGCAAGCCATAGAATACTTCACTGCCGGGTGCCGAGAAGGCACCCTCCTCAAGCACAAGCTCCTCTGCAACGAGCCGACTACCCTCGACGAGCTTCTGATCATAGCGGACAAGTACGCCACCGCCGACTCCTTGATGAAGACCGAACTCCGGGTAGACGCGTCCGGAAAGGTACTCAACCTGGCGCCCAAGACGCCGGCTGGGGACTCCGGCCGATGCCCACACCAGAACGACCACAAGTGCAAGGGCCTAGTGCCGCCCTCCACCAGTCGGCAGGTGGCCACAGTCGAAGACGAGCAGCCCGAAGCACGGCCCGCACCCAAGAAGCAGAGGGGCGGCAAGCCGGCTTGGCAGCCGGCCTTCTCCTACGAGCAGACTCTCGACGCCCCGTGCAAGTTCCACAGCAGCGCGAAGCCGTCCAACCACACGACCCGGAAGTGCCACTGGCTCACCCGAATCTCTAAAGGCGAAGGGCTCGCGCCGCCTCCGCCTGCCGGTCCGCCGCCTCCGGCTCGGCAGCCGTCGGTCGCTCGGCCTGCAGTCGGAGCCGTGCACGATGAGTTCCCCGACGAGCACGCCGCCTATATCATCTTTACAAGTCAGACCGAAGACCGGCGCAGCAAACGCCGAGAGAACCAAGAAGTCAGCATGGTTGCTGCCAACCCCGCCGAGCACATGCACTGGTCAGAAAAACCTATCAGCTGGAGCCGGACCGACCACCCAGAGGTGATGCCGTCTCCCGGCTCTTATGCGTTGGTTTTGGATGCCACCCTTGCAACGGATAGACGCGCTGCCCGATTCTCCCGCGTGCTGATAGATGGAGGGAGCAGCATCAACATCCTGTACCGTGACACCATGGAGAAGCTGAATTTCAAGACGAAGCAACTGATGCCTACTCGGACTGTGTTCCGTGGCATCGTACCCGGCCTGTCCTGCGCCCCCATTGGCAAGATCAAGATTGATGTACTTTTTGGGGACAAGGAGCATTTCCGCCGGGAAGCGATCTAGTTTGAAGTGGTGGACCTGGAGAGCCCTTACCATGTATTGGTTGGCCGACCTGCCTTGGCCAAGTTCATGGCAGTTCCCCACTTTGCATACCTCAAGATGAAGATACCGAGCACCAAAGGCGCCATCACCATAGCCGGCGATTACAAGAAGTCCTCTGAGTGTGCAGCAGCCAGTAGTTGGCTGGCTGAGTCCCTTGTGATTGCCGAAGAAAAGAAGATGTTGGACCGAGTCGTGGCCATGGCCGGCAAGCAGTCGGCCTTGTCCCCCGATCCCAAGGAGCATGATGCTCAAGGATCTTTCCAGCCGGCCAAGGAGACGAAGAAGATACCTCTTGACCCCGAGCGCCCAGAGAGGTTTGCCGTCATCGGGGCAAACCTAAACAGCAAATAGGAAGGCGAGCTCGCCGATTTCCTCCGTGAGAATCGGGACATCTTTGCATGGTCCCCCAAGGACATGCCGGGCGTACCGAAGGAATTCGCCGAGCGCAAACTACGCGTCCGAGAAAACGCGAAGCCAGTCAAACAACCCCTCCGCCGACTGTCGGAGGAGAAACGCAGGATTGTGGGAGAGGAGATAGCCCGGCTTCTGGCAGCCGGCTTCATTATGGAAGTTTTCTTTCCAGAGTGGCTCGCCAACCCGGTCCTCATGCTAAATAAAAACAACAAGTGGCGCATGTGTATAGACTACACGAGCCTCAACAAGGTCTGCCCCAAAGATCCCTTTGCCCTGCCAAGGATTGACCAAGTGATAGAATCCACGGCCGGATGCGAGCTGTTGAGTTTCTTGGATGCTTACTCAGGGTATCACCAGATAAAGTTAAATCCGGCAGACCGCCTGAAGACCGCCTTCATCACGCCATTCGGAGCCTTCTGCTACCTGACTATGACATTTGGCTTGAGAAATGCCGGTGCCACTTTTCAGCGTTGCATGCAGAAGTGCCTCCTCAAGCAACTCGGCAGAAATGCCCTCGTCTACGTAGACGACATTGTAGTGAAGACAGAGAAGCGCGGCACCTTGCTGGAAGACCTCAAGGACACATTTGAGAACCTACGCCGGTTCCAAATCAAGCTTAACCCCGAGAAATGCGTGTTCGGAGTGCCAGCCGGCCAGCTCCTAGGCTTCCTGGTCTCCGAACGCGGCATCGAATGCAACCTAGTAAAGATCAAGGCCATTGAGAGAATGGTGATTCCCACCAAACTTGGAGATGTCCAGAAGTTTACCGGATGCTTGGCCTCCCTGAACCGCTTCATCAGCCGGCTCGGAGAGAAAGCTCTTCCCCTCTACCGCCTCATGAAGAAGACCAACCACTTCGAGTGGAATGACCAAGCCGATCAAGCTTTTCACGAGCTGAAGAAGATGCTGGCCACGCCGCCTGTCCTGGCGGCGCCGACTGAGAAAGAGCCCATGCTCCTCTACATTGCCGCAACCAGCCGGGTGGTCAGCACCGTCATCGTAGTCCAACGCCCAGAAGAAGGTCGAGCCCAGCCGGTCCAGAGGCCGGTGTACTATTTGAGCGAGGTGTTGTCTACCTCGAAGCAGAACTACCCGCACTACCAGAAGATGTGCTACGGCGTGTACTTTGCCGCCAAGAAGCTGAAGCCCTACTTCCAAGAGCATCCCATCACGGTTGTATGCACCGCCCCGCTGGCTGAGATCATAGGCAGCCGGGATGCATCTGGCCAGGTGGCGAAATGGGCCATTGAGCTGGCCCCCTATACGATCTTCTACCAGCCTCGCACCGCCATCAAGTCCCAAGCATTGGCCGACTTCCTCATCGACTGGGCCGAGACCCAGTACCTACCGCCGGCTCCCGACTCCACTCATTGGCGCATACACTTCGATGGGTCCAAGATGCGCACCGGCTTGGGAGCCGGTGTCATCCTCACCTCTCCCAAAGGCGACAAGCTCAGATACACGCTGCAAATTCACTTTGCCGCCTCCAACAACGTGGCCGAGTACGAGGCGCTCATACACGGGCTCCGGCTTGCCAAAGAACTCGGCATTTGCCGGATCCTATGTTATGGCGACTCGGACTTGGTGGTCCAGCAATCATCCGGCAAGTGGGATGCCAAGGACGCAAATATGGCAAGCTACCGCTTCCTCATTCAGCAGATCAGTGGGTATTTTGAAGGATGCGAGTTCCTCCACATACCACGAGCCGACAACGAGCCAGCTGATGCCCTGGCTCGAATAGGCTCCACTCGGCAAGCAATACCAACCGGTGTCTCTCTACAATGCCTCCTCAAGCCGTCTATCAAGCCGTCTCCAGAGTCCGATTCCATCTTCATGCCGCCTGACCCCGACGCGGCCGGTTCAAAGAACCAAGCAGGTGACCTGGGAACTTCGATAGTCGGCCAGGGGGTATCAGCAGGCGGCTCGGGGACTTCCGTAGTTACGCCCGACCCGGGGACTGCCTCACCCGGCTCGGGGACTGCGGTAGTCGGCCCGGAGACTAAACCAACACAACAGGCGGCGGCCGACTCCAGCATTTCACCGCCCAGCCCGCCCGCCCGCCCTGGTCGCAGTAGCCGTTCTGGCAATAGAAGAAGTCGCAGCTCCATCATGGGCCCAATCCATCCTCAACTTCCTAATAAACCAAGATCTTCCGACTGACGAAGTAGAGGCAAGACAAGTCCAACGCCGAGCCGGACCATACACAATCGTCAAACAGAGAACTCGTCAAGCGCAGTGTCACTGGAGTCCTCCAGCGATGCGTTGAGCAAGAGAAGGGCATTGCAATCCTTAGGGACATCCACCAAGGAGAATGCGGCCACCATGCGGCCTCAAGATCACTCGTGTCCAAAGCCTTCCGCCATGGTTTCTTTTGGCCGACTGCTTTGGATGACTCCAAGAAGTTAGTTAAACATTGCAAAGGGTGCCAACTCTTCAGCTCCAAGCAACACATGCCGGCTTCAGCACTCAAGACCATTCCCCTCACTTGGCCCTTTGCCGTTTGGGGACTGGACATGGTGGGCCCATTCAAGACGGCGTGCGGCGGCATGACACATCTGCTTGTCGCCGTGGACAAATTCACCAAATTGATTGAGGCAAAGCCGATCAAGAAGCTGAATGGGCCGACTGCCGTCACATTTATCACAGATATAACAACTCGGTACGGCGTACCACACAGCATCATCACCGACAATGGCACGAATTTCGCCAAGGGAGCCTTGGCACGTTTCTGCGCGACGCAAGGCATCCGGTTGGACCTAGCGTCCGTCGCCCACCCGCAGTCAAACGGCCAGGTCGAGCGAGCCAACGGCCTCATCCTTTCCGGCATCAAGCCCCGACTGATCGTACCACTGGAGCGTTCAGCCGGCTGTTGGCTCGATGAGCTGCCGGCTGTCCTCTGGAGTCTGCGCACTACACCAAACAAGTCAACCGGCTTCACTCCTTTCTTCCTCGAATATGGTGCCGAGGCGGTCATCCCAACTGACACCGAGTTCGACTCGCCTCGGGTAACCATGTACACGGAAGCCGAGGCCAAGGAAGCACGAGAAGACGGCGTCGACCTGCTGGAAGAAGGCCAGCTGTTAGCCCTCAGCCGGTCCGCCATCTATCAGCAGGGCCTGTGCCGCTACCACAGCCGGAAGGTCAAGCCAAGATCCTTCCAAGAGGGCGATCTTGTGCTCCGGCTGATCCAGCGAACAGCCGGCCAGCACAAGCTCTCGGCCCCTTGGGAGGGACCCTTCGTCATCAGCAGAGCCTTAGGCAACGACTCCTACTACCTGATCGACGCGCAGAAGCCGAAGGCACGAAAGAGAGACGACTCCGGCAAGGAGTCGGAACGACCATGGAACGCCAACCTCCTCCGAAGGTTTTATAGTTGAAATGCAGTATGTATCACGCTAACTTTTGTACTAAGTTCGAGACAATAGGCCCCCCGAGGAGAGCTCGGGGACTGCCATCTTTTGTCTATGAAATGAAAAGTATCATGCTTATGGCCTTATCATTGCATTCACTTTTTTCCGTCCGGCACCGGGTTCGACTAGTCGGCCCGGGGACTGGCCGCCTGGAGTTATATTAGAAGTCCTACCCGCAGTCAGACAAGTAGTGTGTCGGCTCCCAAGCTTTCTCTTGCCAAAAGTCGCAGTTCGAAGAACCGGCTGTCCGGCTGGCAAGAGTTAAGGGCAGGAACGGGTGCCCACACGAAAAACGGCTAGGGACTAACGGACTAATATAACAAAAGCCGGTTCTTCTCCCACCACCGACCGGCTACCAGAGTAGCCGGCTGGCCGGCTTCCATTCACCTCGCTCCAATCTAAGAAAGCTCGAGTACTTGCCTTCCCAGAAGGGGAAGGCGGCAAAGGAAACAGCCTAAGGATAAAAAGCATACATGAATGGAAACCAAGCATGCAATAATATTTACATAAAAGACCTTCAAAAGGCCAGCATTTGACATAGTTTGAATACACCCCCAGTGGGTGGAACTGCGCAAGTTTGATAAAATCATTCAAAAGGCAACAAGCGGGAAAAAAGAAAGACGGCAGACTAAGCCAAGGGAGCGACTGGCGAGTCGGGCAGGTCGGTGGAGACGGCAGTGCCGGCTGGAGGAGTGGCCGGCTGGCGAACCTCGGCATGATCACCGCCTCCTGCAAAGGGCGCGCTAGCACGCGCCTCGTTGCTGGAGGCACGATCAGGCTGAGGCTGGCTGGCCGCTTCACCGTCCGGCTCAACGTCTTCGCCCTCCTCTCCTTCGTCGTCTTCACCTTCATCGCTGGAGGCGATCTCCTCTGCCGAGTCTTCACCTGCTTCCGGGTCCAGCCCGAACCACTCCTCCGGCTGGACAGCGCTGTCATCATTAATTTTGGGAGCGAAGACGCTGATGTCAGTACACTCGGCGATCGTCGATGCGCGCTGAGCGATAGCCGGCCGCACCTCCTCCAGCTCTTCGTCGGCCTCCAGCCGCCAGGTGCGCAGATGGTCCAGGTTCAGCCCCGGGTACCAAGCTCGGACGAACTCCAATGCCCGCCCAGCTCCAAACCGGGCCGCTGATGCTTTCCAAGCCTCGAAGCGGCCAACCGCAACTTCCAGCTAGTCGGCAGTCCGACTCGGGGTGCGGGGAATCGTCTCGCTTGGCCAGAGGGCGGCCAACACCTGCGCCCCAGTGCACTGGAGGCGGCGGAGCATACGATGAGCCGGCTGCAGCCGCGCTTGGACCGCCAAGAGTTGCTCCTCAAGCGTCCGACTCGCGTCCGGCGCGATGCCGGCCCCCGCCTGACGGCGCGCTTCGCGATGGGCCTCGATGGTTTGGGTGGCAAAGACGGAGTAGCCGGGAAAGTAGTCTACACAGAGAATAAAAAGCAGCACAAGTCAGAACACAAATCAGGCAGCAAGGGGCATGCAAGGAGCAAGGAAGGCGGCTTACCGTCGATCAAATCCTCAATACGGCCGATGCCTTCATTCAGCGCTTGCCTGGTCTCAGCCCAGCCCGCCGCTTCGGTCTCGAACTCAGCCTTCAGGGCGGCTTCGTTATCTTGCGCCTTCTTCAGGGCCGCCTTGTGGCTCTCCTCCTGGTCAGCCAGCTTCTTAGCCAGGCGGTCACGCTCCAGGACCAAGGCGTCGTACTCAGTTTCCTTGGCGCGAAGGGCGGCCTGCGCCTCGCTGAGCTGCCCCCTCAAGTCGGCATTGGCTCCTGCAAGCATGAAGATAAATGAAAAATTAATAAGGGGAAGTCATCAAGGAAGATCCGACCCGGCTGCTCAGCAGTCGGCCCGAATCTCGGGGACTACACCCAGTGGGTGCGCTGACGCGCCCCCACAGGAGATGAACGAGACAAACACGCACTCCGGCTGCTGGTTAGGTCCTCAGTTCTCCGGCCCAACTCCTGAGCCTGGGAGTTGAAGGCGGCTGCGCGAAGGTTATGATACTCCTGGAAGATTATACAGGAGGCAAGGATAAGTTAAGTTGTCAGGACCTAGTAAGTTCCAAACCGCCTGCGCAGCAGCCGGCTTGGAACTCGGGGACTACATCCAGTGGGTGCGCTGACGCGCCCCCAGGGAAGAAATCGAAAGAGCAAAATAACCAAGGACAGAAGACTCACCCGGATGACGGCCCGCGTCAAGAGAAACTCTTGAGTGTATCGCTACAGTGAGGCGGCCTGAGCTTGAAGCCAGTTCCGGACCTCCTGGGCTGCAGCGTTCAGCTCACCCGTCCCCCCGCTGGGAGTCCACTCGGACGTGCTGACGCTGGCCGTCTCCAGGGCCTCCGCCGTCTGGCTGGCGCCCGCTGCTCGGTGCGGTTCCGGCACGGAGGCGCCACCCCCTGCGCGCCGGTGCAATGCTGGCTGCACCTCGAGGCCGTCCCCGGCCGCCAGCTCGCCCCTGGACGGCTGCTCTGGCACCGCAGCTGATTGGCCGCTTTGGCCCGCTCCAGTCGGCGCCGTCTGCGACGCCCCCTCCACGAAGATCACGGGATCTTCCCGCCTCTCCATCACCGGCGGGCCTTGGTTGACCTCCTCCGACGGGGGCACGGGAACGTCGGGGGCCACGGCGCGGAGGGGAACAACGAGCAGCGGAGGCCGGTTGTGCGAAGCCTCCAACTCCGTCTCCGCGGCTGCCGCCTTCGCCTAGGCCTTGGCCGCCGCGTCGTCCTGCTCCTTCGTCGCCTGGGCGGTCCTTCGCTCCGCCGCCTCCCGCTCCTCCCGCGCGTTCCGCTCTATGGCCTCCTTAAGGTCGGCGCGGGGATCCACGCGGCGGGAGCTTGAGGACCCCCCAGTCGGCCCGACTACGGAGCCGCCAGGACCTCGCTCGAGAGAAAGCGGCGCCCTGTCCGGCAAGAAAAGAAAGGTTTAGAAGAGTTTCGGACGAAGAAGACAAAAAATATATACGCAAGACATTCGACGACTTACGCAGAGATCGCCTGCGGCTGCTTCACCGCCTTGTGGAAGCGGGCCGCCTCCGCGGCCGCCTCATCCCACTTGGTCGCCGCCGTGGAGGCCTTGGATTTTTTCGGCCGGCTGCCGAAGAAGGTCGACGCGGCCCGGCGCTTCTGCGCGCCGCCACGGACAGCCGGCACCACATACGAGCCCGCGCCTTGATGATCGGGCGCCGGCTGGCGGTGCGGGGAGACTTCGACCTCGTCGTCATCTGGCCAGTCCTCGAAGCTGGCCCCGAGTCCCGCACCTCCAGCCTCGTCGCCTTCCCCCACGATGGCGTCTTCCATGGCGGCCGCTCCCAGGTCCGGATCGTCGACGTCGTCCACCGTGCGGTTGGGGAGGAGCTAGCGCTCTACCCCCACGGCCCCGGCTGTCGGCGGGAGAAGAGGGTTCTGCAAAAGGCCAACGAACTGATCAAGAGTCGGCTGTCATGAGGCCGGCTACAAAAAGGAAGAAAAGAAGAAAGAACTTACGGCAGGCGGAGGGTTGGCGCGGGAATACGGCTCCTTGCCGTATCGCCAATCCTCGACGAGCTTGCAGTTGGAGATATAATTCACCATGTAAGACACCTCTGCGTGAGGCATCTCCCTGGTGCTCAGGCGGCACGGGTCGAAGCGGCCGCTCATTTGGCAGATCATGTGAGGCCGGCCTTGGAGCGGAAGAACCCGGCGCTCCACGAAGGCGGCCACCAAGTCGGCTCCGGTCAGGCCCTCCGACTAGATCATCACCCGAAGCCGGGAGACGGCTGCGTTCCCGGCCTGAGACAGCGACCTGGCCCGGTAGCTCCACGAAGGCTGCCTCCCAGCCGGCGGGCCGGCTACATAATCCGGCAGGTTGACGTACTCGCCTTGCTGGGCGACGTTCTTCACGTAGAAATAAGACTTCTGCCAAAGCTTCACCGACTGGATCAGCGGAATGGACGGGAACGGATTGTTCTCGCTCGCCTGCCTCATGGCAATGAAGGCTCCGCAGGGGGCGAGCACGCCCGCGACGACGGTGCCGAGCTTGCTTTGGAAGAACTCCCCCAGAGCTCGAGCGTGGGGAGAACTCCAAGAAAGCCCTCGCACAGGGTGATGAAGGCCGACAGCAGCATCACCGCGTTGGGCGTGAGGTGATGCGGCTGGAGGTGGTAGAACTCGAGGAAGGCTCGAAGGAATCCGCTCGCCGGGAGGCCGAAGCCGCGCAGGCAGTGCGAGCGGAAGATCACCCGCTCGCCCTCCTCTGATGCCGGCGAAATCTCCCTCGCCGGCGCTTGACGAACCCGCACAAGGTTCTTGCTGGGCAGACGCCGCGTCCGGCGGAGGAACTCGACGTGGTCCTCGTGGACATTGGAGCCATCCCACGAGCTCGACAGTGCCATGGGAGCGATGCGGCGGGGAGCAAGACGAAGCGACGGCGGAACGGCACGACAAAGAGTTGCTGCGGCGAAGAGAAGAAGAAGGAGGGTGAGAAGTGGCGGAGTGAGGGAGAGCGCGCGAGCCTCTGTCGCTCCCCCTCCTCCTCCTACTTATAGACCGCGCGGTGGAGCCGAGGAGGCGCGGCGTGGGGGAACGTGGGGATCAACTGCGCCCACTCCCCCACGTCCCGCAATTATTGTGCCTTGATGGCGGAATAAAACCGCCGCGGGAAGGTGAGCGGTCCATGTGGGCCGCAGAAGATCCGCACTCGGACCGAGGCCTGCGAGTGGCGGGCCAGGGCCTGCGGCGGCGTCCCGTCGCGCGCGTACATTGGCAGGATTTCCTCACCACGTGGCCCGCGTTCCCGCCTTCGAGAAACGGAGCTTTTCCGAAGACGGCGCGCACGAGCGAAGCCGGCCCCTCGGGATAGGAAGCTGACCTAGCTTCTCGTCCCTTTGTCAGCCTCGAAGCTCGATCAGCTTCGGGGACTACGATCCGAGTAAATAACCATGGGTAGCCTAGCCGGCTCCCCCTGGCCCTTCTAAAAAAATTACGAGCCGATTCGGCCCTCAAGAATCCAAGACGCAGGGCCGCCTTCCCCTTGTCGGCTGTCTCCAGGCCGGCTATCAAAAGGCGGCCCGACTTCAGCCCTCATGAAGAGAAGCCGCGGGAGGGCCGGCTCCGAGAAGCCGGCCGCGAGAAGGCCGACTCCAAGAAGCCGGCTCCCATAAAGCGGTCAAGATCGTACCCTCGAAGTCTGCATCCACATAACGGCGATGTGACGGGGCGTGGCTATAGTGAAGCCTGCCACCCCCGAATCCCGGAGCACGCCTGGCACAGTGCGCTGTATGGGTGGCCATGACCCGTCCGACGCAGCACTGTTGCCACGTTGACCCTGATGTCATCCACGACGGGTTACCAGTATGGCCCACGGGCGGTGGGCCCCTTCGGGCAGAGAGACACCCGAAGGCGGCCAGACCTCCCCCAGTCGGCCCAAGATAGGGCCGGCTCCCCACAGCCGGCTTGCCACCTCCCTCGAAGAAGACGCCCCATAAAGGAGACAAGACGCGGTGGGGCTACAGTGATCGCCCACCGGGCAGCGGCACTGTAGCCACGCTCACCTCGGCGAAGCCCTCGCCACCAAGATTGAGCAACAGTAACCAGCCGCCGACAAGGCCCCGACAGTGGGGCCTGCCTGTCAACCAAGGAGCCGGCAGCCGGCGGGACCCACTAGCCGGCGGGCCCCAGCAGCCGGCGCAGAAGCCGGAGAGCGTAGACACAGACGGCTGGGCCCCGCGCCCAGCCGGATTACCATTATACCCCTGGGGGTAGGCCTATATAAACCCCCCGGGGCATCCATGCAAAGAGAGATCAATCCCTGCTAGTCTCAGACACCACATAGGGAGGAGAAGAGAGCAAGCCGTGCCCTTCTTCCTCCTCTCGCCAACAGCTCAAGGAGCACCGTGTAGCTACTTGTTCATCTAGTGACCATGCGGAGACCCCGCAGAGCAGCAGTAGGGGTGTTATCTCCACGGAGAGCCCCGAAGCTGGGTAAGATTCGCCGGCGTGCATGTCTTCGCCTCATCCCGTTTCCAGGCACCGGCAACGTCTTACTGGCTCCGACAATGATAAGCCACCCATTGGCATATGTCGCACCTACCACCCGACAATTGCGCACTGGCTTCCCGAAGAGGGGCAGCTCATCCCCACCCCTAGGCCCCATGAGAGGGTGGTGTTCCTCCCCCATTTCCTCCGCGGACTGGGCTTCCCTCTCCACCCATTTGTCTGGGGGCTCATGTTCTACTATGACCTGGATTTCCACGGTCTGGCCCTGAATTTTGTCCTCAACATCTCGGCGTTTATCGTCGTGTGCGAGGCCTTCTTCCGCATCCGCCCCCATTTCGGCCTATGGCTCAAGACTTTCAATGTCAAGCCAAAGGTGGTGCACGGCACCCAAGGGGAGTGCGGAGGCGCCATGGTGGGCAAGATGCCCAACGTCCTATGGTTCGAGGGCTCCTTCGTGGAATCCCTAAAGGGGTGGCAGTCGGGGTGGTTTTACATCACCGAGCCGCGTGACCCTGAATGGGTCGCAGCCCCCGAGTTCCGATCCGGACCCCCTACGCGGCTCGCCTCCTGGAAAGAGGCGGTCCTGTCGTGGGGTAAAAAAGGAGAGCTGACCGGACTCCGAACATGCGTCCAAACCCTGGTGGACAGGAATCTCAAACTTGTCAACGTAGTCCAGGTTATGCTCATCCGTCGGATCCTCCTGTGTCAACAACGGGCTCTAAACCTGTGGAAGTTTGAACCAGCGCGGCACCGAACTCTGAGCAGGCTCTTCGACATGACGTACGAAGATGCCTGGAAGGTGCTTTTCAAGGGCGCCGAGGCCCCCGCATCCGCTACCGAGGATCGCGGATTCAGCACGCAGCGTCACGCTCGTGCGGTAAGCTGTTTTCACCTTTTACAGGGTATTAGTTTTTCATAGTTTGACTCCATGCAGGATCTAAGTTCCCTTACCTTTGACAGGATTGGCAGGAGACGTCCGGACAAATTAACTGTCCGACTCCTTTGCCCAAAGGCCCAGCGGACGCTTGCTTGGCGAAGCTGCTGGTTCCGGCACCCTACGTGGTGCCGGAGAAGAAGGCCAAGAAGAAGGCCACGGGGACTTAAAAGAGTGCCCGGCGCCAGGAGGTGTCGGATTCACCATCCGACGACTCCAAGGCGCACTGCTCCCATGAAGACGAGGAGGAGGAGGAAGAGACCTCTCCCCCCCCCCCAGCGGGGGGAGGGAAGAAAAGGAAGGCCGCCCCAACCGGGGAGGCCGAAGGTTCCAAGAGGGGGAAGACCCCTCCTCCGGACTACTCCACCAACGCCGACGACGGCGAAGAGGAGTGGCCGCACAGGGCCAAGCCCCTGGCGAAATCGTAAGTATCCGGATACCAGAGTGATTCATAGTATTCCCCCATTGCACAGCTTTTCCTTATGTCGAACATGATTGTGCAGTCCGCCCAAGGCCGGGCTCGACGAGTCGTCGAGCGGCTCCCTGGACTCGTCGGATGTGAATGTGCTTCTGATGGCTTCCTCCCCCCACCCTACGGACGGCGCCGAGGTGGCGTCCCAACAGGTTCCAAGCCAAGAGGAGGTGGTCCTGGAGGCACCGCAAGGCAACCTCCCGGACTCCAGGCATAAAGGGGATAGAACCCCCAAGGTCTCCAAGTCCGGCCTTGAGCCGGACACCGTGCCGGAACCTTCAACGGTTCCGGACTCCGGTAGGCAGCCTCCTTCCAAGAGGAGCAAGCCTACCGAGCCGGTGATCTCCGTCCAACCGGAGGCACCGGACAATTTGCTGGAGACGCTTAACGGCGCCTCCATCGACGAGGAGCACCGCACTATCATGAGTGTGGTGATCCAGAAGGTTCGGTCTGCCAAGAGCAGACTGACTGAAGCCTGTGCCAGCTTTCTAACAGGCTTTGAGGTAAGTAAAGAATATGTAAAAATATTACCGCATAGACAGTAGCCCCTGATGCTATGTTTGGCGTTCGGAAAGAAAAGCCGAATAGAGGATCTAATAATCACAGGAGTCTAACATAATCGAGTCAATATGCGTATGCAGGCTTCGCTGCTGGCCTCCGCCGCACTAACTGCGGAGGTGGATACGCTGAAGCAGAAACTCGAGCGGTCCGAGCAAGAGCTCGGCCTAGCCAAGCAGCAGCTCAAGGAGAAGGAAGGTAAGAAATACCTTATTGAAATATGTGAAAGGTGCAATTGCAAAAACTGACAGGATTAACGCGGCTATTGTAGGGGCCACAACTGAGGTGGTGACCCTTGAGCAAGTGCTATCCGAGGCCGAAAAGAGGGCGACCACGGAGCGCACCGAGCGGGAGAAGCATGAGACGCAGGTTGGCGAGGTGCGGCAAGAGCTCCAGGCTCCCATGAAAAAACATGAGAGTTTGGAGCTTGACTCGAAGACGCGAGAGTCTGAGCTCGCGGCGTCCATTGAAGATGCCAAGTCTGCCAAGGCCGAAGCCCAGAAGGCCCTCCAGGAGGTTGAGGCAATAAAAAAGATAGCGGCGGGTAAGGCATTCTTTATGCAAAGCAAGCACGTAAAAGTGAATTACTTGTCACTTACCCGAATCCGGAGCTCTCCAGGAGCATTCGCAGACTTGCCCCGTAGCGTGTCGGATACCACCGCCTTCTACCACACCGAGGAGGGAAGCTCGACGGAGAAGGTGTTCTGG
Organism: Triticum urartu; assembly: GCF_056163025.1. NCBI lineage: Eukaryota > Viridiplantae > Streptophyta > Magnoliopsida > Poales > Poaceae > Triticum > Triticum urartu. The sequence continues at coordinate 463,321,235 of NC_141874.1, read as the reverse complement.
TCTTAGTATGCTGAGGCCGAACACCCGGTGCCCTTAAGCGACCAGCTGAAATAGCTGGTCGAGCTCCATAAGGTGGCCGAACAGGCCATGAAGGGCCTCATAGTCTGGCTGTGGCCTGGAGAGGCCATGCCTGGGAGCTACTTCGGGCTGGTGAGGCGGCTGGTGGAGGCCTATCCAAGGCTCAAAGTCATCAAGCGCTCCGTATGCATCGAGGGTGCCCGTAGGGCGCTTGCACGTGCGAAGGTGCACTGGGGCAAGCTGGATGCTGATAAGCTTGTGAAGGACGGGCCACCGCCGGGCAAGGAGCATCGCAAGCCCGAGATGTATTATGAGGGCGTTCTGAAGGGTGTCCGCCTTGTGGCGGATGAATGTTCCATGAATGTAATTTTTCAGTGAACTCGCTCGTTTTGTCCTGTGCGCTGAAAACTTGTTCATGTGTGCTAAGCAATGCTTTTTGAATTTAAAATATTACCTTATGTGCGGCCGTTTATCAAATTTGAGAGATGGCGAGTTGTCGGCTTCTACCCCCATGGCACGAGTGCTGGGGTGTTCGGGATAAACATGAGCGCTCCTTTTCCCATTCTTGGGTCCTTCGAGGGAGGCGCTCAACACAACGAACAAGGCAATCAGACTATAGTGCTTGAACACTCTCACTTAGCCATAGAATTCTATAATTTTAAATTTCGGCGAAGCCCCTAGTGTTCAGAAGACCGAGTTCGGGGTGCTATCCACGCCTAGGCCGGACAAAGCCGACTCCTCGCTCTAAGCGGCATAAGTCTTTAGGGACTCGAAAACCTCTCGAACAGCGACCAGCTCTCGCCTCATCATGACGGTCAGTTTTAGCTTTCTCTACTGAGGTGCTTAGCCCAGCTCAACTGGGGCACAATCGCAGTAGTTCTCCTAGTGCTACCTTAGCCGATATAACAGAACGTAAGGTACCAAAACATAGGAGCCGGGCAAACCCAACATTTGACCCAAGACATGATTCGGAGACGATGCATATAATGCTATAAGTTCGGGGTGCCGCACTTGTGAAAGTGTTCGGACTTCTCACGCCGTGTTGTGGGGTACTTAAGCCCCTGGCGTATTGGCCGTACCAAAGTGTACGGGTGCAACATGTCATTAATGAACATATATTCGTAAAAAAGAGGTAATGTGATAATAGACGGAAGCTATGCATTGTTTATTTAAAAAAGCTGCGATGAAAGCAGAACGATACAAATAGTGCGATAAGCAAAAGATGGGACTATCAAATATGTCCTTTCCAGGGCGAGCTGCGGAATGTTATGCGAAACAGGTATACTGCTCGTTATAGAGACCACCTTAGAGTTCCGTAGTGCGGCGTAGCTTTCTGCTTCCCTGGTTGTATTGTTTGTGCGGCAATTGTACTGCCGGACAAGCCTTCCGAAGAATGGAGTCCTGAAAATAAGAGAAAATTAAGAAATCGGCAGCCCCTAGTGCGGTTTAAGCTGTGTTTCGGGCGTGCCGTGATGGTGCCCCTCCCCCTGTGCCCATGGTATTTCTAGAGCATAGTTATGTACGCGCAACACTGGTTTCGCAAGTTCGCGAGGGCTGGGGTTGGGGCCGCATTGCTACGCTTGATCGGAACATGCCAGGCGGTCTTGTTGTAGGTTACTCCGGGCGCGCTTGATGGTGTCCGGACGTTTGATGGCCGGATTGGAGAATTTCCTTGAGAGGCTGCTTTGTACCTCCGCTGCGATAGCCGCCGTATGCTCCTCCATTCGGAGAGAGTGTTCGGTGTTTCCATTGACCGTGATGACGCCTCGAGGGCCTGGCATCTTGAGCTTGAGGTATGCATAGTGCGGCACCACATTGAACTTGGCAAATGCGGTTCACCCGAGCAGTGCGTGATAGCCACTGCGGAACAGGACTATGTCGAAGATTAACTCCTCGCTTCGGAAATTATCCGGAGATCCGAAGACCACTTCAAGTGTAACTGAACCTATACAATTGGCTTCTACACCTGGTATGACGCCTTTAAAGGTCGTTCTGGTGGGTTTAATCCTCGAGGGATCGATGCCCATTTTCCGCACTGTATCCTGATAAAGCAGGTTCAGGCTGCTTCCGCCGTCCATAAGGATTCTAGTGAGGTGAAATTCGTCAATAATTGGGTCTAGAACCAATGCGGCGAATCCGCCATGACGGATGCTAGTGGGGTGGTCCCTTCGATCAAAAGTGATCGGGCAGGAAGACCATGGGTTGAACTTTGGGGCGACTGGCTCCATCGCGTATATGTCCCTTAGCACACGCTTCCGCTCCCTCTTGGGGACGTGGGTTGCGTATATCATGTTCACCGTCCGCACTTGTGGGGGAAAACCTTTCTGTCCACTGTTGTTTGGCGGCCGGGGCTCCTCCTCGTCATCGCTATGCAGCCCCTTGTCTCTACCTTCGGCATTTAACTTGCCTGCCTGCTTGAACACCCAACAATCCCTGTTGGTGTGATTGGCTGGTTTTTCGAGGGTGCCATGTATCTGGCATGAGCGGTTGAGTATTCGGTCCAAACTGGACGGCCACGGAGTATTTCTTTTGAGTGGCTTTTTCCGCTGACCGGGTTTAGAGCCTATGAATCCGGCATTAACTGCCGTATCCTCAGCATTGTCGCCGTTAATGCGGCACTTTTGCTTGTTGCGACGCGACCTGCCACTGCTGTCCTTGGTATCCGAATTACCTGGGCTCTTGGTCATGTTATTGCTACGAGCTAGCCAGTTGTCTTCTCCCGCGCAAAAGCGGGTCATAAGTGTCGTGAGGGCTGCCATAGATTTCGGCTTTTCCTGTCCTAGGTGCCGGGCAAGCCACTCGTCGCGGATGTTATGCTTGAAGGATGCTAGGGCCTCTGCGTCCGGACAGTCGATGATTTGATTTTTCTTGGTTAGGAACCGTGTCCAGAATTGTCTGGCCGATTCCTCTGGCTGCTGAATTATATGGCTTAGGTCATCGGCGTCTGGTGGTCACACATAAGTGCCCTGGAAATTGTCGAGGAATGCGGCTTCCAGGTCCTCCCAACAACCAATTGATTCTGCTGGCAAGCTGTTAAGCCAATGCCGAGCTGTTCCATTAAGCTTGAGTGGGAGGTATTTGATGGCGTGTAAGTCATCACCGCGGGCCATGTGGATATGAAGGAGATAGTCCTCGATCCATACCGTAGGATCTGTTGTGCCATCATATGATTCAATGTTCACGGGTTTGAAACCCTCGGGGATTTGATGATCCATTACTTCATCTGTGAAGCATAGTGGGTGTGCGGCGCCTCTGTACTGGGCTATATCACGACACAGCTCAAACGAGCTTTGTCTACTATGTTCGGCCCGGCCGGATTTACTATATCTGGCGTGACGAGTACCGTCTCGTGCCATGGGGCGCCCACGTGATCCGTAGATCGATCTTGTTTGCCTTGCCTTGTCCTCCAATGTGTCTCGCAGGTCTGGCGCATTTTCCCATGCCTTGGTAGTTTTTGAGCGGCGCCGGGGTGCGACTTGAGTGGAGGGCCGAGAGGCCTCTCTGTCGCGGCCACGGGGTGGCCGGTCGGCCGCATCATACGCTGGTGATGTAGGTTTAAGTGATTCCTCCTCTAATTGGGGTAGCAACCTGCACTTTGCGTAGCTCTTGGAGGGGCGTTCGAGTTCATACTCTTCGGCCGCAAGCACTTTAGTCCATCTGTCGGCTAGCAAATCTTGATCAGCTCTAAGCTGTTGCTGTTTTTTCTCGAGGCTGCTCGCCGTGGCCATAAGCCTGCGTTTGAAACGCTCTTGTTCGACGGGATCCTCCGGCACGACAAATTCGTCGTCGTCGAGGCTTGCCTCGTCTTCGGAGGGAGGCATATAATTATCGTCCTCGACCTCTCTGTCTGCTGCTCTCTCATAAGGGCTGGCTTCTCCATCCTCCTGTGCTGAATCTTGCTAGAGGTGGTTGTCTTCGGCACTGTGGGGTGTGTTATTATCTCTCGTGCCGGAATCACCGTTTTTGCTTTGGCGGGATTTAGAGCGGCACCGCTGACGCCGACGCTTAGGCTGCTTCTTGGAGGGGTCATCCTCCACTGTTCCATCGCCATTGCCTTCTTTTGGGGTGTCCACCATGTATATATCATACGACGAGGTGGCTTTCCAGTGCCCAATAGGCGCTGGTTCTTGATCGTCTCCTGCATCAGCGTCCATGCCGTCGAAGTCTTCAGAGTCGAAGTCGAGCATGTCGGTTAAATCATCGACAGTGGCTACGAAGTGGGTGGTGGGTGGGCTTTGAATTTCTTCATCATCCGAATCCCAACATTGCCGACCATAGTCCGGCCAGGGCTCTCCTAACAAAGAGAGAGACTTTAGTGAATTCAGAATATCGCCGAAGGGCGAGTGCTGAAAGATGTCCGCGGCGATGAACTCCATGATCGGTGCCCAATCGGGTTCAATCGGTCGGGGCGCAGAGGGCTCGGAGCCCGGAGAGGAGTCCGGCTCCTTGGAGTCACGGGCTTCGGAGAGAATAGGGCTGGTGTTCGGCTCGATCGTTGTAGAGGTTGCAGCCCCCGAGGCGGTGTCTAACCACCCATCCTTGGTTGGTGTGATCGGCTCTGAGCTAGGGGTCGGAGCGGACACGGGTGCAGCCTCCAGGGCACTGTTCGGCGGCAGAGCTAAATCATGCCCATCATGACAGTGCGGCGCGCTCGGCTGTGGCTCGAATCCGTCGAAGATCAAGTCTCCGCGGATGTCGGCCGTGTAGTTCAAACTTCCAAATCTGACCTGGTGGCCAGGGGCGTAGCTTTCGATCTGCTCCAGATGACCAAGCGAATTGGCCCGCGGTGCAAAGCCGCCGAATACGAAGATCTATCCGGGGAGAAAAGTCTCACCCTGGATCGCATCGCTGTTGATGATCAGAGAAGCCATCGGGCCTAAAAGTGACGACACAGAGGAACTCTCAATGAAAGCACCAATGTCGGTGTCAAAACCGGCGGATCTCGGGTAGGGGGTCCCAAACTGTGCGTCTAGGTCGGATGGTAACAGGAGGCAGGGGACACGATGGTTTACCCAGGTTCGGGCCCTCTTGATGGAGGTAAAACCCTACGTCCTGCTTGATTAATATTGATGATATGGGTAGTACAAGAGTAGATCTACCACGAGATCAGAGAGGCTAAACCCTAAAAGCTAGCCTATGGTATGATTGTTGTTCGTCCTACGGACTAAAACTCTCCGGTTTATATAGACACCGGAGAGGGCTAGGGTTACACAAAGTCGGTTACAATGGTAGGAGATCTACATATCCGTATCACCAAGCTTGCCTTCCACGCCAAGGAAGGTCCCTTCCGGACATGGGACGAAGTCTTCAATCTTGTATCTTCATAGTCCAGGAGTCCGGCCGAAGGTATAGTCCGGCCATCCGGACACCCCCTAATCCAGGACTCCCTCAGTACCCTTTTTGGACAGTTGCACATAAATAAGATGCGCCCTGTGTAAATAGTAGCCCCTGAGACTCTGTGCGTTGTCAAAAGTGACGGCGCGCAGAGGATCATAATCCCAGGTCTAATATGCCGCCTTCATACGTAGGTGGCGAAGTGTCCGGTGGCAAGCCGGACTGATGAATTTGTCGAGCTAAAGCGGCAACTTGACGTGGCAGATGCCGACATCGCACTTGTCAACAAGCGGCTTGACGAGGCACAAGGTATGTAATTCCTCCAGCGGCACCTGGTAAGAGGGGCTTTATGGCAGTATCTTACAATGTATGCGCTTGATGCAGATGGTGTTGCTGCCATGGAGAATCTTCGGGCGGAACTTTCCCGAGCCAAGGAGCAAGCCAGGAAAAGTGATGCGGCTGCCGGAAAGGCAATTGATGAGCTGAAAGCCGAACAGGCTGCTCACTGCCGAAGCAAGAAGGAAATGGCCGAGATGGCCGTGAAGCTGAAGAACGTTGCTGACCGTTGCAAGCTTCTTGAAAAAGAAGATCGGGCGGAACAGACGGACCTGGAGAAGGCCGTTGCCGATGCCAAGGATGCTCGCTCTGCGATGAGAGCTATGAAGGAGGAGCTGCGTCAGGCCAGAGAGATCGCGGCTGGAAAGCCCTTTATGCTGCAGAGGAAGTTCTATGATCCTAAACATGCTCCGTTAGACCGGATGTGGAGTACGGCGGACACCTATCTGGATTTGGCAGCGAGTGCCGCAGATGCAGCCAAACACTTCTGAGATCAAGAAGATCGCGAAGTGGAAAAACTCTTTTGGTCGTAGTTCCACAATCCGGAGCGTCCACTGTCATTAGCCGATCGTTTGGCCGAATGGGTCGAGCTAAATAGGTTGTCCGGACTCGCCATGAAGTATGTCATGAGTCATCTGTGGCTAGAGAGGCCAGAGCCGAAAAGTTATTTCAACTTGGTGCAGCAGTTCCTTGGTGCGGCGCCGCATATCAATGCGATGAAGAGGTCAGCGTGCATAGAGGGTGCGCGGATGGCTCTTGCCCGTGTCAAGACATACTAGGCGGAAATGGAGGCCACCGCTGTTGCATCCCCAGACTTGGATGGAAGCCGAGTACCTGCCAAGCACTATTTTCAGGAAGTTCTGCAGGGCGCTCGTTTAATAGAGACGCAGTGCTCGAAGGATACTATATTCGAATAGCATATATTATTGTAAAGCAATATTTTGATAAATTGTAGAAGCTTTTTATACTTGTTCCTGCAAGTATTATAATACCTCCTGTGCGGCCGTTTAACATATATGTATATATAATCTGAAAGATGGCAGTCATCGGCTTCAGCCCCCATGCACATAATGCGGGGGTGTTCGCAGAAGGCGCATTTTCACACTTGATCCAACGTCTTGGTCCTACAAAGGAGGTGATAGCGCAGCAAACTAGGCAATCGGACTATGATGCTTTATCACTTTCACTTAGACATAGGAGTTTGACAGTGAGGCTACTTATATAGCCCCTGGTGGCGCCTGCGCTCGCCCGAACTCGAGGTGCGTATGTGCCTGGACGGGAAGCGGCCCTTCGTTAATGCGGAGGAATCCTAAAGATTCCGGTAAGTCATTGAGTGGTTGACCAGTCTCACGCTATATCATGACAGTCAGTTTTCGGCTTTCTCTACTGAGGTGCTCGCCTGGCCGAACCGGGGCACAATCGCAGTAGTTCTCCTGGTGCCGCCTTAGCCGATAGAGCGGAACATAAGGTAGCAAAACACAGGAGCCGGGCAAACCCAACATTTGACCAAAGACATGATTCGGAGCTGATGCATATAAGGCCAAACTCGCGAGGCCGAACACTCTCTAAGGTATTCGGTCTTTATGAGGGCGGGCGGGATGACGCCCTTAGTAATAAGCCCCTAGTGTCCAGGTACGCGCAAAACTCTGACGTGGCCACATGCCAAAACGCCAGCCTCCTCCTTGGTTATACCAAGAAACCAGGGGATGTGTATCAACAAGAGATAGTAAAAAAGGTTTACGCAGGGTCTTAATCTGAAAAGAATCCTTGGAACGGGTCCCTGCTGCACGTCTGCGCCTGTGTCTCCGGTGTGCCGTATCCTGGACGGGCGTAGCATGGTGTTTATCTATAAAAGAGAGGAACTTAGTTAAAGAAAGATCGTGCCGAACATGAGTTATACTGAATAAACAAAGTATAAATCGAAATGGGTAGAATTGAGCTTTATTGTCTCTTGTTTTATATGCGCGGAGCCCCTAGTACAGGGGTATACGGCTATTAAGCCTTTATCAATTGTATGTTTATGCCGGACTCGTCTAGCCGTGTCCGTGGTCTTGACGACCTGTTTAGGTGCTTTGGCTGGTGAAGCCGCTTTATTGTGGGGCTGTCAAGGCAGCCGCACTGTCTTCCGCGCGGGAGGAACACTCAATGTTTTCCCTTTAATGAGATGATGCCTCGTGGACCAGGCATCTTAAGCGTAAGAGATGCATAATGCGGTATTGCGATAAAGCGGGCGAAAGCTTCGCGCCCCAGCAGTGCTTGATAGCTACTTGAGAATGGGGCGATGTGGAAAGTTAGTTGTTCGCGACGGAAGTTATCGGAGGAGCCGAACATAACTTCTAGCCGGAGAGAACCCATACAACGGGCATCCGGGCCTGGCGTTACCCCTTGAAAGGAGGTTTTGCTATGGCGAATTTTTGTTGGTTCTATCCCCATGTTGCGGATTGTGTCCTGGTATAACAGGTTTAGACCACTGCCACCGTCCATCAGGACATTTGTAAAGTGGAGTCTGCCGATTATTGGATCTAATACCAAGGCAGTCCAGCCTGCGTTCCGGATACTTCTAGAGTAATCCTGATGGTCGAAGGTGATCGGTTTTAACAACCACTAGCGAGACTCCTTTGGGATAGGCCGTATGGCACGTATCTCTGTTGGCGCCATTCTGTTCGTCACGTGAAGTAAGTTTACTGTTTTGACTTCTTATGGGAAGTCCTTTTGTTTCCTGGTGCTCTTCTTGTGGGGTTCGTCATCGTCCTCACTTGGTGTGTCGAGCCCCTTGTGTTCGGCATTGAGTTTGCCGGATTGCTTGAAAACCCAACAATCTCTGTGGGTATGGTTCGCAGGCTTCCCGGGAGTACTATGTATTTGACATATCTTGTCCAAGATTTTGTTTAAGTTGGATAGCTTGTCCCTGTTATCCTTGAGGGGCGGCTTTCTCTGATTCTGCCGCGAGCTTTTGAATCCGGCGTTGACCGCCGTGCTCTTTGGGTTGTTTCCCTTATTCCGGCGCTGGTCCTTGCTGCGTCGGGGTTTTCCGTTTCCATCCCTAACTTCGGATGTACTTGGGTTGCTGGTGTTATATCTTGCCAACCAGCTGTCCTCTCCTATGCAAAAGCGGGTCATGAGGCTTGTTAATGTGGCCTTTGTTCGTGGCTTTTCTTGGCCGAGGTGTCTGGCGAGCCATTCGTCTCGAACGTTATGCTTAAAAGCTGCTAGGGCTTCGGCGTCCGGACAGTCGACTATCAGATTCTTTTTAGTAAGAAATTTGTTTCAGAATTTCCGGGCTGACTCTCCGGGCTGTTGAGTTATGTGATTGAGATCGTCTGCATCCAGAGGGCGGACGTAGGTCCCCTGAAAATTTGCCCGGAAAGCATCCTCAAGCTCTTCCCAACTTCCAATGGTGTTTTCGGGAAGGCTTTTGAGCCAATGCCGGGCTGGCCCTTTAAGCTTGAGGGGTAAGTATTTTATGGCGTGGAGGTCATCTCCTCTGTCCATGTGTATGTGGAGGATATAATCCTCGATCCAGACCCCAGGGTCTATTGTTCCGTCGTACGCCTCTATGTTTACGGGCTTGAATCCCGCTGGAAATTCATGGTCCAGCACCTCATCGATGAAACATAGGGGGTGTGCGGCACCCCTGTATTTGGGTGTGTCGTGATGTTCGGATATTTGTTGTGTTGCATTGCTTACTAGAGCTTGCTTTCTTGGCCCATAGATAGATCTGGCTAGGCCATCTTTTTGATGCGGATCCTTTGGTGGATCGCGTGCCGGCTTGTGTGCGGCGCCCCTTGCCGCTCCATGCTGGCCATGCGGTCGTCTATCCGACTAGGTGGCTTTCCTATTTTTTGACTATGGGGGCTCTAAGGCCTCCTTGTCAAATTCAGGCAGTAGCTTTCACTTTGGATAGCTTTTTGTGCGGCGACTGCCACCATATTTTTCTGTGGTGCTGCGTACTTTGCTCCATCTGATTCTAAGTGCATCTTCCGCAGTTTTGAGCTTCCGCTTCTGCTTTTTCAGGCTACGCGCAGTGGCGACGAGCCTTTTATGGAGGTTCTTCTGCTCCATGAGCTTATCCGGCGTAAGGTCGTCCGGACTGTTGTTTTCGCCGGGGACGGGGTGTTCGGTTTGTTTATCCAAGTTGCCCTGTTCGGACGGCTGCTCGAAGGCATGTTCGTCGTCCGCCAGCTCGTCCTGCTCTATGGCTGGGTCTGTATGGCTGTTGTCTTTGTCGAGGCGGGGCTTGGAGCGGCGCTTACGTCGCTGCTTTGATTGCTTTTTGAGTGAACGATCCCTCGTTGCATCCCTGTGTTCCTCGTCATCGCTTCCTTTGGGTGTGTCCACCATGTATACATCATGAGACGAGGTGGCTGTCCAGTGCCTTATAGGCGTTGGTTCATGTTCATCTCCTACATCGTCGTCCATACCGTCGATGTCTTCAGAGTCGAAGTCGAGCACGTCGTTTAAATTATCGACAGTGGCTACGAAGTGGGTGGTGGGTGGGCATCAAATTTCTTCGTCGTCCACATCCCAATCCTGCCGGTCATAGTCCGGCCAGGACTCTCCTGACAAAGAGAGAGACCTGAGTGAATTCAGGATGTCGCCGAAGGGCAAGTGCTGAAAGATGTCTGCGGCGGTGAACTCCATGATCGGCGCCCAATCGGATTCGATCGGCAGGGGCGCGGAGGGCTCGGAGTCCGGAGAGGAGTCCGACACCTTGGAGTCACGGGCTTCGCAGGGGACAAGGCTGGTGTTCGGCTTGATCGCCGTAGAGATTGCAGCCCCCGAGGCGGTGTCTAACCACCCATCCTCGATTGGTGTGATCGGTTCCGAGCTAGGGGTCGGAGCGGACACAGGTGCGGCCTCCAGGGCACTGTTCGGCGGCAGAGCTAGATCATGCCCATCGGGACAGTGCGACGCGCTAAGCTGTGGCTCGAATCCGTCGAATATTAAGTCTCCGCGGATGTCGGCCGTGTAGTTCAAACTTCCAAATCGGACTTGATGGCCAAGGGCGTAGCTTTTGATCTGCTCTAGATGACCAAGCGAATTGGCCCGCAGTGCAAAGCCGCCGAATACGAAGATCTGTCCGGGGAGAAAAGTCTCACCCTGGATCGCATCGTTGTTGATGATCGGAGAAACCATCGGGCCTAAAAGTGACGACACAGAGGAACTCTCAATGAAAGCACCAATGTCGGTGTCAAAACCGGCGGATCTCGGGTAGGGGGTCCCGAACTGTGCGTCTAAGGCAGATGGTAACAGGAGGCAGGGGACACGATGTTTTACCCAGGTTCGGGCCCTCTTGATGGAGGTAAAACCCTACGTCCTGCTTGATTAATATTGATGATATGGGTAGTACAAGAGTAGATCTACCACGAGATCAAGGAGGCTAAACCCTAGAAGCTAGCCTATGGTATGATTGTTCTTGCTCCTACGGACTAAAACCCTTCGGTTTATATAGACACCGGAGAGGGCTAGGGTTACACAGAGTCGGTTACAATGGTAGGAGATCTATATATCTGTATCGCCAAGCTTGCCTTCCACGCCAAGGAAAGTCCCTTCCGGACACGGGACGAAGTCTTCAATCTTGTATCTTCATAGTCCAGGAGTCCGGCCGAAGGTATAGTCCGGCTATCCGGACACCCCCTAATCCAGGACTCCCTCACCCATGATGCGGCTATATCTCCCATGTGTCGGAGCACGACTTAGAGGCATAACTGCATGGTAGGCATGTCACAAGAGGGGTAATCTTTACACATCCCATGTACTGAATAAGATAGAGATAGAGAATTGGCTTAAAATCGCCACTTCACACAATACATAAATATAGCATTACATCATCCAGAATACAATCAAGGTCCGACTACGGAACCAAAATAAAAGAAGACCACCCCTAATGCTAGATCCCCGATCGCCTCGACTGGGCTCCACTACTGATCAACTGGAAATGAAACAACACAATGAACATGATCTTCATCGAGCTCCGCCTTGAGCTCGGTTGCATCACCTGCACTGGTAGCATCGGCACCTGCAACTGGTTTTGGAAGAAATCTATGATTCACGGGGACTCAGCAATCTCACACCTGTGAGATCAAGACTATTTAAGCTTATGGGTAGGAAAAGTTATGTGAGGTGGAGCTGCAGCAAGCACTAGCATATATGGTGGCTAACATACACAAATGAGAGCGAGAAGAGAAGCAAAGCATGGTCGCAAACTAGAAGTGATCAAGAAGTGATCCTGAAACTACTTACGTTCAAGCATAACACGAAACCATGTTCACTTTCCGGACTCCGCCGACAAGAGACTATCACGGCTACACACGCGGTTGATGCATTTTAATTAAGTTACATGTCAAGTTCTCTACAACCGTACACTAACAAATTCCCATCTGCCCATAACCGCGGGCATGGCTTTCGAAAGTTCAAAACCCTATAGGGGTGTCCCAACTTAGCCCATCACAAGCTCTCATGGTCAACGAAGGATATTCCTTCTCCTAGGAAGACCCGATCAGGCTCGGAATCCCGGTTACAAGACATTTCGACAATGGTAAAACAAGACTAGCGAAGCCACTCGATGTGCCGACAAATCCCGATAGGAGTCGCACGTATCTCGTTCTTAGGGCAACACCGGATGAGACTAGCTACGAGTAAAACCAACCCTCAAGTTTCCCCGAGGTGGCCCCGCAGGCAGCTCGGTTCGGACCAACACTCAGAGGAGCACTGGCCCGGGGGGTTTAAAATAAGATGACCCTTGAGTCTGCAAAACCCAAGGGAAGGTATATGGTGGTAGGTAGGAAAATGGTAAAACCAAGGTCGGGCCTTGCTGGAGGAGTTTTATTCAAAGCAAACTGTCAAGGGGTTCCCATAACACCCAACCGCGTATGGAACATAAAATCAAGGAACATAACACCGGTATGACGGAAACTAGGGCGGCAAGAGTGGAACAAAACACAAGGCATAAGGCCGAGCCTTCCACCCTTTACCAAGTATATAGATGCATTAATTAAAATAAGAGATATTGTGATATCCCAACCTATCCATGTTCCAACATGGAACAAACTCCAATCTTCACCTGCAACTAACAACGCTATAAGAGGGGCTGAGCAAAGTGGTAACATAGCCAAACAACGGTTTGCTAGGAAAGGTGGGTTAGAGGCTTGGCTTAGCAATATAGGGGAGGCATGATATAACAAGTGGTAGGTATCGCAGCATAGGCATAGCAATAGAGCGAGCAACTAGCAACCAAAGATAGAAGTGATTTCGAGGGTATGGTCATCTTGCCCGAGATCCCACAAGGAAGAAGAACGAGTCCATGAAGAAGTCAAACGGATGAAGTCGAACGGATCCACACAAACGCGACGTTATCGGAACTAACCCGAAGAAGCAACACCGGAAAGAAGCAAACAACATAATAAACAACCATCACATCAACATGGCATGATGCACAACCAAGTATGATGCATGTCCGGTTTAATGAGGCATGGCATGGCAAAATGCACAAGCAAAACTACAAGTTAAGTGGAGCTCAATATGCAACGAATTGCATATTGACGAAACACCACAGCACTTATTTAGTTCTCTCTCGTTTATGTACTCAACAATATTAAATGTTGGTTAACATGGCAAGAGGTGGAGCATAACAAAACTATACTATCTAAACAATTTAAATGGGGCCGGATATAACAAACAACAAATCCGGTAAATCCCCATATGCAATTATCAATTTGGTGCAACAACAATTTAAACACTCTTGATGTTGTTATCATGATGCGGATGACGTGTGCAAGTCTATGCAATTTTTATTAAAAGTTGACAAGAGCATTATGAAGCATTTGTCACCGTGGTGGAAAGAAAAGGGGTGCCACGGCAACGATAACGAAAACGGTGCCACTGCAACGTTCCGGTTCCGGTAACTCGATTGAGATACCGATGCAAAGGAGGAGTGTACGGATGCGTGCAAAAGATGGTGGGGCACTCCCGGATACCGGGTGTCCCATGAGTCGACGATGGTGACAAGGCAAAAGAGGGGCAACGTGCACCGACAATTCGAGCATGGAGCAAGCACGAGCATCTCATACATCACACATGCATTCGTTCACGGGCGGTTGTTCTGGCGGTTATACCTTCCCAAAAGTGCAATTACGGAGTGGTTCGAGTTCGTCGAGGGAAGTAGAGGAAGTAGTCGTTCATGGGTCGTCGAGGGAAGTAGTGGTTCATGTTTCATAGCCGTTCGAGTCATCGGTAGAGGAACTTGACGGATCCACGCTCAACGGTAGTTGTACACGGGTCTTCGGCCACGTTAGTAATCGTACAACGTTTTCGTAAATGTTCAGGGTCACGTCGAGAAACTTGACGTCCACGGAGTCTTCGAGGGCCGACGGTAGTGGTACACACGTCATCGGGGTACTTGTCAGATCCAAGAGGTACTTGGCGAAATGCACGTCGACGGTAGTTGTACTCGTATCACCGTGTTGGAGAGGAACTTGGCGCATCCAAGACCTTCGGGGTTCCTTGTTGTACTTTCATTTTGGTGCGGTACTTGGAGAAATCCTTGGAGATGGATAGTGGTATTTGGCGTCCCACGGGATCTTCAAGGTTCGGGCGAGTACGCGAACGACAATGAAGCCATTGGTCTTGCGTCAACGGCAACCGACAATGAAGGCGCGCGAACCAGCAGCAGGGGGCTGCCGAGGTGGCGACCATGTGGCTGTCACGGTCGCACGCAGCGCAACATAGGGACATGACGAAGGCCTCGGGCATGAAGGCTCGAACATTGAAGGAGGAAGGGGCCGACAGTATCGGGGCTGCATCTTGGCGATCTAGTGACAGCAGGGGATGGAGCTCGATCGAGGCGGAGCAGCGGTTGGTGGCGTGTGGAGGTGCAGGAAGGCGGGGTCGCGAGCATCCATGGCCTCAGCGAGGGGGTCGAGCGTGAGGCTCCTGTGGCGGCCAAGGTTCCACGAGCTCGCGGACGGAGCTGCAGGCGCCAGAGGAGAAGCAGGGCACGGGCACAGGGACTTGGCGCGGCGGCTCCTCGACGCAGGAAGCAGCGGTTGTAGGCGTCGTGGAAGGAGCAGGGGGAGGCGACCGGGGACGAGTCAAGGGTAGGGTGAGGATCGAGGAGAGAGGTTGTTCTTTCTCTCCCTGCTGGCGCATCGAGGGAGGAGGGGATCGAGCAGGGCGCTGCCTGGCTCGGAGCGTGCGTGAGAGGCGGCGTTGGAGGGAGGCGGGGGAGATGCCAGGGGATCGGGCAGAGGAGCGAGATGGGATCGAGCAGAGGAGCTAGGCGAGGGGGTCGGGGCGAAGGGTTTCTGGCGGCGCGAGGGGAAGGAATCGAGGGAGAGGGGAGTCGGGCTCCCTGGTGTCTAGGGTTCCCGCGTGTCCTGCTGGCCCAGGGAGGTTTCGTCCGGCCTGGGCTATAGATGGGCTAGCTAGCTGGGCTCTGCTCTCTCTCTCTCTCTCTCAATTCCCTTTAACAGAAAGCAAAGAGAGGAGAAAATGGAAAAGGAGGGGTTGGAGAAAGCATTTGGGCATGCGGTTAAATTTCCCGGACTCATAAAAATGAGTTCGTTCTGAGAAAATGCATTTGGCACCGTTTGGAAGGATTGCATTCAAACACATTTGAATGTGATCAAATAAGTTTGAATTAGAAAGACATTTTTGGAGAGTCCAAAAATGTTCGGAATTTTTGTGGAGATCGGGAAAGCGATGAAAGAAAATATGGGCAAAGTTTGAGGACCAAACTTGAAGCGGGAAAAAGGCATGTGATTATTTGCAAGTGTGTTTATGGGTGATTCCGAAAATGGAATATTTAATATAGCTCCCTAATATCGGGAGGATATGTTATAAAGAGAATCACCATATGAATTCCCTCGGTTTAAATGGACTGAAAATCCATACGGTTTATTTATTTGAGTTGCAAAAGATTTATGAGATGATGACATGATGCAATGCAAAAATAAAAGGGCAGGCACAAATGAAACACACGACGAAACCCGGAACATATGGAAGGCATCTGAAGCTCCGGTCTTGGGGTGTCACACGTGTCCCGCGGTAGCATCGATAATTTGATCGATGCGGGGGAGGGGGAAGGGATCCTTGGGGCAAGCCTTATTAAGGTCCTTAAAATCGACACATAGGCGCCAGGATTTGTCCTTTTCGGTACCATCACCAGGTTTGCTAGCCAGTCCGGATGTTTTGTTTCTCTAAGGAATCTGGCCTCGAGTAACTTGGCTAGTTCTTCTCCCACGGCTTGTCGCTTGGGTTCGGAGAAACGCCGAAGAGTTTGCTTGACCGGCTTGTATCCCTTTAGAATGTTTAGGCTATGCTCAGCCAGCCTGCATGGGATGCCTGGCATATCTGAAGGATGCCAGGAGAAGATGTCCCAATTCTCGCGTAAGAACTCCTGTAGTGCGGCGTCTATTGTGGGGTTCAGCTGTGCCTCGATGGGTCCGTTGGGTGGACCTGGAATTTGACTATTTCGTCCACTGGTTTAAAAGAGGTGGACTTGGGTCTTTTGTCGAGTATCACGTCGTCCCTATCCACTGTAGAGCGCAGCGAAGTTAGTTTTTCAGCCGTGAGGGCTTCGAATAATGCTTCGAGGGCCAGTGCGGCGGTTTTATTTTCGACGCGGAGTGCTATGTCCGGATCACTAGCTAGAGTGATGATTCCATTGGGTCCAGGCATCTTGAGGGGTTATAGCTTGGAAGATCGTGAATGCCTCTCGTCCTAGAAGGGCGTGGTATCCGCTACTAAACGGGGCCACTTGGAATGCGATTTCTTCGGACCTGTAATTCTCCGGCGTGCCGAATACCACATCTAGTGTGATTTTTCCCGCACATCGTGCCTCCCTACTAGGGATGATTCCTCTGAAGGTCGTGCTGCTTTGCTCGATGCGGCTCTTGTCTATTTCCATTTTTCTAAGAGTCTCCTCATAGATGAGGTTTAATCCGCTGCCACCGTCCATGAATACTTTAGTAAGCCGGAAGCCGTCCACAATTGGACTAAGGACCAAAGCGGCTGGAGCTCGGGCTGTGCGGAATTGAGATTTGCACTGGCATTGAAGGTTATGGCTGTGTCATTCCATGGATTTATCGTTGCGACGTGGCAGACTTCGGCAAGGCTGCGAAGTGCCCGCTTGTGCCTATTGTTTGAGGCGAAAGTCTCAAACACTGTGAGTACTGTATTGTTATTTCCCGCGAGAGGGTGCTTTGCGGTATTGTTGACGAGGAGATCCTCGCCGCTCCTGGCCACCTGCTGGAGTATCCAACATGCTGTAAGGTTGTGTGTTGGCATGGTATCCGATGTACTGTGAATTTTGCATGGCCCATTGAGCCATCCCTCCAATACGGTTCCGCACCCTGTAGTGGGTTTTGGCTTCTTAGTAATTGGATTGGGTGACTTACGAGAGTACACCCTTTTAGTTCGGATAGAGGGTTTAGTTAGAGCCGGAGGATCCCAGAATTGTGTTTGGGTTTTCCAAGTGCTTTCCATCGCACAGTACTTCCGTACTATGGACGCCAAGTCAGCGAAGTGTGTTATATCACGGTGACTTATGGCGTTGAGGATTCCCTTGTCCGTGCAATTTTTGCAAAAGAATGAAATTGCGTCTTTCTTGCGACAGTCCTTCGCCCTGCTTATTGCAAGGAGGAATCTGGCCCAATAGTGATGTATTGTCTCTTGGGGCTCTTGTCTAATATGGGAAAGATCACTTATGTGAGGGTGGGTGGGTAGATTTAAGTCCAAACCCTGGCCCGATCTAAGACCCAAAGGAGTTTCCGAGCTTGGTAGTTTGGGCTCTGGGACGTTGCCTGACAGTGCTAGCCCGCTGTTCGATTCCAGGTTCGAAGCTTGGACCATGTCCTCCCGTGGACGAGTATCCGACTCGGAGAGCCCGGGAATCCGGACATAGTTTGTCCTCAAAATAGAGGAAGAATCGCTGCATCGCTCCTCCACCACCGCTATCTGATGGGTAACCGGTGGAGAGTTAATCTCCCTTTGGTCAGGTTTAAGCCTCATCCGATCATACTCTGTAGCGACTCCCAAGGCGGTGATGCAATCCAAGTGCTCGTTCAAAGAAGAGAGCTCCATTGGATCCATCTGCTCGGTGAATCCCGAGCCGACATGGAGGCTGTTTTTGATGACCCGAGAGGTCATCGTCGGCGCGACGGCCGACGGGACGGTCACGACGAAGCCGCCTAATTAGAGAGTTTGGCCTACAGCCAGGGCTCCCCCAGATGTAACGTTGTCCCTGACAACAAGACGAGCCATCAGGCCTTATCGCGACGGCACAGTGGAACTCTCAATGAAAGCACCAATGTCGGTGTCAAAACCGGCGGATCTCGGGTAGGGGGTCCCGAACTGTGCGTGTAAGGCAGATGGTAACAGGAGGCGGGGGACACAATGTTTACCCAGGTTCAGGCCCTCTCAATGGAGGTAATACCCTACTTCCTGCTTGATTGATCTTGATGATATGAGTATTACAAGAGTTGATCTACCATGAGATCGGAGAGGCTAAACCCTAGAAGCTAGCCTATGGTATGATTGTTGTTGTCCTACGGACTAAAACCCTCCGGATTATATAAACACCGGAGGGGCTAGGGTTACACAGAGTCGGTTACAAGGGAGGAGATCTACATATCTGAATTATCAAGCTTGCCTTCCATGCAAAGGAGAGTCCCACCCGGACACGGGACGAAGTCTTCAATCTTGTATCTTCATAGTCCAACAGTCCGGCCAAAGTATATAGTCTGGCTGTCCGAGGACCCCCTAATCCAGGACTCCCTCAACGGGGGACACGATGTTTACCCAGGTTCGGGCCCTCTCTATGGAGGTAATACCCTACGTCCTGCTTGATTGATATTGATGATTATGAGTGTTTACAAGAGTTGATCTACCACGAGATTGTAATGGCTAAACCCTAGAAGCCTAGCATGTATGACTATGGTAATGAATGTATCCTTTCCGTACTAACCCCTCCGGTTTATATAGACACCGGGGGGATCTAAGGTTTACATAGAGTCGGTTATATAAGAAGGAATCTTTATAGTCGGTCGCAAAGCTTGCCTTCCACGCCAAGGAGAGTCCAATCCGGACATAGGTACAGTCTTCGGCCTTCATGTCTCCAAAGCCCATCAGTCCGGCCCATGAATAACAGGCCGGACGCCCGAGGACCCCTTAGTCCAGGACTCCCTCAGTAGCCCCTGAACCTGGCTTCAATGACGAGGAGTCCCGCGCGCAGATTGTCTTCGGCATTGCAAGGCGGGTTCCCTTCTATCTGAACTTAAAGATAGTCTTCGGATGCAATGATAGTATCCGGACCTGTCACACACACACCATACATAACCGCAGAGAGAATATATTTTTACATGAGTCTAATCTGCTGACAGCTTTTATAATATGACATCACGTCTCTCTGGTCATAATTTTGAACCGTTTTTCATCTGCCGCTCCATGTTTCGAGACACTGTTGCCATTGGCACGTCTTGTCGAAGCAGAGATCGTGCCCCCTTATTACGGGATTCTCATCAATACGGGCGTGGGTGACCCAACCGTGCCGTTTGCATGGCCCTTGGGAATAGGCGAGTGGGGAGACGCTTGATATTCGTGGCCTTCATAAGGGGATAAGGATTCCCTTCCTTCACCCACACCTCAGCTCCTCCTCAGTCCTTCCATCCCTGAGCTCCAGCGCCTAAGCTTTTAGCTTTTCCCTCGACCGAGAAAGCACTGCAAAGATGTCCGGATCCGGAGCTGGGGGTAAGTGGATGGCATCCTCCGTCAAGAAGAAGTATATCAAGGCGCTCCGGGAGGCCGGATATCTGGCCAAGGAGATCGCTCACCAACTCCCGGCCAAGGGACAGATCGTCCCTACTCCAGAGCCCCATGAGAGGGTTGTGTTTCTCACACATTTCGTCCGCGGGCTGGGCTTCCCTCTTCACCCCTTCGTCCGTGGACTGATGTTTTACTATCGGCTAGACTTCCATGACCCAGCTCCCAACTTCATCCTCAACATCACGGCATTCATTATCGTGTGCGAAGCCTTTCTTTGCGTCCCGCCTCATTTTGGCCTATGGCTGAAGACCTTCAATGTGAAGCCAAAGGTGGTGAGCGGCCAACAAGCAGAGTGCGGAGGCGCCATGGTGGGCAAGATGCCCAACGTTACCTGGCCCGAAGGCTCATTCACGGATACGGTGAAAGGGTGGCAATCGGGGTGGTTCTATACCACCGAGCCACGTGACGCCAACTGGGTGGCGGACCCCGAATTCCGATCCGGAATCCCTATGCAGCTCACCTCCTAGCAAGAGAGGGGCCTAACCTGGGGTCCCTCGAACGAGCTGACAGGGCTCCAGACGTGCGTCCAGAACATGATAGATAGGAAGATCAAGCTTGTCAACATGGTCCAGGTCATGCTTATTCGTCGGGTCCTTCCGTGCCAACATTGGACTTGCTATCTGTGGGAGTACGATCCGGCCAAGCACCGGACGCTACTAGAGCTCTTCGGCACGACGCATGAAGAAATCTAGAGAGTACTCTTCAAGGCCGGCGAGACGCCACCGCCCACGACCGAAGATCGCGGGCTTAGCTTAAAATGCCAGGCTAACCCGATAAGTTCTTTTAATGTTTTCAAGGCGTACCCTTTACTAGCATATTTTGAGAGAAAGCCTAAGGTTACCCATGTTTTCAGGCCTGGATCAAGATAGCAGAGGGGATTAACTGTCCGGCTCCACTGCCCGAAGACCAAGAATTCCCATTATTGACGAAAATGCTTTTTCCGGCACCTTATGAGGTGCCAGAGAAGACGGCCAAGAAAGCGGCCAAAGGTGCCAAGAAGGGCCCTCACCAAAAAGGCGCTCCGGACGTGACGTCCGAAGACGAGACTTCCTCTTCGTCCGCTGACGACGACGACAAAGAGGACGAAGAAAACGACTCCCCACCTGAAGTGGGGAGGACGAAGAGAGTGATAACCCACAAGTATAGGGGATCACAACAGTTTTCGAGGGTAGAGTATTCAAACCAAATTTACTGATTCGACACAAGGGGAGCCAAAGAATATTCTCAAGTATTAGCAGCTGAGTTGTCAATTCAACCACACCTGGAAACTTAATATCTGCAGCAAAGTATTTAGTAGCAAAGTAATATGATATTAGTGGTAACGGTAGCAAAAGGTAATGATAGCAAAAGCAATGTTTTTGGTATTTTGTAGTGATTGTAACAATAGCAACGGAAAAGTAAATAAGCGAAGAACAATATATGGAAAGCTCGTAGGCAATGGATCGGTGATAGAGAATTATGTCGGATGTGGTTCATCATGTAATAGTCATAACCTAGGGTGACACAAAACTAGCTCCAATTCATCAATGTAATGTAGGCATGTATTCTGAATATAGTCATACGTGCTTATGGAAAAGAACTTGCATGACATCTTTTGTCCTACCCTCCCGTGGCAGCGGGGTGCTAACGGAAACTAAGGGATATTAAGGCCTCCTTTTAATAGAGTACCGGACCAAAGCATTAACACATAGTGAATACATGAACTCCTCAAACTACGGTCATCACCGGGAGTGGTCCCGATTATTGTCACTTCGGGGTTGCCGGATCATAACACATAGTAGGTGACTATAGACTTGCAAGATAGGATCAAGAACTCTCATATATTCATGAAAAACATAATAGGTTCAGATCTGAAATCATGGCACTCAGGCCCTAGTGACAAGCATTAATCATAGCAAAGTCACAGCAACATCAATCTCAGAACATAGTGGATACTAGGGATCAAACCCAAACAAAACTAACTCGATTACATGATAAATCTCATCCAACCCATCACCGTCCAGCAAGCCTACGATGGAATTACTCACGCACGGTGGTGAGCATCATGAAATTGGTGATGGAGGATGGTTGATGATGACGATGGCGACAAATTCCCCTCTCCGGATCCCCGAACAGACTCCAGGTCAGCCCTCCCGAGAGGTTTTAGGGCTTGGCGGCGGCTCCGTATCGTAAAACGCGATGAATCCTTCTCCCTTATTTTTTTATCCCCGAACGCAAATACATGGAGTCAAGGTTGAGGTCGGTGGAGCTCCAGGGGGCCCACGAGGTAGGGGGGCACGCCCCCACCCTCGTGGCTAGGGTGTGGGCCCCCTAGTCTTGATCTTTTGACAGGATTTTTATTATTTCCAAAAAGACGCTCCGTGGAGTTTCAGGTCATTCCGAGAACTTTTGTTTCTGCACATAAAGAACACAATGGCAATTCTGCTGAAAATAGCGTCAGTCCGGGTTAGTTCCATTCAAATCATGCAAGTTAGAGTCCAAAACAAGGGCAAAAGTGTTTGGAAAAGTAGATACGACGAAGACGTATCAACTCCCCCAAGCTTAAACCTTTGCTTGTCCTCAAGCAATTCAGTTGACAAACTGAAAGTGATAAAGAAAAACTTTTACAAACTCTGTTTGCTCCTGTTGTTGTAAATATGTAAAGCCAGCATTCGAGTTTTCAGCAAAGATTATGAACTAACCATATTCACAATAATGCATAGGTGTCATGTTTACTCATATCAATGGCATAATCAACTAGCGAGCAATAATAATAAATCTCGGATGACAACACTTTCTCAAAGCAATCATAATATGATATAACAAGATGGTATCTCGCTAGCCCTTTCTGAGACTGCAAAACATAAATGCAGAGCACCTTTAAAGATCAAGGACTGACTAGACATTGTAATTCATGGTAAAAGAGATCCTTTCTGGTGCTTTTTAATAAGAGGGTGATGACTCAACATAAAAGTAAACGGATAGGCCCTTCCCAGAGGGAAGAAGGGATTTGTAGAGGTGACAGAGCTCAGTTTTAAAATAGAGATGAATAATATTTTGAGCGGTATACTTTCATTGTCAACATAACAACCAAGATATGGCGATATCTTCCATGCTACACACATTATAGGCGGTTCCCAAACAGAATGGTAACGTTTATACTCCCCCTCCACCAACAAGCATCAATCCATGGTGAGGGAGTCCTGGATTAGGGGGTGTCCAGATAGCCAGACTATACCTTCGGCCGGACTCCTGGACTATGAAGATACAAGATTGAAGACTTCGTCCCGTGTCCGGAAGGGACTTTCATTGGCGTGGAAGGCAAGCTTGGCGATACGGATATGTAGATCTCCTACCATTGTAACCGACTCTGTGTAACCCTAGCCCTCTCTGGTGTCTATATAAACCGGAGGGTTTTAGTCCGTAGGACGAAAAACAATCATACCATAGGCTAGCTTCTAGGGTTTAGCCTCCTTGATCTCGTGGTAGATCTACTCTTGTACTACCCATATCATCAATATTAATCAAGCAGGAGTAGGGTTTTACCTCCATCGAGAGGGCCCGAACCTGGGTAAAAACATCGTGTCCCTTGTCTCCTATTACCATCCGCCTAGACGCACAGTTCGGGACCCCCTACCCGAGATCCACCAGTTTTGACACCGACATTGGTGCTTTAATTGAGAGTTCCTCTGTGTCGTCACTTTTAGGCCCGATGGCTCCTCCAATCATCAACGACGATGCGATCCAGGGTGAGACTTTTCTCCCCGGACAGATCTTCGTATTTGGTGGCTTTGCACTGTGGGCCAATTTGCTTGGCCATCTGGAGCAGATCGAAAGCTACGCCCTTGGCCATCAGGTCAGATTTGGAAGTTTGAGCTACACGGCCGACCTCCACGGAGACTTGATCTTCGACGGATTCGAGCCGCAGCCGAGCATGCCACACTGTCACGATGGGAATGATCTAGCTCTGCCGCCGAACAGTGCCATGGAGGCCGCACCCGCATCAGCTCCGACCCTTAATTCGGAGCCAACTGCGCCAATCGAGGATGGGTGGTTGGACACCGCCTCGGGGGCTGCAATCTCTACGGCGATCGAGCCGAACACCAGCCCTATTCTCCGCGAAGCCCGTGACTCCAAGGAGCCGGACTCCTCTCCAGACTCCGAGCCCTCTGCGCCCCTACCGATCGAACCCGATTGGGCGCCGATCATGGAGTTCACCGCCGCGGACATCTTTCAGCACTCGCCCTTTGGCGATATTCTGAATTCACTAAAGTCTCTCTCTTTATCAGGAGAGCCCTAGCCGGACTATGGTCAGCAAGGTTGGGATGCGGATGATGAAGAAATTCAAAGCCCACCCACCACCCACTTCGTAGCCACTGTCGATGATTTAACCGACATGCTCGACTTCGACTCTGAAGACATCGACGGTATGGACGCTGATCCAGGAGACGATCAAGAACCAGCACCTATAGGGCACTGGAAAGCCACCTCGTCGTATGATATATACATGGTGGACACCCCAAAAGAAGGCAATGGCGATGGAACAGCGGAGGATGACCCCTCCAAGAAGCAGCCTAAGCGCCGGTGTCAGCGGCGCCGCTCTAAATCCCACCAAAGCAAAAACGGTGATTCCGGCACGGGAGATAATAACACACCCCACAGTGCCGAAGACAACCACCTCCAGCAAGATTCAGCACAGGAGGATGGAGAAGCCAGCCCTTATGAGAGAGCAGTAGACAGAGAGGTCGAGGACGATAATTATATGCCTCCCTCCGAAGACGAGGCAAGCCTCGACGATGACGAATTTGTCGTGCCGGAGGATCCCGTCGAACAAGAGCGTTTCAAACGCAGGCTTATGGCCACAGCGAGCAGCCTCAAGAAAAAACAGCAACAGCTTAGAGCTGATCAAGATTTGCTAGCCGACAGATGGACTGAAGTCCTTGCGGCCAAAGAGTATGAACTCGAACGCCCCTCCAAGAGCTACCCAAAGCGCAGGTTGCTACCCCGATTAGAGGAGGAAGCACCTAAACCTACATCACCAGCGCATGATGCGGCCGACCGGCCACCCTGTGGCCGCGACAGAGAGGCCTCTCGGCCCTCCACTCAAGCCGCACCCCGGCGCCGCTTAAAAAATACCAAGGAACGGGAAAATGCGCCAGACCTGCGGGATATATTGGAAGACAAGGCAAGGAAAACAAGATCGATCTACGGATCGCGTGCGCGCCCCACGGCACGAGACGGTACTCGTCACGCCGGATACAGTAAATCCGACCGGGCCGAACACGGTAGACAAAGCTCGTTTGAGCTGCGTCGTGATATAGCCCAATACAGAGGCGCCGCACACCCACTATGCTTCACAGATGAAGTAATGGATCATCAAATCCCCGAGGGTTTCAAACCCGTGAACATCGAATCATACGATGGCACAACAGATCCTGCGGTATGGATCGAGGACTATCTCCTTCATATCCACATGGCCCGCGGTGATGACCTACATGCCACCTCCCACTCAAGCTTAAAGGACCAGCTCGGCATTGGCTTAACATCTTGCCCGCAGAATCAATTGGTTGTTGGGAGGACCTGGAAGCCGCATTCCTCGACAATTTCCAGGGCACTTATGTGCGACCACCAGACGCCGATGACCTTAGCCACATAATTCAGCAGCCAGAGGAATTGGCCAGACAATTCTGGACACGGTTCCTAACCAAGAAAAATCAAATCGTCGACTGTCCGGACGCAGAGGCGCTAGCAGCCTTCAAGCATAACATCCGCGACGAGTGGCTTGCACGGCACCTAGGACAGGAAAAGCCGAAATCTATGGCAGCCCTCACGACACTTATGACCCGCTTTTGCGCGGGAGAAGACAGCTGGCTAGCTCGCAGTAATAACATGACCAAGAGCCCTGGTAATTCGGATACCAAGGACAGCAGTGGCAGGTCGCGTCGCAACAAGCAAAAGCGCCGCATTAACGGCGACAATGCTGAGGATACGGCAGTTAATGTCGGATTCAGAGGCTCTAAACCCGGTCAGCGGAAAAAGCCATTCAAAAGAAATACTCCGGGCCCGTCCAGTTTGGACCGAATACTCGACCGCTCATGCCAGATACATGGCACCCCCGAAAATCCAGCCAATCACACCAACAGGGATTGTTGGGTGTTCAAGCAGGCAGGCAAGTTAGATGCCGAAAGCAGAGACAAGGGGCTGCATAGCGATGATGAGGAGGAGCCCCGGCCGCCAAACAACAGTGGACAGAAAGGTTTTCCCCCACAAGTGCGGATGGTGAACATGATATACGCAACCCACGTCCCCAAGAGGAAGCGGAAGCGTGCGCTAAGGGACGTATACGCGATGGAGCCAGTCGCCCCAAAGTTCAACCCATGGTCTTCCTGCCTGATCACTTTTGATCGAAGGAACCACCCCACTAGCATCCGTCATGGAGGATTCGCCGCATTGGTTCTAGACCCAATTATTGATGGATTTCACCTCACTAGAGTCCTTATGGACGGCAGTAGCAGCCTGAACCTGCTTTACCAGGATACAGTGCGGAAAATGGGCATCGATCCCTCGAGGATTAAACCCACTAAAACGACCTTTAAAGGCGTCATACCAGGTGTAGAGGCCAACTGTACAGGCTCAGTTACACTTGAAGTGGTCTTCGGATCTCCGGATAATTTCCGAAGCGAGGAGTTAATCTTCGACATAGTCTCGTTCCGCAGTGGCTGTCACGCATTGCTCGGGCGAACCGCATTTGCCAAGTTCAATGCGGTGCCGCACTACGCATACCTCAAGCTCAAGATGCCAGGCTGTCGAGGAGTCATCACGGTCAATGGAAACACCGAACGCTCTCTCCGAACGAAGGAGCATACCGCGACTATCGCAGCGGAAGTACAAAGTAGCCTCTCAAGGCAATTCTCCAGTCCGGCCATTAAACATCTGGACACCGTCAAGCGCGCCTGGGGTAACCTACAACAAGACCGCCTGGCACGTTCCGAGCAAGCGTAGCAATGCGGCCCCAACCCCAGCCCTCGCGAACTTGCGAAACCAGTGTTGCGCGTACATAACTACGCTCTGGAAATACCATGGGCAAAGGGGGAGGGGCACCATCACGGCACGCCCGAAACACGGCTTAAAACACACTAGGGGCTACCAACTTCTTCATTTTCTCTTACTTTCAGGACTCCACTCTTCGAAAGGCCTGTCCGGCAGTACAATTGCCGCACAAACGATACAACAACCAGGGGAGCAGAAAGCTACGCCGCACTACGGAACTCTAAGGTGGTCTCTATAACGAGCAGTATACCTGTTTCACATACCATTCCGCAGCTCGCCCCTGGAAAGGACATGTTAAATAGTCCCATCTTTTGCTTATCGCACTATTTGTATCGTTCTGCTTTGATCGCAGCCTTTTTAAATAAACAATGCATAGCTTTCGTCTATTATTGCATTACTCTTTTTTACGAATATATGTTCATTAATGACATGTTGCACCCGTACACTTTGGTACGGCCAATATGCCAGGGGCTTAAGTACCCCACAATAAGGTGTGAGAAGTCCGAACACTTTCACAAGTGCGGCACCCCGAACTTATAGCATTATATGCATCGGCTCCGAATCATGTCTTAGGTCAATAGTTGGGTTTGCCCGGCTCCTATGTTTTGGTACCTTACGTTCCATTATATTGGCTAAGGTAGCACTAGGAGAACTACTGTGATTGTGCCCCAGTTGAGCTGGGCTAAGCACCTCAGTAGAGAAAGCTAAAACTGACCATCATGATGAGGCGAGAGCTGGTCGCTGTTCGAGAGGTTTGCGAGTCCCTAAAGACTTATGCCACTTAGAGCGAGGAGTCGGCTTTGTCCGGCCTAGGCGTGGATAGAACCCGAACTCAGTATTCCGAACACTAGGGGCTTCACCGAAATTTAAAATTATAGAATTCTATGGCTAAGTGAGAGTGTTCAAGCATTATAGTCCGATTGCCTTGTTCGTTGTGTTGAGCGCCTCCCTCGAAGGACCCAAGAATGGGAAAAAGAGCGCTCATGTTTATCCCGAACACCCCAGCACTCGTGGCATGGGGGCAGAAGTCGATGACTCGCCATCTCTCAAATTTGATATACGGCCACACATAAGGTAATATTTTAAATTCAAAAGCGTTGCTTAGCGCATATGAACAAGTTTTCAGCGTACAGGATCACAAATGCGAGTTTACTCAAACATTACATCTTTGGAGCATTCATCCGCTATAAGGCGGGCACCCTTCACGACGCCCTCATAATACGCTTCCGGGACATGATGCTCCTTGCCCGGCGGCGGCCCGTCCTTCACCAGCTTCTCCGCATCCATCTTGCCCCAGTGCACTTTAGCACGGGCAAGCGCCCTACGGGCACCTTCGATGCATACGGAGCGCTTGATTACTTCAAGTCGTGGACAGGCATCCACCAGCCGCCTCACCAGCCCGAAGTAGCTCCCAGTTAGAGCCTCTCCAGGACAAAGCCGAACTATGAGGCCCTTTATGGCCTGTTCGTCCACCTTGTGGAGCTCGACCATTTGCTTCAGCTGGTCGCTCAAAGGCACTAGGTGTCCGGCCTCAGCATACTGAGACCAGAACACCTTCTCCATCGAGCTCCCTCCTCGGCTCGGTAGTAGGCGGCAGCATCAAATGCACTGCAGGGCAAATCTATGAATGCTCCTGGAGAGCTCCGGACTCGGGTAAGTAACAAGTAATTCACTTTCACGTGCTTGCTTTGCATAATGAATGCCTTACCCGCCGCTATCTTCTTCATTGCTTCAATTTCTTGGAGGGCTTTCCGGGCTTCGGCCTTGGCAGACTTCGCGCTTTCGAGGGCTGCCGCAAGCTCGGACGCTTGTGTCTTTGAGTCAAGCTCCAAACTCTCGTGTTTTTTCACGAGAGCCTGGAGCTCTTTCTGCACCTCCTCCACCCGCGCCTCCTGCTTCCCTCTCTCTGTGCACTCCGCGGCCGCTCTGTTTTCAGCC
Organism: Triticum urartu; assembly: GCF_056163025.1. NCBI lineage: Eukaryota > Viridiplantae > Streptophyta > Magnoliopsida > Poales > Poaceae > Triticum > Triticum urartu. Next base: position 463,292,759 of record NC_141874.1, on the reverse strand, counting down.
TCGGACAGCGCTTTCTTAAGGGTTGCCACCTCGGTCGTGGCCCCTATAATAGCACGTTGATCCTGTCATTTTTTGCAACCACACCTTCTCTATATACTTGCGCAAGGTATTACTTACCTTCCTTCTCCTCGAGTTGCCTCTTGGCATGGCCAAGCTCGTTCTCGGACCGCGTGAGGTTTTGCTTCAGCGTATCCACCTCCGCAGTCAGTGCGGCGGAGGCCAGCAGCGAAGCCTGCATACGCATATTGACTTGATTATGTTAGACTCCTGCGAATGTTATTAGATCCTCTATTTGGCTTTTCTTTCCGAACGCCGAACAGAGCATCAGGAGCTACTGTCTATGCGGTAATATTTTTACATATTCTTTACTTACATCAAAGCCTGTTAGAAGGCTGGCACAGGCTTCAGTCAGTCCGCTCTTGGCGGACTGAACCTTCTGGATCACCGCACTCATAATAGTGCGGTGCTCCTCGTCGATGGAGGCGCCGTTAAGCACCTCCAGCAAATTGTCCTGTGCCTCTGGTTGGACGGAGGTCACCGGCTCGGTAGGCTTGCTCCTCTTGGAAGGAGGCTGCCTACCGGAGTCCGGAACCGTTGAAGGTTCCGGCGCGGTGTCCGGCTCAAGGCCGGACTCAGAGCCCATGGGGGTTTTATCCCCTTTGCTCCTGGAGTCCGGGAGGTCACCTTGCGGCGCCTTCAGGACCACCTCCTCCTGGCTTGGAACCTATTGGGACAACACCTCGACGTCGTCCGTAGGGTGGGGGAAGGTGGCGGGCGGAAGTGAATTCACATCCGACAAATCCAGGGAGCCGATCGACGACTCGTCGAGCCCAGCCTTGGGCGGACTGCATAGTCATATTCGGCGTAAGGACGAGCTGTGCAAGAAAGGAACACTATGAATTGCTCTGGTGTCCGAATACTTAAGATCTTGCCAGGGGCTTGGCCCTGTGCAGCCACTCCTCTTCGCCGTCGTCGGCGTTGCTGGAGTAGTCAGGAGGAAGGGTCTTCCCCTTCTTGGACCCTTCGGCCTCCCCAGTTGGGGCGGCCTTCCTTTTCTTCCCTCCCCCCGCTGGAGGGGGAGAGGTCTCTTCTTCCTCCTCCTCGTCTTCATGGGAGGAGTGCGTTTTGGAGTCGTCGGATGATGAATCCGACACCTCCTAGCGCCGGGCACTCTTTCGAGTCCCCGTGGCCTTCTTCTCCGGCACCACATAGGGTGCCGGAACCAGCAGCTTCGCCAAGCGAGCGTCCGCTGGGCCTTCGGGCAAAGGAGCCAGATAGTTGATCTGTCCGGACGTCTCCTGCCAATCCTGTCAAAGGTAAGGGAGCTTAGATCCCGCATGGAGTCAAACTATGAAAAACTAATACCCTGTAAAAGGTAAAAACAGCTTACCGCACTAGCGTGACGCTGCGTGCTGAATCCGCGATCCTCGGTAGCGGATGCGGGGGCCTCGGCGCCCTTGAAAAGCGACTTCCAGGCATCTTCATACGTCGTGTCGAAGAGCCTGCTCAGAGTTTGGTGTTGCGCCGGGTCGAACTCCCACAGGTTGAAAGCCCGTTGTTGACACGGGAGGATCTGGCGGATGAGCATAACCTGGACTACGTTGACAAGTTTGAGCTTCTTGTCCACCAGGGTTTGGATGCATGTTTGGAGTCCGGTCAGCTCTCCTTTGTTACCCCATGACAGGCCCGTCTCTTTCCAGGAGGTGAGCCGCGTAGGGGGTCCGGATCGGAACTCGGGGGCTGCGACCCATTCAGGGTCGCGTGGCTCGGTGATGTAAAACCACCCCGATTGCCACCCCTTTAGGGTCTCCACGAAGGAGCCCTCGAGCCATAGGACGTTGGGCATCATGCCCACCATGGCGCCTCCGCACTCCGCCTGGGTGCCGCGCACCACCTTCGGCTTGACATTGAAAGTATTGAGCCATAGGCCGAAATGGGGGGATGCAGAGGAAAGCCTCACACACGACGATAAACGCCGAGATGTTGAGGACAAAGTTCGGGGCCAGATCGTGGAAATCCAGGCCATAGTAGAACATGAGCCCCTGGACAAATGGGTGGAGAGGGAAGCCCAGTCCGCGGAGGAAATGGGGGAGGAACACCACCCTCTCATGGGGCCTAGGGGTGGGGATGAGCTGCCCCTCTTCAGGAAGCCGGTGCACAATGTCGTTAGACAAGTATCCAGCCTTCCTCAGTTTTTTGATGTGTCCCTCCATGACGGAGGAGACCATCCACTTGCCTCCCGCTTCGGACATGGCTGGAGAAGGTTGAGGTGGGGTGTGCGGACTTGGGCGCTGGAGCGCGAGTGCGCGGAAATGGATAGGCAAAGGAGGAAGAAGGCGTGGATGAAAAGGTGGATCCTTATCCCCTTATATGGGCGGACGCGACTATGCGTCCCCACCAGCCTGGTAAAACTCGCTTATCTCCCAAGCGTCGTAATCAATGGCGCGGTTGGGTTACCCACGCCCGTATTGATGAGAATCCCAAAATAAGGGGACACGATCTCTGCTTTGACAAGACGTGCCAAGGAAACCGCCTCGCTAAACACGCTGAGGTGGGACAGTAAAACGATTCAAATAAATACTTGGCCGTGGTGTGATGTCACGCTACAGAATACGTCAGCAGATTAGATTTGCGTAAATAGTATTCTCTCTATGGCAATATGTGGAAACTTATTTTGCAGAGCCGGACACTACCTTTGCGTTCAAAATCTTCTATGTAGTACTTGGAGGAGGAACCCGCCTTGCAATGCCGAAGACAATCTGCGCGTCGGACTCGTCGTCATTGAAGCCTGGTTTAGGGGCTACTGAGGGAGTCCTGGATTAGGGGGTGTCCGGATAGCCGGACTATACCTTCGGCCGGACTCCTGGACTATGAAGATACAAGATTGAAGACTTCGTCCCGTGTCCGGAAGGGACTTTCCTTGGCATGGAAGGCAAGCTTGGCGATACGGATATGTAGATCTCCTACCATTGTAACCGACTCTGTGTAACCCTAGCCCTCTCTGGTGTCTTTATAAACCGGAGGGTTTTAGTCCGTAGGACGAACAACAATCATACCATAGGCTAGCTTCTAGGGTTTAGCCTCCTTGATATCGTGGTAGATCTACTCTTGTACTACCCATATCATCAATATTAATCAAGCAAGAGTAGGGTTTTACCTCCATCGAGAGGGCCCGAACCTGGGTAAAAACATCGTGTCCCTTGTCTCCTGTTACCATCCGCCTAGACGCACAGTTCGGGACCCCCTACCCGAGATCCGCCGGTTTTGACACCGACACATGGCTTGCTCGAAACAACGAGTGCCTCCAACTAAAAAGAGTCCCAGGGGGAGTTTAGTTTGCAATTATTTTGATTTAGTTTGCATAAAGCATGGGACTGGGCATCCCGGTGACCAGCCATTTTCTCGTGAGTGAGGAGCGGAGTCCACTCCTCTTGAGAATAACCCGCCTAACATGGAAGATACAGAGAGATCTAGTTGATACATGAGCTATTCGAGCATACAAAACAGGATATTTATTTGAAGGTTTAGAGTTTGGCACATACAAATTTACTTGGAACGGCAGGTAGATACCGTATATAGGTAGGTATGGGGGACTCATATGGAATAACTTTGGGGTTTATGGGATTGGATGCACAAACAGTATTCCTGCTTAGTACAGGTGAAGGCTAGAAAAAGACTGGAAGCGACCAGCTAGAGAGCGACAACAGTCATGAACATGCATTAAAATTAAAAAACACCGAATGCAAGCATGATTAGGATGTAATCCACCATGAACATAAATATCGTGAAGGCTATGTTGATTTTGTTTCAACTACATGCGTGAACATGTGCCAAGTCAAGTCACTTAAATCATTCAAAGGAGGATACCACCCTATCATACCACATCACAACCATTTTAATAGCATGTTGGCACACAAGGTAAACCATTATAAGCTCCTAGCTAATTAAGCATGGCATAAGAAAGTATGATCTCTAGTTGTCATTGCGAACATGTTTATTCATAATAGGCTGAATCAGGAACGATGAACTAATCATATTTACAAAAACAAGAGAGGTCGAGTCCATACCAGCTTCTCACATCTCAATCAGTCCATCATATATCGTCATAATTGCCTTTCACTTGCATGACCGAACGATGTGGATAATAATAATAGTGCATGTGCATTGGACTAAGTTGGAATCTGCAAGCATTCAATAAACAGGAGAAGACAAGGCAATATGGACTCTTTTGTCAGATCAACAATAATGTATATAAGAGCCACTTCAACAATTTAATTATGGTCTTCTCCTATCGACCCCCAAAGAAAAGAAAAGAAATAAAACTATTTACACGGGAAAGCTCCCAACAAGCAAAAAGAAGAACAGGAAATCATTTTGCGTTTTCTTTTTAATTACTACTACAAGCATGGAAATTAAAACTAGCTAAAAGCTAGAACTATTTTTTTTGGTTTTCCTTAAGGTTTATTAAACACACAAGAAGAAAGCATAAAAAGAGAAAATAAACTAGCATGGATGATACAATGAAAAAGTATGAGCACCGACATCTAGCAATGAGTGTGTGAACATGAATGTAATGTCGGTGGGAAATACGAACTCCCCCAAGCTTAGGATTTTGGCCTAAGTTGGTCTATGGCCACGGTTGGCCTGGCGGATATCCATAGTAATAGTTGGGGTCGTACTGTGAAGAAGAAGACTCTGATTGCCACTGGTTGGCAATCATCTCCGGATCCCACTGGTAATTAGATTGTCGTGGAGGATCAACTTGTGGTTCCGACTCCGGCTCTGTGGCTGATGTAGGGTTCCGGTAGGCGTGAATAGCCTCCAACGGAACAAGGTACTTGCCTGCAGATAAGTCAAACAAGGAAGGAGCAGGCAGGGTAATAGTCTCAGGATGATGTTTATCAAAGAACAATTTGTATTTGAGCTCATTTCCCCTATTCTTAACAATAAAATCGTGTGCTACCATACTATTATAATCCAAATAATCAGTAGGCAACATTTTTTCTTCTTTTTCATAGTGCCTAATAGGTAAGTTATAGTATGCAGCAAGGCGTGAAGCATAGACACCTCCAAAGATGGGGCCCTTTGTACGGTTCGGACTTAACCGTTTAGCAATGATACCGCCCATACTAACATAGTCGTCACAGAATAAACCATGGAACAAAATGATAATATCAGGGACACTAAGGTTTCCATAGTTTCCGCGACCAATTAAGCAACGACTAGCAAATATTGCAAAATAGCGTAAAACAGGAAAATGTATGCTAGTGATTCTTGCATCGGAAACTTTCCTAGTTTCCCCTACAGTAATAATGTCAATAAACCCGTCCACATATTTACGATGTGGTTCCTCTAAGCTACCCTCGAAAGGGATCAGACAAACTCGACAAAAATCATAAAGTGACATCTCCTTATGCTCATCATATAAATAGAATTCCACCATAGGTGGTGATCTCCTAGCATGGAAATGAAAGTTTTGCACAAAGATATTGGTGAGTAAGAGATACTGTTCGCCTTGGTCGTGGAGGAAGGCGGTGAGGCCTGCATTCTTAGCCAATTCATAAAAATCATCATAAATCCCGGCTGCTCTCAAGAAATCATCAGAAGGCCATTCACACGGCCGAACCTCCGCGGTGCGAGGCAGATTATATTTGAGCCTCTCTGCTTTTTCATTTTGCTTTTCCTTAGAGCTTTGGCTGGATGAGCTCCTCAAAATCTCTTCATTATTTTCTGAAAAATTCTGAAATTTTTAACTTCAAATAAAAGTGAGCCAAGCTCAACAAAATTGATAGCAACTACTCCTACAAGTACCTAGAGCCTATATCATGCATCAAAACTACTTGGAACCACATAAATTTGACATGCAAGCTCAAGAACATGGTCACCTAGGCAGCACAAATTTGCAATGAATAAAGCACTAGAACAATGTAGCGACCAGACCTCAAACGGTCCAATCTCTGTGCTCTGGTGTCATCCCTGGATCAGTAATGGTGACACCACACAGTACTTGAAGGATTTATAGCAGAGTAGCAATCACACACTTATTACATCGAGTGTCTCAAGAGAGAACTTATTACAATAAATATGGCTTAAGGCCATCTAATAACGATAACAGCGGAAGGCTTGGAAGATAAGTGAGTCCATCAACTCCAACAGCATCACTGAGTATAGAACCACGACCTAAAACTCCTTAAGTGTCGTCTGAAAAGTCTGCAACATTAATGTTGTAGCCCGAAATGGGCCAGCACATGGAATATGCTGGCAATGTAACACATAGAGAGTGATGGAATGAAACAGCTATTCTATATGCATATTTGGCTGGTGGAAAGCTCTATGGTTACAGTTTTGCAAAAAGCTAATTTTTCCCTACTGCAAAGGAATAAATTTATTTAACTATCATGGTGGTTGTTAAACATTGAGAATGGTTGACAGTATTCTCAATCCCAATTAAGCATCATCATTAAAAAAACCCAACAAAATTAATTTTAGAGTAACATGTTGAGATTCACATGATAATCCAGATACTAGATACTCAAGATGTCCATAACCGGGGACTCGGCTAACCATGATTAGTTTATACACTCTGCAGAGGTTTGCGCACTTTTCCCCACAAGACTCGATCGCCTCCGTTTGGTTTCTCACACTACAAGGTGTTTGAGAAACGGATGACCGAGACATAGTATTTCAGAAGCGCTAGCACCTTACGATGGGTAGACCGTACCACCTACATCCCCTACATCTGCTAGTCTACCACTGTAAGAGTTCGCACGACTTAGTCAACTATGCTAGAGCCCATAATAGCTTGTGGCTGCACACGGAAGTTTCTAGCATGAATAATCTCATGATCCCTTTGAGCCTGGGTGGCAGTCCATAAAGAAAAACAGGCAATCCTGGAATACCCAGGTACCTCAATCCACCCAGATGTGTGTTTAAGTTGCCACCTTAAATAAACCATTAATTAACAATCTCACATCTGTCATGGATACACTCACCCAATCCACGTCTACTAGCATAGCATGGCAATAAGCAACGTAGAAGTAACTCCCAAAGGTTTGACAATTAAACAGGTAATAGGTACTACCTCAACTACTTCCCAAACCCACAATTTAATTAGATCCTAATCATGCAATGTGTAAGGATTGATCTAATGCAATAAAACTGGGTAGTAGGAGGTATGATCAAAGTGTTACTTTCCTTGTTGATGATCCGGGAAACCTAGCGATTCGAAGTAACAAGCGGCGCACTCCGGGTACTCTATCGCAAACAAACAAGCACACAATAAGTACTCATCTAATGCACAGGTAAAACTCGAATAAGAGATCTAACCAGAAGGTTCAACTTAAGAACTCCGGTTGGCAAACATAATCAAAACGAACGAAGCAACGAAAGACAAACGGCAAAAGAAACAGGCTTCGTTTACTATTCTGGATCTAAGGCAATATTTACAGTGGCAAAAACTTGTTTGAGTTGGTTAATCGGAAAGAGGGTTTCGAGACAAAACTCCAGGCACTTGAATCGCCTGATTCCGATAAACGAGCGAAAAGTTATACTAAAATGAAAATTGGATCAGAAATCGCGATCAGAAAAATCGCGGAATCCGAGAAAAAGGAAAAACGACGAACATTCGTTAAAATGAATGAACGGATGAACGCTCACTATTTAAATAAACCGGAGAACCGATCTATTTAAAAAACCGAAACTTAAAAAAACGAGCAAAACCGTCGGAAAACCAAACGGTTTTTTTTCGAGAAAAACCAACGGCGGCGAGGTCTACCTCCGGCGACAAATCCGGCGGGCGGCGACGGGCTGCGGCGGTGCTTCGGCGGGCGGCGGCGGGCGGCAAAGGCGGGGCGGCGGCAAAGGCGACGGCAGGGGGGGCTAGGGTTTGGGGGGTTCCGGCTGGGCCTCCCCGGCTTTTAAAGCCGGACGGGCCTTAGTGTCCGGGTCGGACACGGCCCGTAGGTCGGTTGCGCGTTTTTTTAATAATTACGCTTGGAAAAAAACAAAAGGACTACTAAACGGACTCCAAAAATACCGAAATAAATTTTCCCCGGCTTGTAAAATCAAGCCGCACAGGATGAACATTTATTTGGGGCCTAAATGCAATTTTGAAAAACGCGCATTTTTCCTAAATTCAAATAAAATAGCAAATAAAACCAAATAAAATCTTGATTGACTTTTTTATTAAATCCTCAATATTTCTTTATTTTTGGGGAAGTCATTTTATTCCCTCTCTCATAATTTTTATAATAGAAATAATTGAAGATAAAATAAATAAAATCAAAAGATCCTATTTTCAAAATTTGAGACAACTCAAATATGAAAATAACGAAATTCCCAACTCTCTCCGAGGGTCCTTGAGTTGCGAAAAATTTCTAGGATCAACCAAAATGCAATAAGTATGATATGAAATGATGATCTAGTGTATAACATTCCAAATTGAAAATTTGGGATGTTACAAACAAAAACTAATTGGACCAATGGAGGAGTCACATACCAAGGAACAATCCCCCAAAGCAGTTTTGTGAGAGGTGCTTTCAGCAAGGAGATCGAAAATGGCAGCAAAATGAGCTTGGACTCGAGTTTGAACTGGATAATGGTGTTTGTGGGAGGAAGAAGGAGTGTGTGGGTGCAGGAATAAGTGGAGGAGGGCCAGCATGGGCCCACAAGGCAGGGGGCGCGCCCAGGGGGGTAGGGCGCGCCCTCCACCCTCGTGGCCACGTGGATGCCCCCCTGCTGTGTTCTCAGTACCAAATATTCTCAAATATTCCAGAAAAATCATATTTAAATTTCAGGGCATTTGGAGAACTTTTATTTTCGGGGTATTTTTATATTGCACGAATAATTCGGAAAACAGACAGAAATTACTATTTTTATTTTATTTAATATAAATAACAGGAAGTAAAAGGAGGGTACAGAGAGTTGTGTTTTCTAAATTCATCCATCTCATGATCATCAAAAGGAATCCATTAACAAGGTTGATCAAGTCTTGTTAACAAACTCATTCCGAATAACATGGAACCAGAGAATTTTCGAATAACACTAGGTTACCTCAACGAGGATATTCACATCCCCAACAATAAGAATATCATATTTCTTCTTCACAGTAGGAAGAGGAAATTCAAAACCTGCTTTGTGATGGGTTCAATCTTGCGGTGTCCTCTCCCAGTGACAAAAGGGGCAGCGAAGCACATATTGTATTATTGTCATTAAGGATAAAAAGATGGGGTTTATATCATATTTCTTGAGTTTATCCCTCTACATTATGTCATCTTGCTTAAAGCGTTACTATGTTCTTATAAACTTAATACTCTAGATGCAGGCAGGAGTCGGTCGATGTGTGGAGTAATAGTAGTAGATGCAGAATAGTTTCGGTCTACTTGTCATGGATGTGATGCCTATATTCATGATCATTGCCTTAGATATCATCATAAGTTTGCGCTTTTCTATCAATTGCTCAACAGTAATTTGTTTACCCATTGTATGCTTTCTTCAAGAGAGAAGCCTCTAGTGAAACCTATGGCCCCGGGTCTATTTTACATCCTATTATTTTCAGATCTATAAACCAAAAAACCCCAAAATACCTTGCTGCAATTTATTTATATTTAATTTATTTTGTTATTTGATTATCTTTTATACCTATCTCTATTAGATCTCACTCATGCAAGTGACCGTGAAGGGACTGACAACCCCTCTTTCGCGTTGTGTGCAAGTGTTTGTTGGTTTGTGCAGGTGCATATATTGGGGACTTTCTTGTGCCTCCTACTGGATTGATACCTTGGTTCTTAACTGAGGGAAATACTTACCTCTACTTTGCTGCATCACCCTTTCCTCTTCAAGGAAAAAATCAACGCAAGCTCAAGAAGTAGTAGGAAGAATTTCTAGCACCGTTGCCGGGGAGGTTCTACATCAAGCCTACCAAGTACCTAGCATAAACTCTCATCTCTTGCACTTATATTATTTTCCATTTGCCTCTCGTTTTCCTCTCCCCCACTTCTAAAATGCTTTCAGAAAAAGACAAAAATATTTGCCTTTTTATTCACCTTCTTTTGTTCGTCTTTTCGTTGCTTTTGTTTGCTTGTGTGCTAGATTGGTTTCTTGCCATCATGTTTGAATCTAGGGAGATTTTCATTGAAGAGAGTAGTAATAATCTTGAGGGAAATCTTGAATCTCTTATTCTTAACCATGATCCTCCTGAAAATGATACTCCCACCGGTCTTAAAACAAAAATATTTTATGTTGGTGATGGTAATATTATTGGAGAGAATGTTATTCAAGATTTTTTGATTGCATGGGAGTTATGCCTATGAGTAGGGGAACTATCCTTGATGATACCAATTGCTATGTGGATGTTGTTTCTATGCTTGTGCTTAAACTGGAAAGAGAATTTTTACACATTCATCCTGCTTTACAAAAGATGCTTTATGAACTCCCCAATATCTTAGATCCCAAAGCTAAGAAACTTGCTACCATTATCCTTATGAATGAATTTGATTATGTAGTCAGAGAGGCTAGGGAAATTTTTGTTTTCTATAACATGAATATTGAGCATCCTCAAATAGAAGAGATTCTTGATGATAAAGAAACTTTATGTGGTTTTGAATCTAAGGATTATGATGCTTTTAGTGAAAACTGAAGAAAAAGAGTTCCTTAATCCTTATCCTGAAATTATGCAAGCCTTATAATACTAAAGGAATTGATGAAGGGTCTAATAAAGAATGGATTGAAGACATATCTAGAAAACCCATTAAGAGTGAATTACATGTTCCTTATGAAGATATTTTTGGTGATGATCCTGAGTATGAAATTATGAATGTTAAAATCACTAATCGGTGTCCTTGCCATGCTTTAAGCTCTCCCGCTAGAAAGGAAGAACATGAAAAGAAAGATTTATTAAGAAAGGTTTTGGAAGATTTGATTAGGAAAGAATTTCATACTAAAGATGACAATACCTAGATCTATGTTTTATGCCTAGCTAGGGGCGTTAAACAATAGCGCTTGTTGGGAGGCAACCCAATTTTTATTTTGTGTTTTTTGTTTTTGCTACTGTTCTTGAATAAATACACATTATTACTTCTATAGTAATTGTGTTTTACTGTTTTTATTTAGTGTTTGTGCCAAGTAAGACCCTTGGGGTGGTCTATGGTGATAGTTGATTTGATCTTGCTGAAAAATAGAAACTTTTGCGTCTAGTAGCAGAATTGTTTAAAATCACATAAGCATGATAAAATTATGATTTTTTAAAAAATATTGATATACAAATTGCCTAGATGTCCTAATTTTCAGAATTTTTGGAGTTACAATAGTATACAAAGTTTCCAGATTACAACATACTGTTCTGTTTTTGACAAATTCTGTTTTCTATGTGTTGTTTGCTTATTTTGATGAATCTATGGGTAGTATCGGGGGGTATGAACCATGGAGAAGTTGGAATACAGTAGATATTACATCAATATAAATTTAGAATGAGTCCACAATAGTACCTAAAGTGGTGGTTTTCTTTATTATACTAACAGAGCTTACGAGTTTTCTGTTGAGTTTTCTGTTGTGAAGTTTTCAAGTTTTGGGTAAAGTTTTGATGGACCATGGAATAAGGAGTGGCAAGAGCCTAAACTTGGGGATGCCCAAGGCACCCAAGGTAATATTCAAGGACAACCAAGCATCTAAGCTTGGGGATGCCCCAGATGGCATCCCCTCTTTCATCTTCAATCTATCGGTAAATTTACTGGATGCTATATTTTTATTCACCACATGATATGTGTTTTTCTTGGAGTGTCTTGTATGATATGAGTATTTGCCTTTTATTTTGCCACAATCATCCTTGCTGTACACACCTTTTGAGAGGGACACACATTAATCGTGAATTTATTAGAATAATCTATGTGCTTCACTTATATCTTTTGAGCTAGGCAGTTTGCTCTAGTGCTTCACTTATATCCTTTTAGAGCACCACGGTGGTTTTATTTTGTAGAAATTTATGAACTCTCATGCTTCACTGATATTATTTTGAGAGTCTTTAAACATCATGGTAATTTGCTTAGGTTATGAATTTAGTCCTAATATGATGGGCATCCAAGAGGGATATAATAAAAACTTTGATATAAGAGCATTGAATAATATGAGAAGTTTGATTCCTTGCATTTGTTTTGAGATATAAAGATGGTGATATTAGAGTCATGCTAGTGAGTAATTGTGGATTGATAGAAATATTTGTGTTGAAGTTTATGATTCCCATAGCATGCACGTATGGTGAACCATTATGTGATGAAGTCGGAGCATGATTTATTTTTTTTGATTGTCTTCCTTATTAGTGGTGTTCGGGGAAAGTGATGGTCTTTTCCTACCAATCTATCCCCCTAGGAGCATGCTTGTAGTACTTTGCTTTGATGGCTAATAATTTTTTGCAATAAGTATGTGTGTTATTTATGACTAATGTTGAGTCCATGGATTATACGCACTCTCCCTTCCACCATTGCTAGCCTCTCTAGTATTGCGCAACTTTCGCCAGTGCATTAAACCCACCATATGCCCTTCCTCAAAACTCTAATGTATTTGTGCATATGAATACGAAAGCTAAAAAGTGAACTTCAGGATACATCGTCGTGATTCCACTAAGGGACCCTTGAGGGCGGTCACCGAACCCGTACACTTTGGCAACCCTTGGGGGCGGTCACCGGAACCTGTTAAATTGCTCAGGGCGATCTCCACAACCTAATTGAAGACCCCAAAGCTTTCCCGGAGACACCACAATAATTGAGCTCCGAACACCACCAACTGTCTAGGGCACCCAAGCACCCAAGAGGAATAAGCTCTAGGGTACCAAGCACCCAAGAGTAATAAGCCTCACAACTTATAACTTCCATGTATCACTGTGGAGAACTCAAACATATGCACCAAATGCAATGGCATGGGCACACGGAGTGCCGAAGTCCCTCACTCCCAAATCCCACGAAAGCAACAAAAGCTATGGAGGAAAATAAGAGGAAGAATAAGAAGGAGAACACCAAGAACTCCAAGATCTAGATCCAAGGGGTTCCCCTCACATAGAGGACAAAGTGATTGGTGGAAATGTGGATCTAGATCTCGTCTCTCTTTTCCCCCCAAAACTAGAAAGAACCCATGGAGAGAAACCAATATCGAAGAAGGTCAACAATGGGGGGTGAACACGAGCTAGAAGGATAAGGTTCAATGGGGAAGAAGACCCCCTTTTATAGGACCTCCTGAATCCAACCTTATGCACTCAGGTCGTGCACAAGTGATACGTCTCCGTCCTATCTATAATTTTTTATTGTTTCATGCCAATATTATACAACTTTCACATATTTTTGGCAACATTTTATATGATTTATTAGACTAACCTATTAATCCAGTGCCCAGTGCGAGTTCCTATTTTTTGCATGTTTTTTGTTTCACAGAATATCCATATCAAACGAAGTCCAAACACGGTAAAAAAATTATGGAGAATTATTTTGGAATATATGTGATTTTTGGGACTTGGAATCAACGCAAACGGAGGCCCATAGTAGGCAACATACATCAGGCCACGCCCCAGGCCCCTGGCGCATGGTGGTGGGTTGTGCTCACCTCGCATGTCGGTTGGAGCTCTACTTCGGGCGCAAGGAAGCTTATATCCGGAAAAAATCGTGTTAAAATCTCAGTCCAATCAGAGTTATGGATCTCCGAGAATATAAGAACGGTTTTCGGCCAAAAAATAGGAACGTCAAACAAAAGAGAACAGAGAGGGAGATCCAATCTCGGAGGGGATTCCGCCCCTCCGCTGCCATGGGGGCCATGGACCAGAGGGGGCACTCTCCTCCCATCTAGGGGGAGGCCAAGGAAGAAGAAGGAGGAGGGGGCTCTCTCCCCCTCTCTCCCGGTGGCGCCGGAGTGCCACCGGGGCAAGGAGCGTGAAGGCGTTCTACATCAACAATCTTGCTACCATCAACACCAACTCTGTCCCCCTCTATGCAGCGGTGTAAACTCCCTTCCCCCACTGTAATATCTACTTAAACATGGTGCTCAACTCCATATATTATTTCCCATTGATATTTGTCTATCCTATGATGTTTGAGTAGATCCGTTTTGTCATGTGGGTTAATCGTGATCTTGGTTGGTATGAGTGTATATTTTATTTATGGTGTTGTCCTACGGTGCCCTCTGTGTCGCACAAACGGAGGGATTCCCGTTGTAGGGTGTTGCAATATGTTCATGATTCGCTTATGGTGGATGGCGTGAGTGACAGAAGCACATACCTGAGTAAGTGGGTTGTTGCGTATGGGAGTAAAGAGGACTTGATACTTAATGCGATGGTTGGGTTTCACAACCTTAATGATCTTTAGTAGTTGCGGATGCTTGCTAGAGTCCCAATCATAAGTGCATATGATCCAAGTAGAGAAAGTATGTTAGCTCATGCCTCTCCCTCATATAAAATTGCATGAATGATTACCGGTCTAGTTGTCGATTACCTAGGGACAAATGACTTTCTTGTTGACAAAAGTATCTACTTTTATTACCTTGCAATTTATCTATAGTTTTATTCTCGCAAAGTACTCGTAGTTTTATTCTTGCAAAATAGTTTCATACTTGTTTTAGGTAAAGCAAATGTCAAGTGTGCGTAGAGTTGTATCGGTGGTTGAGGGAGTCCTGGATTAGGGGGTCTCCGGATAGCCGGACTATATCCATTGGCCGGACTGTTAGACTATGAAGATACAAGATTGAAGACTTCGTCTCGTGTCCGGATGGGACTCTAGTTGGCGTGGAAGGCAAGCTAGGAAATACGGATATGGATATCTCCTCCTTTGAAACTAACCTCGTGTAACCCTAACCCTCTCCAGTGTCTATATAAACCGAAGGGTTTTAGTCCGTAGGACTACAATCACAACATACAATCATACCATAGGCTAGCTTCTAGGGTTTAGCCTCTCTGATCTCGTGGTAGATCTACTCTTGTACTACCCATATCATCAATATTAATCAAGCAGGACGTAGGGTTTTACCTCCGTCAAGAGGGCCCGAACCTGGGTAAAACATCGTGTCCCCTACCTCCTATTACCATCCGGCCTAGATGCACAGTTCGGGACCCCCTACCCGAGATCCACCGGTTTTGACACCGACATTGGTGCTTTCATTGAGAGTTCCTCTGTGTCGTCGCCGTTAGGCTTGATGGCTCCTACTATCATCGATAGCGATGCGGTCCAGGGTGAGACTTTTCTCCCCGGACAGATCTTCGTATTCGGCGGCTTTGCACTACGGGCTAATTTGCTTGGCCTTCTGGAGCAGATTGAAAGCTACGCCCCTGGCCATCAGGTCAGATTTGGAAGTTTGAACTACACGACCGACATCCGCAGAGACTTGATCTTCGACGGATTCGAGCCACAGCCGGGGGCGCTGCACTGTCACGATGGGTATGACCTAGCTCTGCCGCCGAACAGTACCCCAAAGGCCGCGCCCGCATCAGCTCCGACCCTTAGCTTAGAGCCAACTGTGCCAATCGAGGACGGGTGGTTAGACACCGCCTCAGGGGCTGCAGTCTCAATGGTGATCGAGCCGAACACCTGCCTAACCCTCTGCGCAGCCCGTGACTCCAAGGTGCCGGACTCTTTTCCGGACTCCGAACCATCCGTGCCCCTGCCAATCGAATCCGATTGGGCGCCGATCATGGAATTCACCGCCGCGGATATCTTTCAGCACTCGCCCTTCGGCGACATTCTGAATTCACTAAGGTCTCTCTCTTTGTCAGGAGAGCCCTGGCCGGACTATGGCCAACAGGATTGGGATGCGGACGGCGAAGAAATTCGACGCCCACCCACCACCCACTTTGTAGCCACTGTCGATGATTTAACCGACATGCTCGACTTTGACTCCGAAGACATCGACGGTATGGATGACGATGTAGGAGACGAACATGAACCAGCGCCTATAGGGCACTGGAAAGCCACCTCGTCATATGACATATACATGGTGGATACACCCAACGAAGGCAATGGCGACGAGATAGCGGAGGATGACCCCTCCAAGAAGCAACCCAAGCGCCGACGTCAGCGGCGCCGCTCTAAGTCCCGCCAAAGCAAAAGTGGTGATACCGCACAGGAGATAACAACACTCCGGATAGTGCCGAAGACAACAACAATCCCCTCCAGCAAGATTTAGAGCAGGAGGATGAAGGAGCCAGCTCTCCTGAGAGAGCGGCAGACAGAGAGGAGGAGGATGACAATTACATCCCCCCCTCCGAGGATGAGGCAAGCCTCGACGACGATGAATTCGCCGTCCTAGAGGATCCCGTCGAACAAGAGCGCTTCAAGCGCCGGCTTATGGCCATGGCAAATAGCCTGAAGAAAAGGCAGCAGCAGCTTCAAACTGATCAAGATCTGCTAGCTGACAGATGGACTGAAGTCCTCACGGCCGAGGAATATAAACTCGAGCGCCCCTCCAAGAATTACCCAAAGCGCAGGTTACTACCCCGACTGGAGGAAGAAGCGTATGATACGGCTGATCGGCCACCTCGCGGCCGCGATAGAGAGGCATTCCAGCCAAAAGCTCGGCCTCCACCCCGATGCCATTCAAATAAAAAGGCATGGGGAGATACGCCAGACCTGCGAGACATATTGGAGGACAAAGAAAAGCATGCAAGATCGATCTACGGATCATGACGGCGCACCACTCTGCGAGACGATAAACGTCACGCCGGATACAGTAAAAGCAAATCCGACCAGGACGAACACAGTGGGCAAGACCCATTCGAGCTGCGTCGCGATGTAGCCCAATACAGAGGCGCCGCACACCCCTTATGCTTCATAGACGAAGTAATGGAACATCAATTCCCAGAAGGTTTCAAACCTGTAAATATTGAATCATACGACAGCACAACAGATCCCGCAGTATGGATAGAGGATTTCCTCCTCCACATCCACATGGCCCGCGGTGATGACTTACACGCTATCAAATACCTCCCACTAAAGCTCAAAGGACCAGCGCGGCATTGGCTTAACAGCTTGCCAGCGGACTCCATTAGCTGTTGGGAAGATCTGGAAGCCGCATTCCTCAACAACTTTCAGGGCACTTATGTGCGACCACCAGACACCGATGACTTGAGACACATAATTCAGCAGCTAGAAGAGCCGGCTAGGCAATTCTGGACTCGGTTCCTTACAAAGAAAAAATCAAATCGTCGACTGTCCGGATGGGGAGGCCTTAGCGGCTTTCAAACACAACATTCGAGACGAGTGGCTAGCCCGGCAGCTTGGTCAGGAAAAGCCAAAATCTATGGCAGCTCTCACGATGCTCATGACCTGCTTTTGTGCGGGAGAAGACAGCTAGCTGGCTCGCAGTAATAACATATCAAAGAACCATGGTACCTTAGATACCAAGGACGGCAATAGCAGGTCACGTCACAACAAACATAAGCGCCGCATTAACAGTGAAAATACTGAGGATACGGCAGTCAATGCCGGATTCAAAGGCTCTAAACCCGGTCAGCGGAAAAAGGCATTCAAACAAAGTACGCCGGGTCCGTCCAGCTTGGACCGTATACTCGATCGTTCGTGTCAAATACACGGCACCCCAGGCAAGCCAACCAATCACACCAACAGGGATTGTTGAGTGTTCAAGCAGGCCGGCAAGTTAATTGCCGAAAACAAGGACAAGGGGCCGCATAGCGATGACAAGGAGGAGCCCCGGCAGTCGCACACCGGAGAGCAGAAGAGGTTTCCCCCGCAAGTGCAGACGGTGATCATGATATACGCGACCCACATCCCCAAGAGGGAGCGGAAGCGTGCGCTCAGGGACGTATATGCGTTGGAGCCAGTCGCCCCAAAGTTCAACCCTTGGTCCTCCTGCCCGATCACCTTCGATCACAGGGACCACCCCACTAGTATCCGTCATGGCGGATTCGCCGCACTGGTCCTAGACCCAATCATTGACGGATTTCACCTCACTCGAGTCCTTATGGATGGCGGCAGTAGCCTGAACCTGCTTTATCAGGACATAGTGCGCAAAATGGGTATAGACCCCTCAAGGATCAAACCCACAAAAACAACCTTTAAGGGCGTAATTCCAGGTCTAGAGGCCCATTGTACAGGCTCAGTTACACTGGAAGTGGTCTTCGGATCCCCGGATAATTTCTGAAGCGAAGAGTTAATATTCGACATAGTCCCATTCCGCAGTGGTTATCACGCACTGCTCGGGCGAACCGCATTCGCTAGATTCAATGCGGTACCGCATTATGCATACCTCAAGCTCAAGATGTCAGGACCTCGCGGAGTTATTACAGTCAATCGAAACACAGAGCGCTCTCTCCAAACAGAGGAGCACACCGCGACCCTCACAGCAGAAGCGCAAAGCAACCTCTCAAGGCAATCAACCAGTTCGGCGCTTCAAAGCCCAGACACCTTCAAGTGCGCTCGGGGCAATCGGCAAATAGACCGCCTGGCGCGATCTGAGCTTGCGTAGCAATACGGCGGCCACCCCAATCCCAGCCCAATGGCGAAATTCGTGTCGCGCGTACATAATTACGCATTAAAAATACCATGGGCACAGGTGGGGAGGGGGGCACAACTGCGGCACGCCCCAAAACGCGGCCTAAACCGCACTAGGGGCTTCCCGTTTGGTTATTTTTCCTTTTTCTTTCAGGACCTTAATCTCTGGAAACACGGTCCGGCAGCACTATTGGCAAACACATGATGCAGCAACCAAGGAGGCAGACAGCTACGTCATACCACGGAATTCCCAGGTTGATTACAGTAACGAGTGAAATATCCGATTTAATATCATTCCTCAGCTTGCCCTTGGAAGGGACATAGTCCTACTCTTTGCTTATCACACTATCTGTATCACTCTGCTTTAACGCAATTTTTTAATAAACAATGCATGACATTACGACTATTATTGCATTCTTGTTATATATATATATATATATGTGTGTGTGTTCATTAATGACGCCTTGCAACCGTACACTCTGGTACGGCCAATACACCAGGGGCTTACGTACCCCACAATACGGTGTGAAAAGTCCGAACACTTTCACAAGTGCGGCACCCCAAACTTATAGCATTATATGCATCAGCTCCGAATCATGTCTTTGGTCAAATGTTGGGTTTGCCCGGCTCCTATGTTTTGGTACCTTACGTTCCGCTCTATCGGCTAAGGTAGCGCTAGGAGAACTACTGCGATTGTGCCCCGGTTCTGTTGGGCTTAGCACCTCAGTAGAGAAAGCTAAAACTGACTGTCATGATAAGGCGAGAGACTGGTCGCTGTTTGGCGTGGTTTTTCGAGTCCCTAAAGACTTATGCCGCTTAGGGCGAGGGGCCGGCCCTGTCCGGCTTACAGGCGTGTATCACGCCCTGAATTCGGCCTTCTGAATACCAAGGGCTTTGCCGAAATTTAAAATTATGGAATTCTATGGCTAAGTGAGAGTGATAAAGCATTCTTAGTCCGGTTGCCTTGTTCGTTGTGCTGAGCACCTCCCTCGAAGGACCCAAATATGGGAACAAGAGTGCTCAGGTTTATCCCGAACACCCCAGCACTCGTGGAATGGGGGCAGAAGCCGAGGACTAGCCATCTCTCAGATTGGATAAACGGCCAAACAGAAGGTAATATTTTAAATTCACACAAGTGTTGCATAGAGCATATGAAACAAGTTTTCATCATACAGGATCACACAAGCAAGTCTCATTCAAATATTACATCTTTTGAACACTCATCCGCGATGAGACGGGCACCCGGCAGAACACCCTCGTAGTACATCTCGGGGTGGCGGTGCTCCTTGCCCTCCGGCGGCCCCTCCTTGATCAGCTTCACGGCGTCTAGCTTGACCCACTGCAATTTCACACGGGCGAAAGCCCGGCGTGCATCTTCAATGCAGACAGATCGCTTGACGACCTCCAGCCGTGGGCAGGCATCCACAAGCCGCCTCACCAGGCCGAAGAAGCTGTTCGGAAGGGCGTCGCCAGGCCACAGCCGGATACTAAAGCTCTTCATGGCCCAATCGGCCGCCTTATGTAGCTCGACCATCTGCTTCAGCTGGTCGCTCATTGGCACCGGGTGTTCGGCCTCAGCATACTGAGACCAGAACAGCTTCTCCGTTGAGCTTCCATCCTCGGCCTGGTAAATTGTGCGGCATCGGACACACTCCGGGGCAAATCTGCGAATGCTCCTGGAGAGCTCCGAATTCGGGTAAGTAATCAGTAATTTACTTTTACATGCTTGCTCTGCATATAGAATGCCTTACCCGTCGCTATCTTCTTCATTGCATTGATCTCCTGGAGGGCCTTCTGGGCCTCGGCCTTGGCACTCTTTGCGCTCTCAAGGGCCGCGGCAAGCTCAGACTCTCGCGTCTTCGAGTCAAGCTCCAATGCCTCGTGCTTCGTCACGAGAGCCTGGAGCTCTTGCTGCACCTCGCCCACACGAGCCTCTTGTTTTTCCCGCTCGGTGCGCTCCTTGGCCACTTTATCTTCGGCCTTGGTTAGAGCTTGCTTCAGGGTCGCCACCTCAGTCGTGGCCCCTGGCAAACATACGACGATCCTGTCATTCTGCAATCGCGTCCTCTTTATATACACATATCTATAGACAGGGTATTACTTACCCCTGTTCTCCTCGAGCTGCCTCTTGGCAAGGCCGAGCTCTCTCCTGGACCCCTCGAGGTCCTGCTTCAGTATGGCGACCTCCACAGTCAGTGCGGCGGACGCCAGCAGCGAAGCCCGCATACGGATATTCACATACTTATATTAGACTCCTGCGATATTATTTGATCCTCTGTTCGGCTTTTCTTTGTGAACACCGAACAAAGCATCAGGGGCTACTGTCTATGCGGTAATATTTCTACTACATTTTAAAACACTTACCTCAAAGCCTGTTAGAAGGCTGGCACAGGCTTCAGTCAATCCGCTCTTGGCGGACTGGACCTTCTGGATCACCGCACTCATGATAGTGCGGTGCTCCTCGTAGATGGAAGCGCTGCGAAGCACTTCCAGCAGATTGTCCGGTGCCTCTGGATGGACAGAGGTCACCGGCACAGGCGTCTTGCCCCTCTTAGAAGGAGGCCGCCTGCCCGAGCCCGGAACTGCTGGAGGGTTCGGCGCGATGTTCGGCTGAGGGCCGAACTCGGAGCTCTCGGGGGCCCCGTCCCCTCGGCTCCCAGAGTCCGGAAGGTCGCCTTGAGGCGCCTCAGGCACTGTCTCCCCTTGATCCGGTGCCTCTTGAGACAACACCTCGGCATCGTCGGCGGGATGGGGGGAGGTGGCGGTCGGGACTGGATCGCTATCCATGTCCGACAAGCCCAAGGAGCCGTCCGATGATACCTCGATATTGGCTCGTGGCGGCCTGCATAATTATGCTCGGCGATTAGGGAAAACAGTGCGACGAAGGAATTCCATGAGCTACTCTGGTATCCGAACACTTACGATCTCACCGGGGGCTTGGCCCTGGGCAACCACTCGTCTTCGCCTTCGTCGGCGGTGGTGGAACTGTCCGGAAGGAGAGTCCTTCCCTTCTTGGACCCTCCGGCCTCCCCGGTTGGGGCGGCCTTCCTTTTCCTGTCTCCCCCAGTCGATGGGGGAGCATCTTCTTCTTCTTCCTCGTCTTCGGGGGAAGAGTGCGCCGCAGAGTCATCGGACGGTAAGTTCGACGACGCCTGGCGTCGGGAAATCTTTCGGGTTCCCTTGGCCTTCTTGGTCTTCTCCGACACCGTATAAGGGGCCGGAGTCAACATCTTCGCCAGAAGAGCGTCAGCGGGGCCTTCGGGCAAAGGAGCCGGACAGTCGATCTGTCTGGCCATCTTCTGCCAGTCCTGTCAAAGGTATGGGATTTTAGATCCCGCATAGAGTCAATCTATAAAAAAATAAGTATCCTGTGAAAGGTAAAGCAGCTTACCGCACTGGCTTGGCGCTTCGCGCTGAATCCGCGATCCTCAGTAATAGGAGGGGGGACCTCGGCACTTTTGAACAACACCCTCCAGGCATCTTCATGAGTCGTGTCGAAGAGCCTATTCAGAGTTCGGTGCTGCGTCGGTTCGAACTCCCACAAGTTGAACTCCCGTTGTTGGCATGGGAGGATCTGGCGAATGAGCATAACTTGGACTATGTTGACAAGCTTGAGCTTCTTGTTCACCATGTTTTGAATACATGTTTGGAGTCTGGTCAGCTCTTCCGAACTACCCCAGGACAGGACCTTCTCTTTCCAGGAGGTGAGCCGCGTGGGATGCCAGATCAGAACTCGGGGGCCACTGCCCATACAGGGTCGCGCGGCTCGGTGATGTAGAACCACCCCGATTGCCATCCCTTTATGGTTTCCACAAAGGAGCCCTCGAGCCATGTTACATTGGGCATCTTACCCACCACGGCACCTCCACACTCCGCCTGGCGGCCGCCCACCACCTTCGGCTTGACATTGAAGGTCTTCAGCCATAAGCCGAAGTGGGGCTTGATGCGGAGGAAGGCCTCGCACACGACGATAAACGCCGAGATGTTGAGGACGAAGTTTGGGGCCAGATCATGGAAATCCAGGCCGTAATAGAACATGAGCCCCGGACGAATGGATGGAGAGGGAATCCCAGTCCGTGGAGAAAATGGGTGAGGAATACTACCCTCTCATCGGGCCTGGGGGTGGGGATGAGTTGCCCCTCATCGGGGAGCCGGTGCGCGATGTCGTCGGGCAGGTATCCGGCTCTCCTCAGTTTCTTGATGTCTCCCTCCGTGACGGAGGAGACCATCCACCTACCTCCTGCTCCAGACATGGTTGGAGAAGGTTGAGGTGGGGAGAGCGGACTTGGGCGCTAGAGCTCGAGTGTGCGAAAACGGATGAGCAAAGGAGGAAGAAGGCGTGGATAGAAAGGTGAATCCTTATCCCTTTATATGGGCGGACGAAGCTAAGCGTCCCCACTTGCCTGGTAAAACTCGCTTATCCCCCAAGTGCCGCAATTGATGGCGCGGTTGGGTTACCCACGCTCGTATTGATGAGAATCCCGTAATAAGGGGACACGATCTCTGCTTTGACAAGACGTGTCGAAAAACTGCCTCGCGTTATGTGCGGGGCTGGTTAAAGGGAACGGTTCGAATAATCACCGGGCCATGACATAACGTCATGCTGCCAAAAGAAGCCAGCAAATTAGATCTGCGAAAATATTATTCTCTCTACGGTGGTACGTGGAACTTATTTTGCAGGGTCGGACACTATCCTCGTTTTCAAGTTCTGCTGTGATGTATTTGGAGAAGGAACCCGCCTTGCAATGCCGAAGACAATACTGCGCGCCGGACTCATCGTCATTGAAGCCTGGTTCAGGGGCTACTGAGGGAGTCCTGGATTAGGGGGTCTCCGGATAGCCGGACTATCTCCATTGGCCGGACTGTTAGACTATGAAGATACAAAATTGAAGACTTCGTCTCGTGTCCGGATGGGACTCTACTTGGCGTGGAAGGCAAGCTAGGATATCTCCTCCTTTGTAACCGACCTTGTGTAACCCTAACCCACTCCGGTGTCTATATAAACTGAAGGGTTTTAGTCCGTAGGACAACAATCACAACATACAATCATACCATAGGCTAGCTTCTAGGGTTTAGCCTCTCTGATCTCGTGGTAGATCTACTCCTGTACTACCCATATCATCAATATTAATCAAGTAGGACGTAGGGTTTTACCTCCGTCAAGAGGGCCCGAACCTGGGTAAAACATTGTGTCCCCTGCCTCCTGTTACCATCTGGCCTAGATGCACAGTTCGGGACCCCCTACCCGAGATCCGCCGGTTTTGACACCGACAGTGGTCGATAGAACTTGAGGGAATATTCATTCTGCCTTTAGCTCCTCGTTGAGTTCGACACTCTTATTTATCAAAGAAGGCTACAAACAATCCCATATACTTGTGGGTTATCAAGACCTTTTTTTGGTGCCATTGCCGGGAGAAATAGAGTGGGGTGAATATTCTCGTGTGTGCTTGTTTGCTTTATCACTAAGTTGTTTTTATTTTCTGTTCTAGGTTGTTATCTATATTTAGTTATGGATATGAAACACGAAATACCAAAAAAAATAGTTGTACTTGCTACTCATGTAGATGGGTAACCTCCTAAAACCCTCGATGCTCGTTATGTGAAAAATATTAAACACTACTTTGATAATCCTGAGAAAGCCCCATTCAACATGATAATGGGAGACACGTTGGATCAACGTGAATACTTCAGGTGAGGGAGTCCTGGATTAGGGCGTCTCCGGACAGCCGGACTATATCCTTTGGCCGGACTGTTGGACTACGAAGATACAAGATTGAAGACTTTGTCCCGTGTCCGGATGGGACTCTCCTTGGCATGGAAGGCAAGCTAGGCAATACGGATATGTAGATCTCCTCCCTTGTAACCCACTCTATGTAACCCTAGCCCCCTCCGGTGTCTATATAAACCGGAGGGTTTAGTCCGTAGGACAACATACAATCATACCATAGGTTAGCTTCTAGGGTTTAGCCTCTACGATCTCGTGGTAGATCAACTCTTGTAATACTCATATCATCAAGAACAATCAAGCAAGACGTAGGGTATTACCTCCATCAAGAGGGCCCGAACCTGGGTAAACATCGTGTCCCCTGCCTCCTGTTACCATCCGCCTTAGATGCATAGTTCGGGACCCCCTACCCGAGATCCGCCAGTTTTGACACCGACATTGGTGCTTTCATTGAGAGTTCCACTGTGTCGTCACCGTAAGGCTCGATGGCTCCTTCGATCATTGGTAACGATGCGGTCCAGGGTGAGGTTTTCCTCCCCGGACAGATCTTCGTATTCGGCGGCTTCGCACTGCGGGCCAATTCGCTTGGCCATCTGGAGCAGATCGAGAGCTACGCCCCTGGCCATCAGGTCAGGTTCAGAAACTTAAACTACACTGCCGACATCCGCAGAGACTTGATCTTCAACGGATTCGAGCCCATGTCAGGTGCGCTGCACAGTCACGACGAGCATGACGTAACTCTGCCGTCGGACAATATTCAGGAGATCACATCTGCAACTACTCCGGGCGTCAATCCGGAGCAAATCGCGCCATTCGAGAGCGGAGGGATAGACCCCGCCATGGAGGCCGCACTATGTCCGGCTAGAATGGGATGCGGACGATGAAGAAATTCGCTGCCCACCCACCACCCACTTAGTAGCCACTGTCGACGATTTAACCGACATGCTCGACTTCGACTCCGAAGACATTGACGGTATGGACGACGATGCAGGAGATGAGCAGGAACCACCGCCCACAGGGCACTGGACCGCTACCTCATCATATGATATATACATGGTGGACACCCCCGAAGAAGGCAATGGCGACGAGACAGCGGAGGATGACCCCTCCAAGAAGCAACCCAAGCGCTGACATCAGCGGCGCCGCTCTAAGTCCCGCCACAGCAAAAGTAGTGATACCGGCATAAGAGATAATAACACTCCGGATAGTGCTGAAGACAACCACAATCCCCTCCAGCACGATGTAGAGCCGAAGGATGAACAAGATAGCCCTCCAGAGCAGGCAGCAGATGGAGAACCGGAGGAGGACAATTACATGCCTCTCTCCGAAGACGAGGTGAGCCTCGGCGACGAAGAATTTATCGTGCCTAAGGATCCCGTCGAGCAGGAGCGCTTCAAGCGCTGGCTTATGGCCACAGCAAATAGCCTGAAGAAAAAGCAACAACAGCTTCAAGCTAATCAAGACTTGCTAGCAGACAGATGGACCGAAGTCCTTGCGGCCGAGGAATACGAACTCGAGCGCCCCTCCAAGAGTTACCCAAAATGCAGGTTGCTACCTCACCTCGAGAAGGAAGCGTTGAAACCTCCATCACCAGTGTACGATGCGGCTGACCGGCCACCGCGTGGCCAAGCCAAAGAGGCATTTCAGCCTGAAGTTCAGCCGGCACCCCGCCGCCACTCAATCAAAAATACCAAGGCCCGGGGCAACACACGAGACTTGCGAGACGCATTGGACAGCGGGGCAAAACTCGCAAGGTCAATATACGGGTCACGGGCGCGTGCGCCAACGCGGTACGATGATCGTCGCGCCGGATACACCAAAGGTAAATCCGGCCGGGTTGAATACAACAGACAAGACTCGTATGAACTGCGTCGTGATATAGCCCGGCACAGAGGCGCCGCACACCCCCTATGCTTCACTGATGAAGTTATGGATCATGAATTCCCGGAGGGTTTTAAACCTATAAATATCGAATCATATGATGGTACAACAGATCCCGCTGTATGGATTGAGGATTTCCTCCTTCACATCCACATGGCTCGCGGTGATGATCTACATGCCATCAAGTACCTCCCACTAAAACTCAAAGGACCAGCTCGGCATTGGCTGAATAGCTTGCCAGCAGACTCCGTCGGCAGTTGGGAGGATTTGGAAGACGCATTCCTTGACAACTTCCAGGGCACTTATGTGCGACCGCCGGATGCTGATGACTTGAGCCATATAACTCAGCAGCTAGGGGAATTGGCCAGACAATTCTGGACGCGGTTCTTGACTAAGAAAAACCAAATTGTCGACTGTCCGGATGCAGAGGCCCTAGCGGCATTCAAGCACAACATCCGTGACGAGTGGCTTGCCCGCCACCTCGGCCAAGAGAAGCCGAAGTCTATGGCAGCCCTCACGACACTCATGACCCGCTTTTGCACGGGCAAGGATAGCTGGCTGGCTCGCAGCAACAACACATCAAGGAATCCGGGCACTTCGGATACCAAAGATGCCAATGGCAGACCACGTCGTAACAGACCAAAGCGCCGCAATAACGGCGATAACACCGAGGATATGGCAGTCAATGCCAGATTCAGAGGCTCTAGATCCGGTCAGTGGAAAAAGCCATTTAGAAGAAGTACTCTGGCTCCGTCCAGTTTGGATCGCATACTGGATCGCTCGTGTAAAATCCACGGCACCCCCAACAAGCCAGCCAATCACACCAACAGAGAATGCTGGGTGTTCAAGCAGGCCGGCAAGTTAAATGCCGAAAACAAGGACAAGGGGCTGCATAGTGATGACGAGGAAGAGCCCCGGCCGCCGAACACGGGAGGACAGAAGGGGTTCCCCCCACAAGTGAAGACGGTGAACATGATATACGCAACCCACATTCCCAAGAGAGAGCGGAAGCGTGCACTAAGGGACGTCTATGCGATGGAGCCCGTCGCCCCAAAGTTCAATCCATGGTCCGCTTGCCCGATCACCTTTGATCGCAGGGACCACCCCACTAGTATCCGCCATGGAGGATCCGCCGCACTAGTCCTAGACCCCATCATCGATGGATTTCACCTCACTCGAGTCCTTATGGACGGCGGCAGCAGCCTGAACCTGCTCTATCAGGATACAGTGCGAAAAATGGGTATCGATCCCTTGAGGATCAAACCCACCAAAACCACCTTTAAGGGCGTCATCCCAGGTGTAGAGGCCCATTGCACGGGCTCAATCGCACTGGAAGTGGTCTTTGGATCACCGGACAACTTCCGAAGCGAAGAGTTAATCTTCGATATCGTCCCATTTCGTAGTGGCTATCACACACTGCTCGGCCGAACCGCATTCGCAAAATTCAATGCGGTACTGCATTATGCATACCTCAAGCTCAAGATGCCAGGACCTAGGGGGGTCATAACAGTGAATGGAAACACAGAACGCTCGCTCCGCATGGAGGAGCACACTGCGGCCCTCGCAGCAGAAGCACAAAGCAGCCTTTTAAGGCAAACCACTAATTCGGCGATACAGCCCCCGGACACCTTCAAGCGAGTCCGGAGTAAACTGCAACAGGATCGCCTGGCATGTTCAGAGCTCGCCTAGCAATTCGCCCCCATCCCAGTCCCAGTCAAGTGACGAAATCCGTGCCGCGCGTACATAATTATGCACTGAAAATACCATGTACATAGGCGGGGGCACGATCAGGGCACGTCCCGCAATGCGGCTTAACTGCCCTAGGGGCTGTATACCTTTATCATTTTTTATCTTTCAGGATCTAACTCTCTGGAAGCCCTGTCCGGCAGTACGATGGCCGGACAAATTACAGGAAGGAAAAACCAAGGAGGCAAGAAGCTAACATGTACACGGGAACCCTCAGGTGGTCTATAATAATAATTGATATACCCGCTTTCTACTATCTATACGCAGCTTGCCCTTGGATAGGCCATGTCAAATATTCTTACTGTTTGCTTATTGCACCACTTGTACCAATACGCTTCGACATATTATTTAAACAATAATGCATAGCATTAGTCTATTATTGCATTATTCATCCTTTTTTCTCTTATATGTTCATTTACGACAATCTGTACCCATACATTTGGGTACGGTCAGTACGCTAGGGGCTTTTGTTTACCCCATAATACGGCGCGAGAAGTCCGAACACTTTCGATAGTGCGGCACCCCGAACTTATAGCATTATATGCATCAGCTCCGAATCATGTCTTGGGTCAACAGTTGGGTTTGCCCGGCTCCCATGCTTTGGTACCTTACGTTCCGCTATATCGGCTAAGGTAGCGGTGGGAGAACTACTGTGATTGTGTCCCGGTTCTTCCGGACGAGCACCTCCATAGAGAAAGCCGAAAACTGACTATCATGATAAGGCGAGAGATTGGTCGCTGTTCGAGAGGTCTCAAGTCCTTAAAGACTTTTTCCGCTTCGGGCGAGGAGTCGGCCTTGTCCGGCTTAGGCGTGTATAGCACCCCAAATTCGGCCTTCCGAATACTAGGGGCTTCGCCAAAATTTAAAATTGTAGACTTCTATGGCTAAGTGAGAGTGATAAAGCCTTATAGTTCGATTGCCTGGTTCGTTGCACTGAACACCACCCTTGAAGGACCCAAAATTGGGGTAAAGAGTGCTCAGGTTTATCCCGAACACCCCAGTACTAGTTACATGTGGGCAGAAGCCGACGACTGGCCAACTCTTAGATTTTATAAACGGCCGCACAGAAGGTAATATTTTAAATTAAAAAAGCGTCGCATGGCGCAAATGAACTCGTTTCATATTACAGGATCACATGAGCATGTTCATTCAAAAATTCCATCCCTGGCACATTCATCTGCCACAAGGCGGGAACCCTTCAGGACACTCTCATAATACATTTCGGGGCAGCGATGCTCCTTGCCCTCCGGCGGCCCCTCGTTCACCAGCTTCACGGCATCCAGCTTCGCCCAGTGCACCTTCGCCCAAGCAAAAGCCCTGCCCGCACCCTCGATGCAGATGAACCGCTTTATAACTTCAAGCCGTGGGCAGGCATCCACAAGCCGCCTCACCAGACCAAAGTAGCTGCCGGGCAGGGGCTCGCCAGGCCACATCCGGACTATAAGGCCCCTCATGGCCTATTCGGCCGCCTTGTGAAGCTTAACCAATTGCTTCAGCAGGTCGCTCAAGGTCACGGGGTGTTTGGTCCCAGTATACTGAGACCAGAACAACTTTTCCATCGAGCTCCCCTCCTGAACTCGGTAAAACTCCGCGGCATCCAGTACACCGCGGGGAAGATCTGCGAACACCCCTGGAGAGCTCCGAACTTGGGTAAGTAAAAGGAAAGTTTCCTCCACATGCTTGCTTTGCATAATGAATGCCTTACCCGCTGCTATCTTATTCACTGCATCAATCTCCTGGAGGGCCTTGTTGGCTTCAGCCTTGGCGCTCCGGACGCTTTCAAGCGCCTGTGTGAGCTCGGACTCTCGCGTCTTGGAGTCAAGCTCCAAGGACTCGTGCTTTTTGGCAAGAGCCTCGAGCTCTTGCTGCACCTCGCCTACTCAGGCTTCTTGCTTCTCCGGCTCAATGCGCTCCTTGGCCGCTTTGTCTTCGGCCTCGGACAGCGCCTTCTTCCGGGTCGCCACTTCGGTCATGGCCCCTGGGAAATCCATGATGATCCTATTACTTTACACCAGAACTTCTTTTTAAATATATAGACAAAGGTATTTCTTACCTTTGCTCTCCTCAAGCTACCTCTTGGTAAGGCCGAGCTCGTCCTCGGACCGCTCTAGGTCCTACTTCAGTGCAGAGACCTCCGCAGTACGTGCGGCAGCGGCCAGCAGTGAAGCCTGCACATACACATAGACATTTTTCTGATTAGACTCATGAGTTATCATTTGATCCTCTATTCGGCCTTTCTTTGCGAACGCCGAACAAAGCATCAGGGGCTATTGTCCATGCGGTAATATTTTCCTATATTTTTCATTTCTTACCTCAAAGCCTGTTAGGAAGCTGGCACAAGCTTCGGTCAGTCCTTTCTTGGCAAACTAAACTTTCTCAATCACCGCACTCATGATAGTGCGGTGCTCTTCGTCGATGGAAGTGCCGCGAAGCGCTTCCAGCAAGTTGTCCGGTGCCTCTGGCTGGACAGAGGCCACCGGCACGGGCGGCTTGCCCCTCTTAACGGGGGATCGCCTGCTGGAGTCTGGAACCACCGAAGGTTCCGGCGTAGTGTTCGGCTGGGGGCCGAACTTGGAGCCCATGGGGGTTTTGCTCCCTTTGCGCCCAGGGTCCGGAAGGTCACCTCGAGGCGCCCCCAGGACTACCTCCCCTTGGCCCGGTGCCTGTTGAGACAACACCTCAGCGTTGTTCGCAGGGCAAGGGGTGGAGGCAGTCGGAAGTGAATCGCTATTCATATCCGACGAGTCCAAAGAACCGTCTGACGAAGATACGTCAATACGGGCTCGGGACGGGCTGCATGATCATATTCGGCATAAGTAGAAGCAGTGCAATAAAACATTCCACGAATTACTATGGTATCCGGATACTTACGACTTTGCCAGGGGCTTGTCCCCGAGGAACCACTCGTCGTCGCTATGGGCGGCCATCATGGAGCAGTCCGGATGGAGGGTCCTTCCCTTCTTGGACCCTTCAGCCTCCCCGGTTGGGTCGGCCTTCCTTTTCTTGTCTCCCCCGGCTGGGGGGAGAACTTTCCTCTTCCTTCTCCTCATCTTCGTGGGAGGAGTGCGCGTCGGAGTCATCGGATGATGAGTCCGATACAACCTTGCGCCGGTGTCGGTGTACAAAAAGAGGGGTACACTTTTTGTACCCCTATAACCGTGCACAGGCAATCTGAGCCACGGGCACCACCACACCAAGCAAGGCAAGGGAGGTGAGCCAGGGTAAGACCGGAGCTCAAAAGAACTAGAACAACGCCAAGGCCAAGACCACGAAGAGCAAAGGGGACGAAGCGGACTCCCCCGGCAAGATCCTTGCCGGGAGACAGTTCTAGCAGCCCCGGCAAGACCCTTGCCGCGGCGACTCATCCCGCGCCTACGGAGCAAATCACCCTTGAGTCCACTGCCCCCAAAGGGCAAGGATTCGGGAGACATCCCCGTGGTGGCATGCAGATCTTTGTGAAGACATTCAAGATCAGATACGCACTAAGGAGACGACAACCCTTGGCGGGATCCCAGCCGAGGAAGACCACAAGGCCCCCGGCAAGCGCCTTGCCGGGGATGAAAGCAGGCGCCCCGGCAAGACCCTTGCTGGGGTCCCGGCAAGGCCCTTACCGGGGACACCCGCAGGGCCACCATCAGGCCCACGCCGACTAAACCTCCACCACCGCATGCATGCAGCTGCCGACCCAACCAGCTGGGCAGGCACCTGCGTGGCGGCATGCAGATCTTCATGAAGACCCACCACTGCGCCACCTCAGTTGCCTGCCTACCTACATGGCATCGCAGGCGTCGCTGGCCAGGGCGCGTGTCAACACAAGAAGGAGCAGCGATGGACGAGACTGATCTCTCCCCCGTACCCGATAAAGCAAGGACACCTAAGCAAGACGCATTGAATGCGCCTTGTCATGTAATGCGAGGGATAACCTCGCATCACTGTACCCTTTCCACCTCCTGTGTGCCACTGTGGCAACCCCTTTTTCTATAAAAGGAGGCCCGAGGTGACCAGGGGAAGGATTCGGCTTTTTGGAGCTCCTCACGCCCCATAGCTAGCTCAAGAACACAGATATACAATCCACCAAAGCAGGAGTAGGGTTTTACGCATCCTCGCGGCCCAAACCTGGATAAACGAACCGTGTGCTACCTGTTAGATCCTCTCTTCTCACGACCCCGTGCCCCGCTAACCGTAGTAGGGATTCTTGTGATCCCATAGGTGTCGTTCCCACCGACATATTTGGCGCGCCAGGTAGGGGGCGCGGTTGTGAGAATCGGCTCTAGCAATCAGCCCACCACTCCTTCGTCTTCGTGGCTCTTGGAGAGGTAAGGAGGCCGGAAGATCAGTGCTCGGGCGACTACAAACAGAAGCTAAGTTGCACTGAACCCTTATTTGTTCTATCCTTTTTATATGAGGTTACCCCCCCCCCCCCCCCCGGAGATGTCACGCCTTTGTATGAGAAACCTGCACGCCAGGGGGCTCTCCCACGATCAGCTACGCCCTTGCCCTGTTTCGAGTCCGCTCAACAGCTCAAGCGGCTGCGTCGGGAATGGCAGAGTAGCCTTCCGCGATCAACAACGCCCTCGATTCTGACTCGAGTCAAGCTCGACAGTTCGAGCGGCCGCGTTCAAAACGGAAAGGTGGCTCGTCCGGCAGCACGCATACCCAGCAGGCCCATGGGGATCCGTCCCCAAAACGCCGCTAGGGGCTTCCGCGCCGGTGAGCCTACCCAATCGACGTAGGGCGCGCATACAAAGAGGAATTGAACGGGGAAATAACGTGCATGAAATTAAGAGTACTGCAAAGTTATATTACATCACATCATTGCTGCGATTCTAACTAAAGATGAAATTTGTCTTGGTTGTGAACCTGCAGCGGCGGTGAAGAACGGGATGCCTAATCCCGGCGCTGGCCTTCCACCCTCTTGATTTCGTCGATGCTGATGATGACGGGCTTGATGCGCTCCTTGAGCACCATGAGGTCAGTACCATCCGGCAAGCTATCCATCGCGGCATCGAAGTCGAGGTCGGGATTCCAGTACGCCATCTTGGTGAGGACCTTGGTCATGACCCCCCGGCAAAGTCGCCGGGCCTCCCCGGCCAACGTGGCCGCTCTGCTGGAGTGAAGATAAGCCAAGGCTCCAAGGACGCCCTCGAAGAACTGGGTCAGCTTGGTGTTGACGGTCCCGCTGCGCTCAGGGGCATACCTCACATTTGGCATCCCCATGGTGGCCAACTGTGAGGTGACCCTGCCGGCGACGTCCTCCAAACGGCTAATCCATCAGTTCTCGCCTGCCACATAATCCTGGTGGGAGGCGGCCTCGTTCGCCCGCAGCTGCTTCTCCTCCTCCAGGCTCCTGGTCAAGGTCTCCTCCCGAGCCCTGCTCTCCGACAACATCTTCTCGAGATCCTCCAGCTTCAGCTTGAGATCTCTGACGGAGTTTTGCGCTTCGGAGGGCTCCCCAGTCCTGCTGATGACCGCTCCTTGCGCCTCTACCAAGGCGCTGTTGAGCGTGCTCTTCTCGTTGGACATCTTGAGGGCCTGCTCCTTCAGCTCGTCCCGCTCCACCTCCAACTCCCTTACTTTGCCGGCATGGGCCAGAGCCTGGGCATCGAGTGCCTCCTTGTGCCTCTGCTCCAGCTCGCGAGTCCGCCGTGCGACAAGGGTCTCGAGCTCCTCATCCTTGCTACAGAGCGCTGCGGCAAGCTTCGCCTCACGCACGGTGAGGTCATCTTCCTGGGAATCCAGTGCGGCTTGATGCTGGTTCCGGACGGCCTCGGCCGCGGCAGCCAAGTTTGCCGCCTTTTCCTGGGCCTTCTCGATGTCAGTCATCTTCATGGTGAGCTCGACATTGCGCTTGGCCAATTCCTCCTGAAAGGCCCTCTGCTCCTCACGATTCTGGTGGAACTAGGTCTGCGTCTCAGCAACGCGCGCCTTGAAATCCACCTCCGCCTGGTCCACCATTGCCGTCTTGGACTTGACCTTGTCCAGACGGACACGGTAGAGCGCCTGGAGTTTTCGGAAGTTTGCCCCCATAGCGCGGAAAAGCTGCTCTTCTGGAGAACCATCACCGCCAACGCCCGGCTCAGCGACAACCTCGAGCCCGGTGGCGGCAAGTACCTCACCGTCAAAGACTTCCCCTTCGGCGGGCGCTCGGGAACTTGACGCCCCTGGGAGATGGACGAAAAGATCGTCGCCCACCTTCAGATATCTGCCGGGGCCCGAGGTTGAGGAGGAGGGAGGCTGATCATCAACCACCTCTTCCTCGGCAGTGGCCTTGCCGGCTTCCCCGGCAGGCCCACCGTTGGCGCCCTCGGTAGAAGCCTCATCGGTCACCTTGGCGGCCCCCTCAGCGGTGTCCTCGGCAGCATCCTTGGCGGCCTCATCAGTGGCGACCTCGTCAGCATCCCTGGCGGCCTCCTCGGCGGCAATCCTATCGGCCTCCGCCACGGCCTCCTCAGCAATATTCCCAACAACAGTATCCACGTCCTCCATACCTATTGAAGGAGGGCCTGGGTAGTAATGGGAGCATTGAAGCCAAGAAAAAGAATAAGGGGAAAACAGAGATGGATGACAGGCGACTCACCAGTGCCAGGCTATGAAGCAGAAGTCCCCTCCCTGCCAGCATCCGGCGCCGTGGCAGAGTCACCAGCGCCCAAGTTCCCCTCTTCCTCCATGGGTGTGGGCTCCGTGCTTGATGCCCTTGCCGGGGACGCCCCTCGCGGCGGCGTAGTCGATGGGGGTGGTGTGTTGGGGGTAGCCCTCTGCGGCTCCTCCCGCAGCCGCTCCCCTCCTGCAAACCCGACAAGGTCAACACCATAGCATCGAACGCCTACCACATGTCGAATAAGAGGAGGGTGACGAACTTACGCTGGGGGCTGTGCCGGGGGCTGCTGTCCAGGCTGCTCAACACCACCAGTGGCGTCTTTGAAGCCCCAGCTGGGGGTTGACTGCTCGTCGAGGCCTTCACCCTCTTCACCCTCTGGGCCAACGTCTCTGCATCCCTGCAAAAGCAAAAACGGATCAAGATGAGTGACTTAATTCAGAGGAATGGAAATGGTAGTAAGGAACGGAGTACTTACTCGTCATCCACCTCCTCCTCTTCCACCACTTTCCTTTTCCTCTTCGGGCTGAGAGGCCCAAGATCAAAAGCGACCTCCGCGTCAATATCCGAGTCGACATCTACCGGAGGAGGCGAAGACGGCGGGGTTTGTGCGTGCCTAGATGAGGAAGGGGCTGTTGTCTTCTTCTTCTCAGCGGCCTTCGTCAGCCTCTTGGCTGCCGTGGCCCTCGTGTGACGCCCAGACCCCTCCAGGGTCAATTGAGGCTGTGTAGCCCTGCCGGGCCGGACCGGCTCGCCGGAGCCAGCCCGCCGCAGGATTCGCCCTCTTCCCCTGGTTGGCGTCGAGCCCGCCGCCACGTCCTCCTCCGACGACGACTCGTTGGCCGCGTCTTCAACGAGCGGAGCTCCAGTGTCGGCGCTGCTGACCTCCCCGGAGGCTGCCGCCCACCGGGTGAGCTCCTCTTCCTCCGCAGCTATTGCGGCCTTGTCCTCCACACCCCCGGCACTGCCGGCCTCCATGGCGAGCTGCGCCTCCCTCGCCCTAGTGGCGATGTAGTTCAGCTCTGCCTGGGTGGTGTCCATGACAAGCCACCGCTCAGCGTCAGCATTGACATACACCTCGATCAGGGTGTCAAAGAATTATTGCACATCCGCGTCCTTCGGCTCCTTCCAGCTCGGGACATGGCCGTGCGCATTACAGTCCGGCATCATGGCGATGATCTCGGACCGACATGAATTGTTGCACAACGGGACCACCCCCGCTGGCAGCTTGAAAAACGGCCCCTTGAGGGCCTTGCCAACCTTTGCGGCATCCCTCGCGGCCTTGCCGGTCCGTTCGACCTCGCCATCGCGACCCACATCAAGCTGGAAAAGCCGCTGGCAGAAGTGGGCATGTGCCAGCACTGTGAAATTGTGATCGAGGCCGGGGCGGAGTCACATAATGCCAGCCGGATTCGTAAAGAGCCAAGCTGGCCTCCCCTTGTTGTGCAACGGGGCGATCCGGCGGTGTAGGATCTAGAAGTAGATGTGTCTAGAGGGGGGGTGATTAGACACTTAGTGCTAAAGTTGCAATTTTTAGGCCTTTTGGTTTGAGTGGAGTTTTAGGCACAATTTCAACATACACAATACATATCAAGCAAGCATGCAAAGAGTATATGAGCAGCGGAATGTAAAGCATGCAACTTGCAAGAATGTAAGGGGAAGGGTTTGGAGAATTCAAACGCAATTGGAGACATGGATGTTTTTCCCGTGGTTCGGATAGGTGGTGCTATCCTACATCCACGTTGATGGAGACTTCAACCCACGAAGGGTAATGGTTGCGCGAGTCCACGGAGGGCTCCACCCACAAAGGGTAATGGTTGCGCGAGTCCACGGAGGGATCCACCCACGAAGGGTCCACGAAGAAGCAACCACCCACGAAGGGTCCACGAAGAAGCAACCTTGTCTATCCCACCATGGCCATCGCCCACGAAGGACTTGCCTCACTAGCGGTAGATCTTCACGAAGTAGGCGATCTCCTTGCCCTTACAAACTCCTTGGTTCAACTCCACAATCTTGTCAGAGGCTCCCAAGTAACACCTAGCCAATCTAGGAGACACCACTCTCCAAGAAGTAACAAATGGTGTGTTGATGATGAACTCATTGCTCTTGTGCTTCAAATGATAGTCTCCCCAACACTCAACTCTCTCTCATAGGATTTGGATTTTGTGGAAAGAAGATTTGAGTGGAAAGCAACTTGGGGAAGGCTAGAGATCAAGATTCATATGGTAGGAATGGAATATCTTGGTCTCAACACATGAGTAGGTGGTTCTCTCTCAGAACATATGAGTTGGAATTGTGTATGTGTTCTGATGGCTCTCTCCACGAATGAAGAGGAGGTGGAGGGGTATATATAGCCTCCACACAAAATCCAACCGTTACACACAGTTTTCCAATCTCGGTGGGACCGAATCAAAAAACTCGGTCGGACCGAAAAGGTAAACCTAGTGACCGTTAGAGATTTTCGGTGGGACTGACATGCAACTCGGTAGGACCGATATGGTTAGGGTTTGGGCATAACGTAATCTCGGTGAGACCGATTACACAAACTCAGTGATACCGAGTTTGGTAATAAGCTAACCAGAGAGTTGGTCAGGTAAACTCGGTGGGACCGATTTGCTCTTTCGGTGAGACCGAAAAGTTACAAAAAGGAAACAAAGAGTTTATACTGCAATCTCGGTGGGACCGATTCGCTCTTTCGGTGAGACTGAAAAGTTACGAAAGGGAAAAAGAGAGTTTGCAATCCCATCTCGGCGAGACCGAGATCCCTATCGGTAGAACCGAATTGCTTGGGTTTGGCAGTGGCTTATGACAAGTGAAACTCGGTGGCGCCGGATAGGAATAATCGGTAGGTCCGAGTTTGGCTTTGGGTTTAGGTCATATGTGGAAGTGGGAAAGTAGCTGAGGATTTTGGAGCATATCATTAAGCACATGAAGCAAGAGGCTCATTAAGCAACACCTCATCCCTCCTTGATAGTATTGGCTTTTCCTATGGACTCAATGTGATCTTGGATCACTAAAATGTAAAATGAAGAGTCTTGAGCTTGAAGCTTTAGCCAATCCTTTGTCCTTAGCATTTTGAAGGAGTTCCCACAACCTTTAGTCCATGCCACTCCATTGTTGAACTTATCTGAAACATGCTAGATAGAAATGTTAGTCCAACAAGAGATATGTTGTCATCAATTATCAAAACCACCTAGGGAGCACTTGTGCTTTCAGGCGGCGAATGAAGTCCGCCCCGATCATCTCAAGGGTGAGTCCGGCCCGGGTGAGCCGGAGAATCCTAGTAATGGCAACGGTGAGCCTCCCGTCGGCGGCGTCGACATCGCTCCAATCGCTGCCACGGACCGGCGGCACTCGGCGGACCTTGCAGAATTCCGGCGGGTTTTCATCCTCAATCCAGCACCACCGGCCACGCCATTCCTCCCACCTTTCCTTCACGGCACCGTCCGGGTACGCCCCCTTGGATCTTGGGATCCAGGTGACGCAACCAGAGACGGCACCTCCTGGCTGGATCCGAGGGAAGAAATAATGGCGGAAGAGCGCCGTGTTGGGCTGCACCCCGGCAAAGCCTTCACAAAGATGCGCGAAGAAAGCCATGCACGCCACCGCATTCGGAGTAAAATCCAAGAGGCGAAATCTGAAGGTGTGCATAATGTCGCGGAAGAAATCGGAGAAAGGGGGGCATAACCCGCAAGAAAGATAATCAACGAAAAAGGGATACTGATTTGGAGCAGGATCGGCGCAAGCAGCAGGAATGACGCGCGTCGCCGGGTGTCCCGAATTCTCTCCCCCCGTCTTCGCTCCCCATAGGGGCCTGAAGGAGGCCCGGAGCTCATGAACATCAACCGCCGAGGGGAAGAAAAAGGCGGACTTCGTCCGGTCCCCCGACAGCGCGCTCTCCGGCGGCTCCACAGTCCCAGCGCCCTTAGCCACCCCCTTGCCCTTGACGGATTTGGGCGCCATGGCGGCCAAGAAGTTTAGAGGGCTGAGGAAGGGGGACGGCGAAGCAACGACGGCGGGCGACGGCGGAAGCTTAGGAAGGAAGGAAGAGAGGAAACGGCGGCTCTGAGATTGGAAAAGGCACGAGGAAAGAGGAGAAAGTGAGCAGCGCGCCCGCGGTTATTCCTTTTTTATGGGGGAAAACACGGGCCGCCTCCTTTCACATTAACTGTGGTGTGACGCATGCCCGCGGGAACCAACCCCACGCATGCTGCCCACGTCACACGCACCTCCCCACGCCGCGCCACGCGCGGGAGTCGTGGGAAGCGCAGCGTGTGAAGAACCTTACCGCGGTAAAAACCGCCCCGCCTGCCCGCGCACTGTTTTTGGGCCTAGCCCAACAACGCGTTGCGCTTATGTGTGGCCCAGGCCCGGGGGCTCCTGTCGGTGTACAAAAAGAGGGGTACACTTTTTGTACCCCTATAACCGTGCACGGGCAGTCTGAGCCACGGGCACCACCACACCAAGCAAGGCAAGGGAGGTGAGCCAGGGTAAGACCGAAGCTCAAGAGAACTAGAACAACGCCAAGGCCAAGACCACGAAGAGCAAAGGGGACGAAGCGGACTCCCCCGGCAAGATCCTTGCCGGGAGGCAGTTCTAGCGGCCCCGGCAAGACCCTTGCCGCGGCGACTTGTCCCGCGCCTACGGAGCAAATCACCCTTGAGTCCACTGCCCCCAAAGGGCAAGGATTCGGGAGACATCCCCGTGGCGGCATGTAGATCTTTGTGAAGACATTCAAGATCAGATACGCACTAAGGAGACGACAACCCTTGGCGGGATCCCAGCCGAGGAAGACCACAAGGCCCCCGGCAAGCGCCTTGCTGGGGATGACAGCAGGTGCCCCGGCAAGACCCTTGCCGGGGCCCCGGCAAGGCCCTTACCGGGGACACCCGCAGGGCCACCATCAGGCCCACGCCGACTAAACCTCCACCACCGCATGCATGCAGCTGCCGACCCAACCAGCTGGGCAGGCACCTGCGTGGCGGCATGCAGATCATCGCGAAGACCCACCACTGCGCCACCTCAGCTGCCTGCCTACCTACATGGCATCGCAGGCGTCGCTGGCCAGGGCGCGTGTCAACACAAGAAGGAGCGGCGACGGACGAGACAGATCTCTCCCCCGTCCCCGATAAAGCAATGACACCTAAGCAAGACGCATTAAATGCGCCTTGTCATGTAATGCGAGGGATAACCTCGCATCACTGTACCCTTTCCACCTCCTGTGTGCCACTATGGCAACCCCTTTTTCTATAAAAGGAGGCCCGAGGCGACCAGGGGAAGGATTCGGCTTTTTGGAGCTCCTCATGCCCCATAGCTAGCTCAAGAACACAGATATACAATCCACCAAAGCAGGAGTAGGGTTTTACGCATCCTCGCGGCCCGAACCTGGATAAACAAACCGTGTGCTACCTGTTAGATCCGCTCTTCTCACGCCCCCGTGCCCCGCTAACCGTAGTAGGGATTCTTGTGATCCCGTAGGTGTCGTTCCCACCGACAGCCGGAGACCCTTTCAGGTCCCCGTGTCCTTCTTCTTGGTCTTCTTCACCGGCACCTCGTAAGGTGCCGGAGTCAGCATCTCCATTAGGAGAGCGTCTGCAGGATCTTCGGGCAGGGGGGCTGGGCAATCAAACTGCTCCACTATCTTTATCCAATCCTGTTAATGACATGGAAGCTTAGATCCTGCATATGACTTAATTGGGGCAAATAAATACCCTGTGAGATATAAAAACTTACCGGATTGGCACGGCGCTTTGCGCTGAGTCCGTGGTCCTCGGTGAGGGAAGGAGGTACATCGGCGCCCTTGAACAGCACCCTCCAGATG
The DNA here is from genome assembly GCF_056163025.1 of Triticum urartu. Lineage (NCBI taxonomy): Eukaryota > Viridiplantae > Streptophyta > Magnoliopsida > Poales > Poaceae > Triticum > Triticum urartu. The sequence goes on along the minus strand of NC_141874.1, from coordinate 463,252,518 downwards.
TCCTCGTGCGTCATGTCATAGAGCTCTCACAGCGTCTGGTGCTTGGCCGAGTCGAACTCCCACGAATTAAAGGCCCGTTGTTGACACGGGAGGATCTGGCGGAAGAGCATGACATGGACCACGTTGACGAGCTTGATTTTCTTGCTCGTCATGTTCCTGATGCAAGTCTGGAGTCCGGTCAGCTCTACCGAAGAACCCCAGGACAGGCCCTTCTCTTTCCAGGAGATGAGCCGCGTGGGGATTCCGGATCAAAATCTGGGGGTCGCCACCCAGTTGGAGTCGCGCGGCTCGGTGATGTAGAACCACCCCGATTTCCACCCCTTTATGGTATCCACACAGGTTCCCTCGAGCCAGGTGACGTTAGGCATTTTGCCCACCATGGCGCCTCCGCACTCTCCCTGCTGGACAACCACCACCTTCGGTTTGACATTAAAGGTCTTCAGCCATAGGCCAAAGTGGGGCCTGATGCGGAGGGGCCTTGCACACGATGATAAACGCCAAGATGTTGAGGATGAAATTGGGGGCCAGATCATGAAAATCCAGCCCGTAGTAAAACATGAGCCCACGGACAAATGGGTGGAGGGGAAATCCCAATCCGCGGACGAAATGGGTAAGAAAGACTACCCTCTCATGGGGTTCGGGCATAGGGATGACCTGCCCTGCATTTGGCAGCCGGTGCGCGATATCCGCGGCCAGATATCCGGCTGCCCGTAACTTTGCGATGTTCTCCTCCGTGACGGAGGAGACCATCCACTTGCCTCCTGCTCCGGACATGCTTGGAGTGGTTTGAGAAGAAGAACGCGAGCTTGGGCGCTGGAGCTCGAGTGTGTGAGAATGGATAAGCAAGGAGGTAGAAGGCGTGGGTAAAAGGGGTGAATCCTTGTCCCTTTATAAGGGCGGAAGAGGCGATGCGCCTCCCCACTTGCCTGATAAAATCTCTTATTCCCCAAGCGCCATAATTGATGGCACGGTTGGGTTACCCACATCCGTATTGATGAGAATCCCGTAATAAGGGGGACACGATCTCTGCTTTGACAAGACGTGACAAGAAAACCGCCCCACGATGTGTGCGGTGCTGGTTGAGAAAAACGGTTCGGATAATGACCAGGCCACGACATGACGTCGTGCTGTCAGAACGCGTCAGTAGATTAGATTTGTGCAAATATTACTCTCTCTACGGTAGTATGTGGAACTTGTTTTGCAGAGCCGGACACTATCCTTGTGTTCAAAATCTTCTATGGAGTATTCGGAGGAGGAACCCGCCTTGCAATGCCGAAGACAATACTGCGCACCGGACTCATTGTCATTGAAGCCTGGTTCAGGGGCTACTGAGGGAGTCCTGGATTAGGGGGTCTCTGGACAGCCGGACTATATCCTTTGGCCGGACTGTTGGACTATGAAGATACAAGATTGAAGACTTTGTCCCGTGTCCGGATGGGACTCTCCTTGGCATGGAAGGCAAGCTAGGCAATACGGATATGTAGATCTCCTCCCTTGTAACCGACTCTGTGTAACCCTAGCCCCCTCCGGTGTCTATATAAACCGGAGGGTTTAGTCCGTAGGACAACATACAATCATACCATAGGCTAGCTTCTAGGGTTTAGCCTCTACGATCTCGTGGTAGATCAACTCTTGTAATACTCATATCATCAAGAACAATCAAGCAGGATGTAGGGTATTACCTCCATCAAGAGGGCCCAAACCTGGGTAAACATCGTGTCCCCTGCCTCCTATTACCATCCGCCTTAGACGCATAGTTCGGGACCCCCTACACGAGATCCGCCGGTTTTGACATTGACATCAGGTATTAACGCTTGACACAAAAAGGGAAACTATTATGGGATCAAATTGATATGTTGCATTGGTATGCTTGGAATTTATGCCAGAGATATGATTATACTTGTTGTTCTAGGATGAAGGCTCCACACCTTCCCTTTTCATGCAAATTTAATGATTATAAAACCTTGGCTTCTTATGCTAATGGTAGATATGATTACTATGATGTGGAACGAATAGAAGAATTTGTTGCTTTTAAGGGATGAAATTGAATCTTTGTTTGAAAAGTATGAAGCTTTTGATGATGATGTTTATAGGCCTGAAAATTTTGCTATACTTAAATATTTCTATGAGAATTATAAATACAATTCCAATATTGATGCGTTTATTGAGAAAGTCTCAACTGTCCAAGGAGAGATTAATATTTTGCAGGAGTCTATGGAAGAAGGAATTGATGAAATTGTGGGCTCATTGGATGAAAATGATGATGAGGAGAGCAAAGAACAAAAGAAGGAAGAGCGGATTAGCGACCCGTGCCCAACTTCTAATGAGAGTAACTCTTCAACTCATACATTGTTTAATATCCCTTCATTCTTACCGAAGGATAATTGCTATGATCACGTTGATTCATTTGAAATATCCCTTTTTGGTGAAATTGATGCTTGCTATGCTTGTGGCCATGATGCCAATATGAACTATGCTTATGGAGATGAACTTGCTATAGTTCCTTATGTTAAGAATGAAATTGTTGCTATTGCACCCACACATGATAGTCCTATTATCTTTTTGAATTCTCCCAACTACACTATATCAGAGAAGTTTGCACTTATTAAGGATTATGTTGATGGGTTGCATTTTACTATTTCACATGATAATTTTCATGAATCTAATATGCATGTGCTTGCTGCTCCTACTTGCAATTGTTGAGAGAGAGGAACTACATCTCCGCCTCTCTATGTTTCCAACACGAAAAAATTGCAAGAAACTGCTTATGCTATGTATTGGCCTTTACTTGATGTGCATGAATTATTCTTTTATGACATGCTGATGCATAGGAAGAGAGTTAGACTTCGTCATTGCATGATATATGTTGCTTTGTTCTCACTACTAAATGCCAAATCATTGCTAATTAAAATTGGCTTTGATATACCTTGGGATCCAGGTGGATCCATTACTTGAGCACTTTATGCCTACCTTAATGGCTTTAAAGAAAGCATTGCCAGGGAAACAACCCAAAAGTTTTAGAGAGTCATTTTATTCTGTTGAGTGCTTTTATAAAGTTTTAAAACGAAAAAAATATAGAGGGAGCTTAAAACTTCACAAAAGGAGAAGCGATTGAAAGGTGATGCATTGGAGAAGTGAGGGTCGACCTTGAACACTTGTGTTCATGCCCATGGAAACAATGTAAATTTTTCATGGAAGTTTCTCACAAAAATAATTATCCCCTTGTACAAATCCATTGTATTATAAAAATAATATGCCAAGATTTGCCTTTAGGATGATTAGATTGCTTGTTGGTATATGCGGTGTAAAAACAGAAACTTTGGCTGTAGCGCGTGAATTTTCATTTTTTACTAGAATGTCAAACGTTTCTTAAAATTTTTGCACACTATTTATATAAAAAAATATTTCTTCCTAATTTTTCAGAAATTTTGGAGTTATAGAAGTACGGTAGATGTTCAGATTGCTACAAACTATCCTGCTTAAGACAGATTCTGCTTTTGATGCATTATTTTGCTTGTTTTGATGAAACTATCGATTTTATCGGTGGTATAAGCCATGGAAAAGTTATAATGCAGTAGCTACAATTCAAAACAAAATATGAATGGGTTTGCAACAGTACTTAAAGTAGTGATTTGCATTATTATACTAACAGATCTCACGAGGTTTCTGTTGAGTTTTGTGTGGATGAAGTGATAAAAGATCGAGGAGGTCTCGGTATGAGGAGAAGGAGGAGAGGCAAGAGCTCAAGATTGGGGATGCCCAAGGCACCCCAAGTAAATATCCAAGGAGACTCAAGCGTCTAAGCTAGGGGATGCCCCGGAAGGCACCCCATCTTTCTTGAACAAGTGTCCGTATGTTTTTGTCTTCGTTTCGTTCATGTGATATGTGTGAATCTTGGAGCATCTTTTGTGTTTAATTTTCACTTTTATTTTGTGAACCATGCTGGTATGAGATAGTCCATGGTTGATTTATAGAATGCTCATTGCACTTCACTTATATCTTTTGAGTATGGCTTTATAGAATGCTTCGTGTGCTTCACTTATATCATTCGAAGTTTGGATTGCTTGTTTCTCTTCACATAGAAAACCGTTGTTTGTAGAATGCTCTCTTGCTTCACTTATATTTATTAGAGCATGGTATTTTCTAGAAAGAATTAAACTCCCGTGCTTCACTTATATCTATTTAGAGAGTCAAAGGGAATTGGTCAATTGCATGGTTAGTCATAAAATCCCACGTAAGACTTGTGGATCACTGAATATGATATGTTTGATTCCTTGCAATAGTTTTGCGATATAGAGATGGAATATGTGGGAGATACTAGTAAATGGTTGTGGTTAGTAAGAATATTGGTGTTAAGGTTTGTGATTCCCGAACCCGAAGCATGCACGTATAGTCTCTCGTTATGCTATGATGTTGGAGCATGATTTATTACTGATTGTCTTCCTTATGAGTGGTGGTCGGGGACGAGCGATGGTCTTTTCCTACCAATCTATCCCCCTAGGGGCATGCGTAGTACTACTTTGCTTCGAGGGCTAATAAACTTTTGCAATAAGTATATTAGTTCTTTATGACTAATGTGAGTCCATGGATTATACATGCTCTTACCTTTCTGCGATTTGCTAGCCTCTACGGTACCGTGCATTGCCCTTTCTCACCTCGAGAGTCGGTGCAAACTTTGCTGGTGCATCCAAACCCCATGATATGATATGCTCTATCACACATAATCCTTATTATATCTTCCTCAAAACAGCCACCATACCTACCTATTATTGCCTTTCCATAGCCATTCTAAGATATATTGCCATGCAACTTCCACCGCCTTGTTTTCGTGACTTGAGCATTCATTGTCATATTGCTTTGCATGATCGTAAGATAGCTAGCATGATATTGCCATGGGTTTTCCATTTTTTATATCATTTTTATGCTAGATTATTGCACATCCTGGTACGCTGCTAGAGGCATTCATATAGAGTCATACTTTGTTCTAGGTATCGAGTTGTAATTTTTATTTCTTTTGAGTTATAAGTAAATAGAAGTGTGATGATCATCATCATTCATTATTAGAGCATTGCCCCAGTGAGGAAAGGATGATGGAGACTATGATTTCCCCACAAGTCGGGATGAGACTCCGTACAAAGAGAGAGAAAAAAGAAAAAGAAAAAAAAGACAAAGAGAGAAGGGGCATGCTAATTCCACACTTGTGCTTCAAAGTAGCACCATGTTTTTCATATAGAGAGTCTCCTATATTGTCACTTTCATATACTAGTGGGAATTTTTTATTATAGAGTTAGATGCACACCCACTTAGTTTTCATATTGAGCTTTCATACACTTATAGATCTTAGTGAATTCGTTGCATGGCAATCCCTACTCCTCGCATTGATATCAATTGATGGGCATCTCCATAGCCTGTTGGTTAGCCGCATCGATGTAAGACTTTCTTACCTTTTGTCTTCTCAATATTTACCCCTATCATCATACTCTATTCCACCTATAGTGATATATCCATGGCTTGAGCTCATGTATTGCTTGAGGGTCGCAAAAGCTGAAGCGCGTTAAAAAGTATGAACCAATTGCTCGACTTGTCATCGGGGTTGTACATTATAAATACTTTGTGTTAAGAAGACAAAGCACGACAAGACTATATGATTTTGTCAGGATAACTTCCTTTAGCGTTGATATTTTGAAAGACACGGTTGTTAGTTGGAATGCCTGAGTATTGATGTCTTTATGTCAAATTATAGACTATTGTTTTGAATCGGCGTGTCTTAGTATTCATGCCATGATTAGACACATGATCAAGATTATGCTAGGTCGCATTCCACATCAAAAATTATTTTTTTATCATTTACCTACTCGAGGACGAGCATGAATTAATCTTGGGGATGCTGATACGTCTCCGTCGTATCTATAATTTTTTATTGTTTCATGCCAATATTATACAACTTTCACATTTTTTTGGTAATATTTTATATGATTTATTGGACTAACCTATTGATCCAGTGCTCGGTGTCAGTTCCTGTTTTTTGCATGTTTTTTGTTTCACAGAATATTCATATCAAACGAAGTCCAAATGCGATAAAAACATACGGAGAATTATTTTGGAATATATGTGATTTTTGGGACTTGGAATCAATGCAAACGGAGGCCCACAGTGGGCAACATACATCAGGGCGCACCCCAGGCCACTGGCGCATGGTGGTGGGTTGTTCTCGCCTCGTACATAGGTTGGAGCTCTACTTCGGGCGCAAGGAAGCTTATATCCGGAAAAAATCGTGTTAAAATCTCAGCACAATCAGAGTTACGGATCTCCGGAAATATAAGAAACGGTTTTCGGCCAGAAAACAGGAACGCGAAACCGAAGAGTACAGAGAGGAAGATCCAATCTCGGAGGGGCTCCCGCCCCTTCGCCGCCATGGAGGCCATGGACCAGAGGGGAAACTCTCCTCCCATCTAGGGGAAAGGCCAAGGTATAAGAAGAAGGAGGGGGCTCTCTCCCCTCTCTCTCGGTGACGCCGGAGTGCCACCGGGGCAAGGATCATGATGGCGATCTACATCAACAATCTTGCTACCGTCAACACCAACTCTCTCTCTCCCTCTATGCAGTGGTGTAACCTCCCTTCTCCCCGCTGCAATCTCTACTTAAACATGGTGCTCAACTCCATATATTATTTCCCAATGATATTTGGCTATCCTATGATGTTTGAGTAGATCCGTTTTGTCATGTGGGTTAATCGTGATCTTGGTTGGTATGACTGTATATTTTATTTATGGTGATGTCCTACGGTGCCCTCCGTGTCGTGCAAACGGAGGGATCCCCGCTGTAGGGTGTTGCAATATGTTCATGATTCGCTTATGGTGGGTGGCGTGAGTGACAGAAGCACATACCCGAGTAAGTGGGTTGTTGCGTATGGGAGTAAAGAGGACTTGATACTTAATTCTATGGTTGGGTTTCATGACCTTAATGATCTTTAATAGTTGCGGATGCTTTCTAGAGTTCCAATCATAAGTGCATATGATCCAAGTAGGGAAAGTATGTTAGCTCATGTCTCTCTCTCATATAAAATTGCATGAATGATTACCAGTCTAGTTATCGATTACCTAGGGACAAATGACTTTCTTGTTGAGAAAAGCTATCTACTTTTATTACCTTGCAATTCATCTATAGTTTTATTCTCACAAAGTACTCGTAGTTTTATTCTTGCAAAATAGTTTCATTCTTGTTTTAGGTAAAGCAAACGTCAAGTGTGCGTAGAGTTGTATCGGTGGTCGATAGAACTTGAGGGAATATTTGTTCTGCCTTTAGTTCCTCGTTGGGTTCGACACTCTTATTTATCGAAGGATACAAACGATCCCCTATAGTTGTGGGTTATCAACAAGCGGTACTACCGCTCGGAGGAGCGGTACTACCGCTTACCACGGTCAAAACAACCCAACGAGAGAGAAAAGCACGAGCTGTAGATCTGCGAGAGAGGTAGTACCGCTCTGGGAGAGGTAGTACCGCCTGGAGAGGTAATACCGCTCGGGTGGAGAGGTAGTACCGCTTACCGCTAATAAGAGGTACTACCGCTCGGGTGGAGAGGTAGTACCGCTTACCGCTTATAAGAGGTACTACCGCTCTACTATCGTGAAACCCAACACAAAAAAACACATGCACGGAAGCAGCGGTACTACGCGTGGCACAGGGCCACGGTACTACCGCTTACAAGCGGTACTACCACTCTAGAGATCAGTACTACCGCTTGAGGCTTTCAGGAACACAATCAGAGAAAACTGAGGATGCAATAAAGCCTAAACTGTCAGAACTTCTGCATATGAGCTCCAAATTGAGTAAACTCAAGCTTGTTGGATAGATGACGACAAGCGGATATAGTAAGAAGAGGCAGGGGAGGTATGCCTAGGATATAGAGGAGTGAAACCTCCGAAAGAGAAGAACCGACATAACCTCCAGCATCGAAAACATCATAGAAGATGCATGTGAACTTTGTTTTCGATGAACTCGAGCTTGTCATCAAGATGACCATAAGCTCTAAGACTCGCAAAGAGAACCGACAAAAAACCCCAACATCAAAAACATCATAGAAGATGCATGTGAACTTTGTTTTTGATGAACTCGAGCTTGTCATGAAAATGACCATAAGCTTCAAATCTCACAAGGAGAAGAACCAAACAAGAAGCAATAAAGATGATGCAAGGATGCAATGGTTTGAGCTCTCTGCGAACGATACGATCAAGCTACTCATCGAGAGCCCCCCTTGATAGTATGACAATCGATCCTATAACCCGGTCTCCCAATTACCACCATGAGACCAATAAAATAGAAAACATATTGTGACGCCCCAAGACCGGAGCTTCAGATGCCTTCCTTGGTTTTCCAAGTTTCGTCGGGTGATTTGTTTTGTCTGTTGCTTTCATCTTTGCATCATGTGCATTGCATCATGTCATCATGCCATCATGTCATTTTTTTAACTCAACTAAATAAATGGCATGGATTTTGATCCATTTAAACCGAGGGAATTCACATAGTGAGTTCTCTTTATAATATACCCTCCCGATATTTAGGGAGCTATTATAAAATATTCCATTAGTTTGGAATTAACCACAAACACACTTGCAATTCAAACTCTCAAGATTTTTCTGCTTCGAGTTTGCTCCTCAAACTTCGCCATAAATTCTATCATCTTTTTCCTGAGCTCCACCGAAAATCTTAACATTTTTGGGCACTTCTAATTCCTAGTCGTTGTTCAAACCGTTTGAATTAAAAGCAAATGAATTTGAATTAAATTCTTGCAATCTTGCCACTTCATTTTTTCTGGGATCAGACAATTTTTGTGAGTCCAGGAAAATAACCCCCATGCCCAAAATCCTTCCCTAACCCTCTCTTTCTTTTCCTCTCTCTAATTTCTTCTCTGTTAAAGTAATAAGTTTTAAAGAGAGAGAGAGAGAAGGGAGCCCAGCAGGCCATTTAGGCCCAGCCGGCCCTTGCCTTCTCAAACCTAGGCCGACTCCCCTCCACTCGATCTCTCCCTCACCCTCTCCCCTCGCGCCGCCAGACCCAGCGCCCCATCTCCCTGGCTCTTCTCTGCCTCGATCCCCTCCATCTTCCTGTCGCCGCCTCGCTTCACCAGGGAGAGGAGCTCCCCAACGCTCAATCCCCTTCTCCGGCCTCCCAGATGACCTGCGCCCTTGGGCCATCGCCGGACCTCCTCCCTCCGCGCCAAGGTCGCCGTTGCCGCTTCCCTGCTTTCCTCCAGGCGCCTCTCGCAGCTACCGCCATGGAGCCGAGCTCGGAGCTCTGCTGCTTCCTCGACTCTGCGTCGTCCTCTCGTTCCTCGCCTGCATCACTGCCGTGACCGTCGCTCTCTGACCGCGGCCAGCACCTGAACCCGCTGTTGCTCTTCTGCGAGCCACCGTACATCGCAGCTGCGCCGTTGCACGGTGCCACCAGCAACCTCCCGCCTCGCCTGCCTCCTGTGTCCACCGCCATCGCGGCCTCAACCTCCATGGACATGGACGTCCCCGACAGTAGGCTATCTCCCTCACCTCCTACGCCGCCTTCCTTGCTCGCTTGGATGCCACCCGCTGCTGCCTCCAAGCACCATCGATGCATCTTTGTGGTTAGCGCCTTCGTCGAATCCTTAGGGGTCACCTTCAGAAAGTGGTACCCCAAGTGCAGCATTGACCCTTGAAGACCCGGGTTGCAAAAACGCCAAGTTCCTCTTACGCCAAATTCCTCTCCGCCGTGAACCACTACTTTCACAACACGTCCTGAACGACTATCGTCCCCTTGGGTTTCATCAAGTTCCCCTATAACAAGTGTATCTCTACCGCTGTGTTCGGAATCGCTAAGAACGCCAAGTACCCCTTCGAGTGACGAGACCGGCAAGTTCAAAGACCCCAAGTACCATGACGATCAACGCATAGTACCACTACCTTTGTCATGTTCATCTACTGTCGCCGAAGACCCATGTACGCCTATCGTCGCCCCGAAGTCGTTGGATTCGACAAGTACCTCTTCGAAACGACCGAGTTCCACTACCGTCGACCCTTGAAGACCCCGTGGACGTCAAGTTCCTCGTTGTGACCCCGAACATTTACGAAAACGTTGTACTACTACTACCGTGGCCGAAGACCCGAGTACAACTAGTGTGGCCCGAAGAACCGTGGGGCACAAGACTCGTGGACGACTTCCGCGAGTACCTCTACCATCATCGTGTACCACTACTTCCACTACCATCGCCGTGGACCGAGTGTACAACTACTTCCCCTACACCACATCAAACCCGAACCACTCCGATAATGCACGCTACAAAGGTATAACCCCGAGACGACGCCCGTGAACGAATGCATGTGTGATGCATGAGATGCTCGTGTTTGTACCGTGCTCGAATTGTCGACTGCACGTTGTTCCTCCTCATTGTCATGTCGTCCAACCGTGGGAACCTGGTAACCGGGACCACCCACCATCTTCTGCACGCATTCGCACACTTTCCTTTTGCACCGGTATCCCTGTGAGTTACCGGAACCGATATGTTGTCGCGGCATCATTTTCGGATTCATTGTCGTGGCACCCCTTTCGTTTCCGCCACGATGAAAAATGCCTCATAATATGCTCATGTCAACTTTTAATAAAAAATTGCTTAAACTTGCACATGTCATCCGCATCATGATAACAACATCAAGAATGTTTAAAATTATTGTTTGCATTAAATTGCTAAATGCATATGGGGATTTACCGGAATTGTTGTTTGATGTTTCCGGCCTCATTTAAAATGCCTAACTGTGTATTTTACTTATGCTTCACCTCTTGCCATGCTTAACAACATTTAATATTGTTGGGTACCTAAACGGGAGAGAACTAAATAATTGATGTGGTGTTCCGTCAATATGCAACATGTTGCATATCGAGCTCCACTTAATTTGTAGTATTGTTTGTGCACTTTGCCATGCCATGCCTCATTAAATCGGACATGCATCATACTTGGTTGTGCAGCATGCCATGATTATGTGATGGTTGTTTACCGTGTTGTTTGCTTCTTTTCGGTGTTGCTTCTTCGGGTTAGTTCCGATATCGTCACGTCTGTGAGGATTCGTTCAACTTCGTCTGTTTGTCTTCTTCATGGACTCGTTCTTCTTCCTTGCGGGATCTCAGGCAAGATGACCATACCCTCGAAATCACTTCTATCTTTGCTTGCTAGTTGATCGCTCTATTGCTATGCCACGCTACCTACCACTTGCTATATCATGCCTCCCATATTGCCATGTCAAGCCTCTAACCCACCTTTCCTAGCAAATCGTTGTTTGTCTATGTTACCGCTTTTTCTCAACCCCTCTTATAGCGTTACTAGTTGTAGGTGAAGATGAAGTTTGTTCCATGTTGGAACATGGATATGTTGGGATATCACAATATCTCTTATTTAATTAATGCATCTATACACTTGGTAAAGGGTGGAAGGCTCGGCCTTATACCTGGTGTTTTGTTCCACTCTTGCTGCCCTAGTTTCCGTCATACCGGTGTTATATTCCTTGATTTTGTGTTCCTTACGCGGTTGGGTGTTATGGGAACCCCTTGACAGTTCGCTTTGAATAAAACTCCTCCAGCAAGGCCCAACCTTGGTTTTACATTTTCCTAACAACCTATACCTTTCCCTTGGGTTTTCGCGAGCCCGAGGGTCATCTTTATTTTAACCCCATCGGGCCAGTGCTTCTCTAAGTGTTGGTCCGAACTGGGCGATGTCCGGCGCCCCCTGGGCAACCAGGGTCTATGCCAACCCGACGTCTTGTCCATCCGGTGTGCCCTGATAACGAGATACGTGCGACTCCTATCGGTATTTGTCGGCACATCGGGTGGCTTTGCTGGTCTTGTTTTACCATTATCGAAATGTCTTGTAACCGGGATTCCGAGACTGATCGGGTCTTCCCGGGAGAACGAATATCCTTCGTTGACCATGAGAGCTTGTGATGGGCTAAGTTGGGACACCCCTGCAGGGTTTGAACTTTCGAAAGTTGTGCCCGCGGTTATGGGCAGATGGGAATTTGTTAATATCCGGTTGTAGAGAACTTGATACTTAACTTAATTAAAATGCATCAACCGCGTGTGTAGCCGTGATGGTCTCTTCTCGGCGGAGTCCGGGAAGGTGAACACGGTTCTCGTGTTATGCTTGAACGTAAGTAGCTTCAGGATCACTTCTTGATCACTATTAGCTTTTTCGACCGTGCTTTGCTTCTCTTCTCGCTCTCATTTGCGTAAGTTAGCCACCATATATGCTTAGTGCTTTGCTGCAGCTCCACCGCACTACCCCTTTCCTACCATTTAAGCTTAAATAGTCTTGATCTCGCGGGTGTGAGATTGCTGAGTCCCCGTGACTCACAGATACTTCCAAACAGATGCAGGTGCCGATGATGCCAGTGCAGGGGACGCTACTGAACTCAAGTGGGAGTTCGACGAGGATTCAGGTCGTTACTATGTTTTTTTCTGGATGATCAGTAGAGGAGCCCAGTTGGGTCGATCGGGGATCTAGCATTTGGGGTGGTCTTTCCTTATTTTGGTTCCGTAGTCGGACCTTGATTGTATTCTGGATGATGTATGATATATTTATGTATTGTGTGAAGTGGGGATTGTAAGCCAACTCTTTATCCCTTTCTTATTCAGTACATGGGATGTGTAAAGATTACCCGTCTTGTGACTTGCCTACTATGCGGCTATGCCTCTAAGTCGTGCCCCGACACGTGGGAGATATAGCCGCATTGTGGGTGTTACAAGTTGGTAATCAAAGCCTTCCCCGACTTAGGAGCCCCCTGCTTGATCGAATCGCTGACGTTGTTGAGTCTAGAAGAAATTTTTTTGAGTCTTAGGATTATATATATCGGAGAGTAGGATTCTTTTTACTCCTCAGTCCCTTCGTCGCTCTGGTGAGGCCTCCACGTAGAGTTTTGACTCTTCTCCTCAAATTTCAGAAAAAAATTTAGGATCACGCGGGTATCTTGGAATCGTTCCGATGGTTTTGTGACGAGAACATTATTCTTGGTGCCTCCTGACATTTAGGGGTTGTGGCAGTGTCCCGGGGAGTTGAGCTCCGAGGTGTTGTCATCACAATTTTATCGTTGCAATTCTGGAATACTTGAGTTTGCCGACATCAAAAATCTCTTTTATGCAGTTGTTGGTGAGATAACCTCGACACCACCCAGTACTGGGGCGGGAGTTCGGGAGTATTGCCATAACTCGTATAACGGATGCTTTTCGAAGGTTGAGGTAAATGATTTCAGAAGGTTTCTTGGTTATGTGTTGAAGGATGGATACAGCTGGATGTAGTATTTGCTAGTTTTGGGTAAGATATTATGCTTCCCCTGTATCCCCAACACCTGATTGCATAACCAGAAAGTTTTGGGAGTTTATAAGTGGGAATTCAAGTATCACGTAGGATATCTTTCCAACAGACACATGATACGATATGGGATCTATCATATGTTTGTTTCCGGCTTATTCTGCAAGCCAATCCTTTGTTTTTGTTTTGGTTTGTGGTATTCGAGTTGCTTCGAAGTCAAGTGTTGATTCCATACCTTTCCTAATCGGTATTCTCATATTCCTATGTGAATACTAATCCTTCACGATAATCGAGATTGTCATGTCAATCCTTTTCAACCGGCGTGTCTCTCTTCAAGTGGATCCGATAATTTCAACATCCGCAAGATCAATTCTAAGTTTTTTTTTCTCTCTACGGTATTTGTTTCATCCGTCCCAAGCTGCCTTTGTTTTCCCGCCCTCCCACCCTTTTTCTTTAGGGACTCGGATTTCTTAATCAAATACCCTTTTATTCATGTGAAGTCTCTTCATTCTTTTCGATCAATGTTCTTACCCAGTGTTTCTCATGAAGGTGCTCTACTAGTCCATCATTCTTCTTTATTTTCTTTTTCGGTGGATTCAATTCAAGTTTTGGTATTGAGCATAGTACTTTCATTTGTCCAATGCTTTCTCATGCCGGTGCACCTCATAATCATTCCCCGCTTGCTATTCGATTGTTCCGGAGTGCTGAAGATATCTCAAGAGATTCGCGTTTTCATTGCTAATTTTCTTAAGCTATCTCGAGGTTGTTATCTTATTCAAGCCATTTAATTCAACCAGCACAATCTATCTTTTAAATCGTTCAAGGGTGTTTCTTTTGAGTGGGCCCTAACCCACAGGTCTTTTCCCAGGATCTTATCTGACTCTTCTATTTTCCCGGAGTTACTCTCAAATTCTTCTCCAAGTTTGACGTAAGAATGAATTTATCATCAGTCATATGCATTTCTCTAAGATCTTTCAAATTCTTTTCATCATTGGTTCAACCTTTCTAATATTCATCCCGGAGTATCTCAACAATTCATGTTGGTGTGTCTCATCGTCATTCACAACATTTGAAGACCGAAGAAGAGTTTTTCCTCCAAATCTTACCCGTTCTCTCAAGACTCATGGTTCTAGATTTATGCCATCCTCTCATAATTGTTTTTAATTGTGAGAATTTTTTTCACCCATCCAGAGCTATCCAGGAGTCTTTTCAGTTTGATTCTCCGGAGCCCATCATCCTAGAATTATTCATTCCAGCTTTCAGCTCTCGTTCTCCAAATCTTACCAGTGCATCATTCAAATATCCTCTAATCAGTTCATGATCTCTTCGTTCTCATGTATCTAAATCCCAGCAAGTATCTTCATTCGTTTTCCAATTCTTCCCGGTGAATTGTGCCTTTGCTACTTTCATTTTCAATTTTTATGGTGGTTCAATCAAGATTCCTCTTCCTATGTTCTCATATTAATTTATTCGTTGTTTCAATCCTACCGGTGGTTCGTTGAAGACCTTCCCAAGTTTGCGCAATATCTATCTTAATCCTTTCTACAAGAATAAGTAGTATGCCAAATCCGTTAGTTGTCATCAATTTAAATTGGTGAAGGATAAGCATAATGTAATTCTTATTGTTGTTTCATTGAGTAAATTCAATTCCTTATTCCGGAGGCTCATCAAATTCTCGGTTTCAATTGTTTCATCTTTTCTTTTCCCGGAGTTCCAAGCTCTCTCAATTATATCATTTCAAAGCTCCATATAAATCATTGCAAGGATTCACCTTGTGTTTTCAACTTCTCTTTCTTTCTATCATCCTTTTATTACCGGAATTCTTCATGGAGACTCTACATGGTGGTTCATCAAGGATTTAATTCCTTCTCAAAGTGTTCATCGAGATTCTTTTTAGAGGAGCTCAAGAATTCTTCATCTTGCATTCTGAAGTGCAATTCTTTCTATCGTATCTTTTCAGGTGGTGTTATGTCATTCTTGACAATTTCCCTTCATGCTTCATGATTCACAAGTTGTCCATAATGACATATTGTAAACCCATCATTTTCAATTCGGTCATGAGATCCTTTGCAAACCATCAATCTCTTCTTTTGGAGTTATCTTGGGGTATATTTCACCTAAAGCTTTCCATAAGGATTGTTGCTATTTATGGTGCTCATAAATGACCCAAGTTCTTCATTTATGCTCCCGGTGAAATAAGTTTCTCGTCTCCTTGTTGATATCAATCCAATCTATTGTTTTCGTAGTGGCAGAATTTCGCCTCAATTTTGAGAAGTTTTCCATAAGCCCACTACAAGTTTATTCGTTTCGTTGTTGTTTTTTTCCCAACAACTCTGTTATAACATCCTTGGAAGGGTGCCTTCCAAGCTCATTTGTCGCAGAAGTTGTCATTTTCTTCTCAATTCTTTCATTTCCAACGATCCAACTTCTATTCTTTCGTTCTGGAGGCATTGTGATATTGCTTTTTTCACTCATCATCTCGAATTGTGAAGATCATGTTCTTTACTTTGCTTATCCATTTAATCAGAGTGTCGTGTCCTCTTTTCAAGTCTTCCCTTTCTGTCAAGTTTTGCATCCCTTCTCAACCGGAGTACTGTTTGAAATCTTTCTTACCCCTTGTGCCATTCTTTCAATTGTTCCGGAGGCAGTGTGTTGTTGATTTCATCAAGTATCCTCTCATCTTGTCAAGTTCATGTTCAATTCCTGCCATTTACAATCGAAGTGCTGCTCAAATTATATCATTCTTATTCCTTCTCTATCTTATTTTAACCGGAGTGTTGTGGCTATCATTCCTCTTCTAACCGGAGTCTCATCCAAGTGCTTTCATTTTGCCAAGTTCATATTCTATGCCTTCCATTTCCAACCAGAGTGTTTTCGTAATTAATCTTTATCGTTCCTTGTACATCTCGTTTCTACCGGAGTGCTTGCATGTACTTCTTATCCATTGCAACCCTTTTTCTTATGTCTTCCAACCTACAAGGTTCTAGTAATGTTCCTTGTTCCTCTTTTCTAACGGAGTGTTTTCAACTTCGTTCATCTCCGTTGTATTCTTTCTTTCGAGTTTTCAACCTCTCAAGGTTCTTTGGTTTCACTCATTAGTCAAACAAGCAACTTTGTTTTACCTCTTCCTCTTCCGCTTTCTCTCCGGTGCCATCCTAGATCTCGGGACGAGATCCTCTCGTAGTGGTGGAGTGTTGTGACGCTCCAAGACCGGAGCTTCAGATGCCTTCCTTGGTTTTCCGAGTTTCGTCAGGTGATTTGTTTTGTCTGTTGCTTTCATCTTTGCATCATGTGCATTGCATCATGTCATCATGCCATCATGTCATTTTTTAACTCAACTAAATAAATGGCATGGATTTTGATCCATTTAAATCGAGGGAATTCACATGGTGAGTTCTCTTTATAACATACCCTCCCGATATTTAGGGAGCTATTATAAAATATTCCATTAGTTTGGAATTAACCGCAAACACACTTGCAATTTAAACTCTCAAGCCTTTTCTGCTTCGAGTTTGCTCCTCAAACTTCGCCATAAATTCTATCATCTTTTTCCCGAGCTCCACCGAAAATCTTAACATTTTTGGGCACTTCTAATTCCTAGTCGTTGTTCAAACCGTTTGAATTAACTTCAAATGAATTTGAATTCAATTCTTGCAATCTTGCCACTTCATTTTTTCTGGGATCAGACAACTTTTGTGAGTCCGGGAAAATAACCCCCATGCCCAAAATCCTTCCCTAACCCTCTCTTTCTTTTCCTCTCTCTAATTTCTTTTCTGTTAAAGTAATAAGTTTTAAAGAGAGAGAGATAGAAGGGAGCCCAGCAGGCCATTTAGGCCTAGCCGGCCCTTGCCTTCTCAAACCTAGGCCGACTCCCCTCCACTCGATCTCTCCCTCACCCTCTCCCCTCGCGCCGCCAGACCCAGCGCCCCATCTCCCTCGCACTTCTCTCCCTCGATCCCCTCCATCTTCCTGTCGCCGCCTCGCTTCGCCAGGGAGAGGAGCTCCCCAACGCTCAATCCCCTTCTCCGGCCTCCCAGATGACCTGCGCCCTTGGGCCATCGCCGGACCTCCCCCCTGCGCGCCAAGGTCGCCGTTGCCGCTTCCCTGCTTCCTCCAGGCGCCTCTCGCAGCTACCACCATGGAGCCGAGCTCGGAGCTCCGCTGCTTCCTCGACTCTGCGCCATCCTTTCGTTCCTCGCCTGCATCGCTGCCGGGGTCATCGCTCTCTGACCGCGGCAGCACCTGAACCCGCTGCTGCTCTTCTGCGAGCCACCGTACATCGCAGCTGCGCTGTTGCACGACGCCACCAGCAACCTCCCGCCTCGCTTGCCTCCTGTGTCCACCGCCATCGCGGCCTCAACCTCCATGGACGTGGACATCCCCAGCAGCAGGCTATCTCCCTCACCTCCTACACCGCCTACCTTCCTCGCTTGGTTGCCACCCGCTGCTGCCTCCAAGCACCATTGATGCATCTCCGTGGTTAGCGCCTTCGTCGAATCCTCAGGGGTCACCTTCAGAAAGTGGTACCCCAAGTGCAGCATTGCCCCTTGAAGACCCGGGTTGCAAAAACGCCAAGTTCCTCTCCGCCGTGAACCACTACTTCCACAACGCATCCTGAACGACTACTGTCGCCTTGGGTTTCATCAAGTTCCCCTACAACAAGTGTACATCTACCGCCGTCTTCGGAATCGCTAAGAACGCCAAGTACCCCTTCGAGTGATGAGACCGACAAGTTTGAAGACCCCAAGTACCACGACGATCGACGCATAGTACCACTACCTTTGTCATGTTCATCTACCGTCGCCGAAGACCCATGTACGCCTATCGTCGCCCCGAAGTCGTTGGATTCGACAAGTACCTCTTCGAAACGACCGAGTTCCACTACTGTCGACCCTTGAAGACCCCGTGGACATCAAGTTCCTTGTTGTGACCCCGAACATCTACGAAAACGTTGTACGACTACTACCGTGGCCGAAGACCCGAGTACAACTACCATGGCCCAAAGAACCGTGGGTCACAAGACTCGTGGACGACTTTCGCGAGTACCTCTACCGTCGTCGTGTACCACTACTTCCACTACCGTCACCGTGGACCGAGTGTACAACTACTTCCCCTACACCGCATCAAACCCGAACCGCTCCGATAATGCACGCTACAAAGGTATAACCCCAAGACGATGCCCGTGAACGAATGCATGTGTGATGCATGAGATGCTCGTGTTTGTACCGTGCTCGAATTGTCGATTGCACGTTGTTCCTCCTCGTTGTCATGCCGTCCACCCGTAGGAACCCGGTAACCGAGACCACCCACCATCTTTTGCACGCATCCGCACACTTTCCTTTTGCACCGGTATCCCTGTAAGTTACCGGAACCGATATGTTGCCGCGGCATCATTTTCGGATTCGTTGCCGTGGCACCCCTTTCGTTTCCGCCACGATGACAAATGCCTCATAATATGCTCATGTCAACTTATAATAAAAATTTGCTTAAACTTGCACATGTAATCCGCATCATGATAACAACATCAAGAATGTTTAAAATTGTTGTTTGCATTAAATTGCTAAATGCATATGGGGATTTATCGGAATTGTTGTTTGATATTTCCGGCCTCATTTAAAATGCCTAACTGTGTATTTTACTTATGCTTCACCTCTTGCCATGCTTAACAACATTTAATATTGTTGTGTACCTAAATGGGAGAGAACTAAATAATTGATGTGGTGTTCCATCAATATGCAACTTGTTGCATATCGGGCTCCACTTAATTTGTAGTATTGTTTGTGCACTTTGCCATGCCACGCCTCATTAAATCGGACATGCATCATACTTGGTTGTGCATCATGCCATGATTATGTGATGGTTGTTTACCATGTTGTTTGCTTCTTTCCGGTGTTGCTTCTTCGGGTTAGTTCCGATATCGTTGTGTTTGTGAGGATTCGTTCGACTTCGTCCATTTGTCTTCTTCATGGACTCGTTCTTCTTCCTTGCGGGATCTCAGCAAGATGAGCATACCCTTGAAATCACTTCTATCTTTGCTTGCTAGTTGATCGCTCTATTACTATGCCGCGCTACCTACCACTTGCTATATCATGCCTCCCATATTGCCATGTCAAGCCTCTAACCCACCTTTCCTAGCAAACCGTTGTTTGGCTATGTTACCGCTTTTGCTCAACCCCTCTTATAGAGTTACTAGTTGCAGGTGAAGATGAAGTTTGTTCCATGTTGGAAAATGGATATGTTGGGATATCACAATATCTCTTATTTAATTAATGCATCTATACACTTGGTAAAGGGTGGAAGGCTCGGCCTTATGCCTGGTGTTTTGTTCCACTCTTGCCGCCCTAGTTTCCGTCATACCGGTGTTATGTTCCTTGATTTTGCGTTCCTTACGCGGTTGGGTGTTATGGGAACCCCTTGACAGTTCGTTTTGAATAAAACTCCTCCAGCAAGGCCCAACCTTGGTTTTACATTTGCCTAACAACCTATACCTTTCCCTTGGGTTTTCGCGAGCCCGAGGGTCATCTTTATTTTAACCCCCCCGGGCCAGTGCTTCTCTAAGTGTTGGTCCGAACTGGGCGATGTCCGGCGCCCCCTGGGCAACCAGGGTCTATGCCAACCCGACGTGTTGCCCATCCGGTGTGCCCTGAGAACGAGATACGTGCGACTCCTATCGGGATTTGTCGGCACATCGGGTGGCTTGGCTGGTCTTGTTTTACCATTGTCGAAATGTCTTGTAACCGGGATTCCGAGACTGATCGGGTCTTCCCGGGAGAAGGAATATCCTTCGTTGACCGTGAGAGCTTGTGATGGGCTAAGTTGGGACACCCCTACAGGGTTTGAACTTTCGAAAGCCGTGCCCGCGGTTATGAGCAGATGTGAATTTGTTAATATTCGTTGTAGAGAAGTTGATACTTAACTTAATTAAAATGCATCAACCAGGTGTGTAGCCGTGATGGTCTCTTCTCGGCAGAGTCCGGGAAGGTGAACACGATTCTCGTGTTATGCTTGAACGTAAGTAGCTTCAGGATCACTTCTTGATCACTATTAGCTTTCTTGACCATGATTTGCTTCTCTTCTTACTCTCATTTGCGTAAGTTAGCCATCATATATGCTTAGTGCTTTGTTGCAGCTTCACCTCACTACCCCTTTCCTACCCTTAAGCTTAAATCGTCTTGATCTCGCGGGTGTGAGATTGCTGAGTCCCCGTGACTCACAGATGCAGGTGCCAATGATGCCAGTGCAGGGGACGCTATCGAACTCAAGTGGGAGTTCGACGAGGATTCGGGTCGTTACTATGTTTCTTTTCCGGATGATCAGTAGAGGAGCCCAGTTGGGTCGATCGGGGATCTAGCATTTGTGGTGGTCTTTCTTTATTTTGGTTCCGTAGTCGGACCTTGATTGTATTCTGGATGATGTATGATATATTTATGTATTGTGTGAAGTGGCGATTGTAAGCCATCTCTTTGTCCCTTTCTTATTCAGTACATGGGATGTGTAAAGATTACCCCTCTTGCGACATGCCTACCATGCAGCTATGCCTCTAAGTCGTGCCCCAACACATGGGAGATATAGCCGCATTGTGGGTGTTACACATATCAAGGGCAAACCTTTGCCTTGCACATAGTCCACTTGAGCTAGATGATAACGATCTTGACTCCCTCAACTTGGACCACCTTTCTTTATTGCGTTGGCTCGATGAAGACTAGTTGATTGCTCCCCCATACTCCACTATGGGTGAGCCACTCTTTGGCACATCTTCACAAGTCCATTGACACCATAATGGACGGCAAACTTCAAGGATGATCTCTTCGTGATGCTTCACTTGAACTTGCACACCGCAATCTTGATGACGATCATCACTTGATGTCATCCTTCATGGGTTGTATGAGATATTCCTCTTGATGCAAACTCATGGAAACAAACCTAACCCCACATAGAACTCACACGTAAATCATGGGTTAGTACATAAAGCGTAATGGACAATGCTTACCATACCATGGGATCACTTAATCCCTCTCGGTACATCTTATACGCTTTGTGTGTTGATCAACTTGATTCACTCTTGACTTAGTCTTAATCAACCTTGTATCGTGTCTTCTACATGACCACTCTTCTGATAATTCCTTGAATAACACATTGGTCGACATATAAACTCCTTGAAACCAACAAATGGACTTCAAGAAATTTCTATGGACAAATCCTTCGAATATAACTCAAGACAACCATTAGTTTATAGAGTTTGTCATCAAATACAAAAACCAAACATGGGGCACCGCATGTTCTTTCAATGTCAACTTTAGTTGTGAAGTATGGTACTCCCTCCGTTTCTTTTTAGTCTGTATATAAAGTTTGGTCAAAGTCAAGTTTTGTAAAGTTTGACTAACTTTGTATTAGAAAATATCAACATTCATAATATGAAATCAATGTTATCAAATGGACCATGAAATGTATTTTCATACTATATAGTTTTAGTATTATAGATGTTCATATTTTTTAATATAAATTTTGTCAAATTTTGTGTAGTTTGACTTTGATCAAATTTTATACGCGGGGTAAAAAGAAACAGAGAATGTCAAGTTTCAGTTTTTTGAGGCAATTGTAGTTATAAAAACATCAGGTGGTGTTACTTCGTGCCACATGTGTGGCACTTACATTTGGGAAAAAAATAAAGCATTGCGCCGGGTCTCTCCTGATCCGTTAGATATATAATTAACGGACAGGATTTCCCCCAGGTCCAGTAAACTCAGTTCGCCTCGAACTCCAAACCAACAGACCGAGCCTTCAAAGCTGAATCCCACCCAACTCAGCCCAACCAAGCCCAAGACCAAACCCTCGCAACCTCCCAGTCCCACCCACACAACCGAGAGAGATGAGCACCGGCGGCGCGGACAAGTCCGGCAGCGGCGGCGGCGGAGCTGGTGGGCCGGTGAAGACGCCGTCAGACTTCCTCAAGTCGATCAGGGGCCGCCCCGTCGTCGTTAAACTCAACTCAGGCGTCGACTACCGAGGTCCGTCTCCATCCCTGTCTCGTTTCCATAGCACCAACCCTAGGAAGCGCAGTATGTTTTGTGCGCAGTTTGGTAAATTCGGTAGATCCCCCGACCTATGAGACTTCTGTTGAGATAAACCAGGGCTACTGGGAGCCTGCTTGCGGATAACTTTTTATCCCGGAGGTTAGTTCGGAGAGCACGGAGGTTGATTTATCAGTTGGAGAATTACTAGATGCTTACGGTTATTTTTAGCTGTAAAATTTGGTCTTCTGCTAAGGAGGATAATTCAATGTTAGGTTTGTTGCCCTTTGCTTGAAGCTCACGTGGCAGCAGTTTATCTTGAAGAACTAGATATTACCAAATGAACTCTACTATTTGGGTTTCACAAATTACTTACGTCTCTCGGGGTTGTAGACAAGTTGGGAAGTAGCAAAATTGATTCAACAAACTTGTGCATTTTGATATGTACATTCATATGTCATGATATTCTAATTTTATGCACCACACATTTCAAGTGAAGTAATCTAAAGAATTTCGATATTGTTACGCAAAATGTGCATTGTAATCAAGAGATTCCTTCTATTGGGACCATTGAGATTTGATGTCATGCCCCCAAAACAGGTGTTCGACGGAACAGCCACCACACATTTATAAGCCCAACTTCATAAACATGCCAGGCTAAAATTTGTACATGTTCATCGATGATCATCGTTTTCTACCGCACACAAATCTCTAAAAACAAACTTTATAATTCTGTCCCATGGTGCTAAACCTACTGCCCACCATCATTAGTTTATGACCATCACTGCTGTTTGCTGCCAAAATCGGATAAGCAAGAATGAGTATGAAGTCACACTCAGCAAGCACGCACAAGAATATTAGATTACGCCGGCAAAAAAATATCTTTGGTGATTTACCAAGAATAACAGAATGTCAGGGATAACTGTTTTTTTTATTAGAGAGGGAACTAATTGGTATCACAATTCACAAATGAACACGAGCTTCCTAACCCGGGGTTCACAGTCATAGGGGTGAAATTTCACACTTCTCACAGTCTGACATTAACAGTGTCTACTAAGACTCCGAACATTCCTAGAAGAGCAGAACTCTTTGATCCCCGAAGGCACAGCTACTCATTAGCATATGATAATTTGTCACACTTCATGTGCTTGAATCAAGTACAAAGCATGGAATAAAATATTTTGAACAAAGGTGAAGAACAAATTAAATAGATAACCTCCTGGATTTTGGGTGCATGCTTGCTTTATGCATGTTGAGTTCACTCTCAGTTTCACCTAGGTAGTTCCAGGCTTCCAGCAGTCACTTCCTTCACGTACAGAATGCTACTGAGACAAGTATCCTAGTTACTTCAGAGCTTGATTCCCACCACGGTTTGTGGTAGGTAAAAGTGAGAGTGCGGAATGTGCGACAGAAGTTATTTAATCACAGGAGCCTTAAATCTTACCTCAGAGCTTGATTCCAACCACGATTTGTGGTAGGTAAAACCGTAAAAGTGAGAGTGTGGAATGTGCAACAGAAGTTATTTAATTGCTGCCGCTGTGCTTCTCTGGATGACCCTTTGAGTAACCCTTCAAGACTTGAAAGATTTAAGGCTCCTGTGATTTCCGTAATTTTGGAATATTTTACTGAGGTAAAAAAAGTCATTAGATGTTTATTAAATTTTATCTTGTATGAATTAAAATTCTAAAATACAGGGTACAGGGTATTTACACGTGAGGACCTGAACTCCAAGCATCTAGTTATGAATCACCTGGATCAAATGATTGGACTCAGTCCTCAGCTGGGCATGTTTTACCCTGCGAAGCACTGCACTGCAAGAACTGTAGCTAGTACCGTGTCAGTTAATTAACAGTTTCATTGAGTAGCCTAAAATTGTAGCTTATACATATGTTAGAAGATATAGTGATGAAAGGTGAAAGTGCACTGTAGCTATGCTCAGTGGCTATACTGCTATGGTGAGTGCCTCGCTAGTAAGTTCAAAGGATCAATAGAGTTATCCGCCTCTGGTGGTATTTGTGCTAATGTCTGTTCTGGTAAAGAAACAAAGTACTGTATTCTTGACGATATCCGTTTACCTTTTTAATCCATGTGACTTAACATTTGGGATACATGGAAACAGTAATGGTTATCTTTTCGTAAAACAATAGATATTTAGACACGAGGGTGCCCATTAATTTACATTGTTCTGCAATTTACTACTAGTATATACTGTTTATCAGTAAGACTGCCCAAGTTAAATATAATAAGTAAATAGTAATAACCATTCTAGAATAACAAGATAACAAATGGTATTTCTCAGTGCATAGTCTTGTTGCATCAAAAGCAACTCCGGCAGTAACTGTAAATGGGGAGCAGAATGGTTAAGTGTCAAGCTGCTGGATACCTTCTTCAAGCTAGCAACCTCCTAGTGATATGTGCTTTTGTTTTGGTCCCTTTTTTATTCTCTCGTAGTCTCGTATGGACAAACCTTTGTGTACACTATGTGCATTAGTGACCAGTTGCTGCAAACTGTGCACTTAGCAACTGTAACTGTAATAATTGTTAAAAGTACACAGTGATACTGACCACACTAAGTTGAATGTCACTTCTATTGCATAGTTGCCGGATTCACTCAAAACATCATTGAACTCTGATCTGGATCGATTGATCTAGATCATGGTTCAAATTCGTTCGATTCGTTCCCGATTTGCGACCCAAGGACGAAGTCATAGGAACATGGGTGTCCATGCCCTCACCGTTGCTACATGACCGTGCTACCTCCGTCGCCATTAATTGCAGGCGAGGTGGGAGTAACGATCGACCAGGAGCACCGGCCATCAAGGAGCAGCCTGGACGTCATTGGGAGGAGACGGGAGGGAGCTGCAGTCAGCGCGGAGCAACAAGGACACAGCGCTGGGAAGACATGGGAGCAGGCTGCAGCGGTTGGGTAGGAGGAGGAGCAGTTTGTGGGGTTGGGACTGGAGGAAGGAAGTGAGGACGTGTGGCTGGTGGTTTTGACCTTAGTTTCTCAGGGAGTTAGGGCAGAAATGAGGAGGGTATTGACTTGGACAGTGCAGATCACTATTTGAGCATCCAATGGTTCTTGGTTATGAGAGAGGAAGTGGCACTTGCTGGGCTGGTCCAACTGCCTGATGGGTTGTCTTCTCTCATCTTTTAGTTCTTCAAAATATATTTCATCTTTGATTGTCAAATCAAACCAAATCGCAAATCCTATCAACCCGATTTGCAAATCGTAGATGTATACCCCCTATCGAATTCAATTCATGGAAAATGGCGAATCGGGAGTCTAGTAACTACTCCCTCTGTTTCGAATTATAAGATGTTCTAGGTTTTTTATGAATCACATGTATCTAGACGCATTTCATTGCGTCTGATCACTCGTTTCAGTCTGTATGTAGTCCATATTGAAGTACAAAATATCTTATAATTCGGAATGGAGTGATATGTTCTATTGCTTGATGAGCACTACTGTTGCATTTGGAATTCCCATGCTTGGATACATACACCAACTCAGTTCATTAAGTGTACAATAAAAACAATATATGCACTAATTTATAGCAAATGCCGTCCCCTTATTTTTATGTTATATCCATTCGACTTAGCTAGCATCCAGACATGGTTATTCAAAATTTAATGATAGCGTTGTATTTACATCAACTCTGAACCAGGTATTCTGGCTTGTCTGGATGGCTATATGAACATCGCGATGGAGCAAACCGAAGAGTACGTGAACGGCCAACTGAAGAACAAATATGGCGACGCCTTCATAAGAGGCAACAACGGTATGTATGTCATGTATATTTCAATCAAACTCCAATTTGCCTGCCTTTTCTCCGTTCTGATTGCCTCTCGTTTGGGTGCAGTCCTATACATCAGCACGTCAAAGCGGCCCCTCACCGACGGAGCATAGGCCGAGTGGAGCATTCACATCATCATGATGTAATTTCAAGGTTGTTAACCCGATTATTGGTTGTGGTGATCTGACTGGTGCTGCCTTTTTCAATCTCGTACCTGTTGTCTGCTGTATTGCCTGCTGACAGAGACTTATCTGGAACATTTCGATTCGATGTTATCTGCGTTTTTAGCTTGGAGATGTTTGTGGCCAAGATTCTGCGATCAGGATATAGATAAGATTTGTGTTTTCATGGTCGTGTGCTGCTTAGAACAGACATTACGTGTCTTAAGACACACCCAGTGTGCTACCACCGGTGCGATGTTTTTGTTGGTGCTTTGCTCTACAAACCTACACTATGTGTCAGCCACGACGATATTATCTCTTGCATGCGTTTTGGCATAATTTTCTCCTGTTGTTGCACACTATTGATTTCCTGAGTAATTTGTTCATGATGAATATGTTCAGCCGAATGGGGACACTCGCTGATTGTAGAACTGTAACAATCAGATCGTCAGCTCTGCCAAGGAGTCCATTAGACCATGGAATCAATCACCACTGCCATTCATTGAGGCGTTGTGGTGAGATCACCCCCCCGCCCCCCCGCCCCCCCCCCCCCCCCCCCCCCCCCCTCCCCCAGTCTTCTGGTGCCGTTCACCGAGTACGACCTCTCTCCGTTCCAATCAATGGTTGTATGCAGTGACAGGGAGATCGGAAGTCATGGCAAATTTGTCGGAGAAGGAAGACGAGGTAGTTCATGTGGGAAGAATGTAGATGATCCTAGTTCTTCTAGCGAGACTTCATCTAGAGAATGGTGAACTCGACAATTTGATTTGGGAGAAAGAATTGGATGAACCAGGAGAGAAACATAAGTGGTTAGCTCTTGGAAAGGTGGAACTGTCCGAGAGCTCTTGGATCTCCAAGGGTGAGTGGGAGCGAATGCGATTTTCTGTCTGAATCCCATCTGGATAAAGCTAACGCAGTTGAGTTGAGAGTTGAGCTAGGTTTTGATTTCCTTCATGTAATAGAAAGTGATGGTCGTTCAGGCGGCCTAGTTTTTTTTTTGACAATCAGTCTAACGAAGTGGTGTATAACTATGCTACTCCTAACTTCATCGATGGTTTGGTAATGGAAGGTGATAGTGTTGCTTGGCGCTTGATTGGTTTCCATGGCGAGCTAGTGTGGGATGGGAAATACCTTTCTTGGTCCTACTTGCGGGATGATACGTCTCCAACGTATCTATAATTTTTGATTGTTTCATGCTATATTATATTCTGTTTTGGACATTATTGGGCTTTATTATACATTTTTATATTATTTTTGGGATTAACCTATTAACCGGAGGCTCAACCCAGAATTACTTTTTTTTGCCTATTTCAGAGTTGCGCAGAAAAATAATATCAAATGGAGTCCAAACGGAATGAAATCTTCGGAAACGTGATTTTCGGAACGAACGTGATCCAGAGGACTTGGACCCTACGTCAAGACATCAACCAGGAAGGCACGAGGTAGGAGGACGCGCCTACCCTCCTAGGCGCGCCCTCCACCCTCGTGGGGCTCACGTTGCTCCACCGACGTACTTCTTCCTCCTATATATACCTAGTACCCCCAAACTACCAGATACGAAGCCAAAAATCTAATTCCACCGCCGCAACCTTCTATACCCATGAGATCTCATCTTGGGGCATTTTCCGGAGCTCCGCCGGAAGGGGCAACGATCACGGAGGGCTTCTACATCAACACCATAGCCTCTCTGATGATGTGTGAGTAGTTTACCTCAGACCTTCGGGTCCATAGTTATTAGCTAGATGGCTTCTTCTCTCTCTTTAGATCTCAATACAAAGTTTTCCACGATTCTCGTGGAGATCTATTCGATGTAATCTTCTTTTGCGGTGTGTTTGTTGAGACCGACGAATTGTGGGTTTATGATCAAGTTTATTTATGAACAATATTAGAGTCTTCTCTGAATTCTTTTATGTATGATTGGTTATCTTTGCAAGTCTCTTCGAATTATCAGTTTGGTTTGGACTACTAGATTGATCTTTCTTGCCATGGGAGAAGTTCTTAGCTTTGGGTTCAATCTTGCGATGTCCTTTCCTAGTGACAGTAGGGGCAGCAAGACACGTAATGTATTGTTGCCATCGAGGATAACAAGATGGGGTTTATACCATATTGCATGAGTTTATCCCTCTACATCATGTCATCTTACTTAAAGCGTTACTATGTTCTTTTGAACTTAATACTCTAGATGCATGCTAGATAGCGGTCGATGTGTGAAGTAATAGTAGTAGATGCAGGCAGGAGTCGATCTACTTGTCTTGGACGTGATGCCTATATACATGATCATACCTAGATATTCTCATAACTATGCTCAATTCTGTCAATTGCTCGACAGTAATTTATTTACCCATCGTAATACTTATGCTCTCGAGAGAAGTCACTAGTGAAACCTATGGGCCCCGGGTCTATTTTCCATCATATTAATCTCCCGTTAACAAGCTATTTCTGGTGCCGTTTTTATTTCGCTTTATTTACTTTGCATCTTTATCATAAAAATACCAAAAATATTATCTTATCATATCTATCAGATCTCACTTTCGTAAGTGACTGTCGGTGTCAAAACCGGCGGATCTCGGGTAGGGGGTCCCGAACTGTGCGTCTAGGCGGATGGTAACAGGAGACCGGGGACACGATGTTTTTACCCAGGTTCGGGCCCTCTCAATGGAGGTAAAACCCTACGTCCTGCTTGGTTAATATTGATGATATGGGTAGTACAAGAGTAGATCTACCACGAGATTAGAGAGGCTAAACCCTAGAAGCTAGCCTATGGTATGATTGTATGTTCCTACGGACTAAAACCCTCCGGTTTATATAGACACCAGAGAGGGCTAGGGTTAAACAGAGTCGGTTACAATGGTAGGAGATCTACATATCCGTATCGCCAAGCTTGCCTTCCACGCCAAGGAAAGTCCCCTCCGGACACGGGACGAAGTCTTCAATCCTGTATCTTCATAGTCCAGGAGTCCGGCTGAAGGTATAGTCCGGCTATCCGGACACCCCCTAATCCAGGACTCCCTCAGTAGCCCCCGAACCAGGCTTCAATGACGACGAGTCCGGCGCGCAGATTGTCTTCGGCATTGCAAGGCGGGTTCTCCTCCAAATTCTGTGTACCTGTTGAATAATGTCCGGTTTCTTATAAATGTAGTGCTCCTTGGCTTCTACGCCCAATAATGGCCGTCTTCCACGTGTCAAACAAATACGAAAAGTCAGGGTGTTTTTATATTTACACCCCTAGCCGCGTGAATGAGCCGCCTATTTAAGGGGACGAGGATTTAGATCCAAACCACACCTTCTCCCCTCCGCGAGTATTCATCAGAGCGTATCCGACAGAGGTCCATTCTATCATGGCCGGCCGCCGCAGCTCCTCCTCTCGCCCTTCCAGCCCTCAGCCTGGAGATTGGGAGAGATGCTCCATCCCGCACAGCGAGCTAGTGACGCTCCAGACCAAGGGATTTCTCCCCCCGGCCTATATGGTCCCGGTTCGAGCCGGACTTGCCACCTATAATGGCGGAGAGCAAGCGGAGAGCGCCCCCAATCCCTCCAAAGGAGAGCGGGTATGCCTTGTCCCTTACTTAATAAGAGGGCTCGGATTTCCAATTCATCCGTTTCTCCGCGGGCTCCTGGAGTTCTATGGCCTCCAGCTGCACAACCTCACGCCTGCCTCCATATTGCATATCGCGGGCTTCGTAGCCCTTTGCGAGCTGTTTTTGGGCTGCAAGGCTCATTTCGCGCCGTGGAAAAGGCTATTCTGCCTTGTGCCCCGTTCTCAGAAGGGGTCAATATATCAAGTGGGCGGAGCTGAAGTGTGGTGCATCACCGGGACCGGATATCTATCCGGAACCCCAAAGAAGGCGTCCGAGGACTGGCCTTCGGAATGGTTTTATATAGAGGACGTCCCGCTGCCAGATCCTGTCCAGATCGGCCTCCCTGAGTTCGACAGTGCTCCCCTAAAGAAGCGCCTAAGCTGGCGTCCACGAAGCCCTCAGAGGGAAAGTGACAAGGACGTTCTTTACCTGATGGGCCGGATAAGATTGTTAGCTCATTCCGGACTGACCATAATCGGGGTCATGGCCGCATGCATCATGCGAGGGGTGCAGCCACTTCAGTATAGAGGCCACCCCATGTGGGACTTCAACGGGGAGGACGACGCCACCGGCACGGCCGTAAGGGGCCAGATTCGGCTCCCGCTCTAATAAAGATCTTGTCCGCTTTGTACAAGGGAGAAGAGGAGGAATTTCTCCGCGTCAACCCACAGGGTGGATTTTCTATGTACAATCCCCCAAGTTGGGTAAGTGGACACTTTTACTTGCCCATCCGTTTTATATTCCCATCGTTAAATATTCAGTCTAACGACTTCAACGCAGGAACTGCGCCAGGCTGTTAAAGAAATAAACAGCCCTCCTCCACAACCCGAGGATCCGGGACGGTCCCTTGACCCGGCCTCTCAAGAGGATCCAGACTTATCTGTGGAGCTGATTGATGGGGTATTTCATCAATTGAGCAAGGACGACGCCTTGGTGGCCATTACGGCCGATTACCCAGGGCTACTCCCAGCCTCACAGGTAACTGAGAACGAAGTCCCAACACTTTGAAAAAGGGATCTATCCTCGCGTGTTTTAGATTGCCGTATGACAACCGTGTTTTGCAGGGGAGGTCCTTGAGACGGGAGGCCGAGCCTGCGGCGACTAGCCAACGAGGGGCGGCAAGGCCCCGCGGGTTGAAAAGAAGTGCGGTCCGGACTGAGACGCCGGCGCAAAGGTATAGCGCCCCATCTTATTCCCAGGTGTTATTCCTTCAAGGCGTATTAACGCTCGTGCTCTCTTCAGGACGAAGAGACCTCGCCGGACTATATCCGGAGAGGTTGCCAATCGCGCCTCCACCAGCCAGGCTCCAAAGCCTGGTCCGGAAGCGGAGGCGAGCACAAGGCGCGCACCGGACGCTCCTCCGACAGAGGATGCGGACAGACTGTCTGCCACCAATTCCAAGGTGGAGAGTGCCATGAACCACAGGCGTCGCCGGACAGTTCTTCGCGACGCTTGTTTCTCCCAAGAGGCATTGGATGCCTTCAATTCGGGAGATGCGTACCTCCGTGCCGCTCAAAATGGTCTAGCCAGAGCCACGGAGCAATATGTAGAAGACATATGGGTAAGAAAATTTTGGTAATTATATATATACCAGTAGCCACCGAGACTTGAAATAGTTAGAATAACTGATTTAAGGATCATTTGTTATGCAGGTTCTTACAGAAAAGAATACCCTACTATCCCAGGAGGTGGAAGAGTGCAAAGCCCAACTTAAGGCCGCACTAGCCGCGGCAGGGGAGCCCAAGGAGACCCCCTCTGGTGATATACGCTTCGAAAGATAAGTATTTTGTCAAGTGCGGCGTGGGTGCAAATCTGACAAATGAAATTGCAGATGGTGCTGGATTAAATCCGGAAGAGCAACAACTCCTACGCCAGCTGAAGGCTGGTGAGAGCGTGCTGACAAAGGTGAGGCGGGAGAAGAATGATCTCCAAGATGCCAACACCAAGCTGGGCGTTGAACTGAAGGATGTTCGTGCCCAGCTGTTGGACTCCATTAAGGAGAATCAACGGCTTCGACGCGGCATATTTAGTAAGTGCTTAAACGAATCTTTAAAAAAAAGAGTTCGACGAGGAAGTCGACTAACAGAGTAATGTCTGTAGGTATGCTAACAGGTCGTCCTGCAGAGGAAATGCCCAGTTCTACGGGTGACCTTCTTCCCGAGCTCTCACAACTGCACGAGCGAGTTCGGCAGGTGATGCAAGGCGTCGCCCAGGCCTTGTGGCCATCTGTCTCCATGCCCGAAGGCCTTGGAGAGCTTGTAGAGAGGCTGAAGGGAGCGCAGCGGCGCTTCCGATTGTGGAAGATGTCGGCCTGCCGTCAAGGCGCCAGGGAGGCCTGGGCCATGGTGAAGACGCGGTACACGAAGGCTGACCCAAACCACATGGCCGAGGTCGGACCCGTGGGGCCCGATGGGAAGGAGATCCCTGTGAGCTTAGTATACGACCAAGTAGAATTGTCCGCAAAGTATTCCCAACGGGACTGTAAACTAGACAGCCTGTTAGATGGTATTGAAGAGGAATACAATCAGTCAGATTGACTATGTAATTTTAATTGACACGTGTAATGCCTTTTAGCCGGATTGTAGATCGTTTGTCATGGCCGACCTTTTCGCTTCAACCTCGGGACCTGACAGTCCGGAGTGTGTCCGAATACCCTCGCGATTATATAGGAACCGGGGTATGCATGGAGACCAGGCGTAGGGGTCATTGGTGCTTGAACAGACAAGTGCCCAACTAGTTATGTTATATTACATGGTTAGTAAGAAACATCTTCCAGGGAGAATAGTTCCGTTAGGGGTTCCTTTCCCTGGGAGGCATGCCCTAAAGTGCATGTCCATTCTGCGAAAAGAGACACATGAAAAACATCTGAGGGCGTATAAATAAATAAAAAAGATCATCTTTAGTTCACCGACCGAATATTCCCTTAAGAACGCTAGCTTTCGGCTTCACCCAGTCTGAGGTACACATCTGGCTGACCTGGCAGTAACAATCGCAGAGGTGCTCCCTTTACCACCTAGCCGAACAATCGGGAACGTAGGGGTAAGCACAGGAGCCAGGCAACCCAGCTTGGCCAAAACTTAAGTCATATCGATGCATATAATGGTGAATAAAAGGTACATGCGGAAGTGTGACACATGTGTTGGGCATGAAGCCCGTATAAATAAGCTTATGTTTAAAGAAGCCCCTAGGTTTAATGAGCGCGGATAGCGCATCACTTTATGAGCCTTTGAAGGCTATAAGAGAGAGGGAGGGGAGAAGGAGAGAAATGTAAGACAGAAAGTATATAAAAAAATGGACAGAGGAAGGAGACGAACATAGAGTCCGGTGCTAGGCATAGAATCTTCGGAGATGGGCTGCGTTCCATGGGTTCGGCTCGAGTCGGTTATCCGATGCATCTCGCAGGCGGTACGCTCCACCAGTCAGGACTTGGTCAATTATGAAGGGACCTTCCCACTTGGGCTTGAGTTTGTCCCTTTTCTTGCCCAGCAGGCGTAGAACTAATTCGCCAACGTTGTAATCTTTGGCCCGTACTTCTATGCTTTGGTATCTTCGAGCCTGCTATTGATAGAATGCGGAACGGGCTTTTGCCACGTCACGCTCTTCCTCCAAGGCGTCCAAACTGTCCTGCCGATCGAGCTCGGTTTCTCTTTCTTCGTACATGCGCACTCGAGGTGAGTCATGAATTATGTCGCAGGGCAAAACTGCCTCTGCGCCGTACACCATGAAGAATGGTGTGTATCCGGTGGTGCGATTCGGCGTGGTCCGCAACCCCCAGAGTACGGAGTCGAGCTCCTCTACCCAGTGCGTATTAGATTCCTTAAGGGACCGCACTAATCTGGGTTTGATGCCGCTCATGATAAGACCATTTGCACGTTCGACCTGGCCGTTAGTTTGTGGGTGATAGACGGAAGCATAATCGAGCTTGATGCCCATGTTTTTGCACCAGAGTTTTACCTCGTCGGCCGTAAAGTTCGTGCCGTTATCAGTGATGATGCTGTGGGGGATGCTGTAACGGTGTACAACCCCGGATATAAAGTCTATCACCGGTCCGGATTCGGCCGTCTTAACAGGCTTGGCTTCTATCCATTTGGTGAACTTATCCACCATGACCAGTAAGTATTTTTTCTTGTGGGTTCCGCCTTTAAGGGGTCCAACCATGTCAAGCCCCCAGACCGCGAAGGGCCAAGTGATGGGGATAGTTTGGAGGGCGGTGGGTGGCATATGGCTTTGGTTTGCAAAAAGCTGGCAACCGACGCATCGTTGGACTAAGTCCTGGGCGTCGGCCCGGGCTGTCGGCCAATAAAAGCCTGTACGAAAGGCCTTGCTTACAAGGGACCGAGCTGCAGCATGATGACCGCCGAGTCCGGCATGAATTTCAGCCAGGAGGTTCCGCCCTTCCTCTTCGAAGATGCACCTTTGAAGGACTCCGGTAGTGCTTTTCTTATAAAGCTCTCCCTCATGGACTTTATAGGCTTTAGATCGCCGTACTATGCAGCGTGCCTCATTTTGGTCCTCGGGGAGTTCCTGCCTAGTAAGGTAGGTGAGGAATGGTTCTGTCCACGGGGCGATGACGGCCATTATTACGTGGGCTGAAGGTGTTATTTCATTGGCAGAGCCTCCAATTATGTCAGAGTGTTCGGTGTCGGGCAGTGCGGTTGGGTCCGGGCTGTTATTGCCGGGTTCCCCTTCCCATACTACGGATGGCTTGAACAACCTTTCCAAGAAGATGTGGGGGGTACTACATCGCGTTTTGCGCCAATGCATGCCAGGACATCTGCCGCCTGATTATTTTCCCGGGCTATATGGTGAAATTCGAGCCCTTCGAACCGAGCTGACATTTTTAGGACGGCGTTGCGATAAGCTGCCATTTTTGGATCCTTGGCATCAAAGTCTCCATTTATTTGGGATATTGCGAGGTTCGAGTCCCCGTGCACCTCTAGGCATTGAATGCCCATTGATACTACCATCCGGAGACCATGTAAAAGGGCCTCATATTCGGCTGCATTGTTGGAGTCTGTGTACATTATCTGGAGTACGTATTGAACTGTGTCTCCTGTGGGGGACGTCAAAACGACGCCAGCCCCTAGACCGGCCAACATTTTGGAGCCGTCGAAGTGCATGACCCAGTTTGAATATGTGCCGTACTCTTTAGGGAGTTCGGCCTCCGTCCATTCTGCGACGAAGTCGGCCAAAACTTGCGACTTGATAGCTCGCCGTGGCTTGTAAGTTATGTCGAACGGGAGGAGCTCAATGGCCCATTTTGCAATCCGGCCTATCGCGTCGCGGTTGTTTATAATATCGTTAAGTGGCACTTCCGAGGCTACTGTTATTGAACACTCTTGAAAGTAGTGTCGCAGCTTCCGGGATGCCATAAATACCGCGTACGCAATCTTTTGATAATGCGGGTACCGTGACTTGCATGGAGTAAGGATAGTGGACACATAGTAGACCGGCTTTTGAAGGGGGGATTTGTGTCCGTCCGTTTCTCGTTCGACGACGAGCACTGCGCTTACGACCTGATGGGTTGCTGCAATATATAATAGCATTGGTTCGCCAATGTTTGGCGCGGCCAGGACTGGGTTTGTTGCCAAGATGGCTTTTATTTCGTCGAGTCCGGCCGTGGCTGCATCCGTCCACTCGAAGTGTTCGGTGCGCAGAAGGAGGCGGTAAAGGGGTAGGGCCTTTTCTCCCAAGCGGGAGATAAAGCGGCTTAGAGCCGCCACGCATCCGGTTAATTTTTGTATTTGTTTGAGGTCCTTCGGGATATCCAATTGTGATAGAGCTCGGATCTTGGCTGGATTTGCTTCAATTCCTCTACCGGATACAATGAAGCCCAAGAGCTTTCCGGATGGAACGCTGAAAACGCATTTTTCCGGGTTGAGCTTAATGTCGTATGTTCGGAGGTTATCGAATGTTAGCCTCAAGTCGTCTACTAGAGATTCGACATGTCTTGTTTTAACGACCACATCATCTACGTATGCCTCCACTATTTTGCCGATCTGGTTTGCCAGACATGTCTGAATCATGTGCTGATATGTTGCGCCGGCGTTTTTGAGCCCGAAGGGCATTGTGTTGAAGCTAAATGGGCTGTATGGTGTGATGAATGCCGTTGCGGCTTGGTCTGACTCTGCCATCTTTATTTGATGGTAGCCGGAGTATGCGTCGAGGAAACACAACGAATCGTGTCCTGCGGTAGCGTCGATAATTTGATCGATGCGGGGGAGAGGGAAGGGATCCTTTGGGCAAGCCTTGTTAAGGTCTTTAAAATCAATGCATAGGCGCCAGGATTTGTCCTTCTTTGGTACCATCACCAGGTTTGCTAGCCAGTCCGGGTGTTTTATATCTTTGATGAATCCGGCCTCCAATAGCTTGGCTAGTTCCTCTCCCATGGCCTGTCTCTTAGGTTCAGAAAAATGCCGAAGAGCCTGTTTGACTGGCTTGAATCCTTTTAGGATATTTAAGCTATGTTCGGCCAGCCTGCGTGGGATTCCTGGCATGTCTGAAGGGTGCCAGGTGAAAATGTCCCAGTTCTCTCATAGGAACTCTCGCAGTGCGGCGTCTACATCAGGGTTTAACTGTGCCCCGATGGAAGCTGTTTTATTGGGGTCCGTTGGATGGACTTGGAATTTGACTATTTCGTCCGCCGGTTTAAAGGAGGTGGACTTGGATCTTTTGTCGAGTATCACATTGTCCCTATTCACCGTGGAGCGCAGCGTAGTCAGTTCCTCAGCCGCTAGGGCTTCGGATAGCGCCTCGAGGGCCAGTGCGACTGTCTTGTTTTCGGCACGGAGTGCTATGTCCGGATCACTAGCGAGAGTGATGATTCCATTAGGCCCGGGCATCTTGAGCTTCATGTACCCGTAATGGGGTATTGCTTGGAAGATTGTAAATGCTTCCCGCCCTAGCAGAGCGTGGTATCTGCTACTGAACGGGGCCACTTGGAACGTGACCTCTTCGGACCTGTAATTATCCGGCGTGCCGAACACCACATCTAGTGTGATTTTTCCTGTACAGCGCGCTTCCCGACTGGGGATTATTCCTCTAAAGGTTGTGCTGCTTCGCTCAATGCGGTTCCAGTCTATTTCCATTTTTTGAAGGGTTTCCTCATAAATGAGGTTCAATCCGCTGCCGCCATCCATGAGTACCTTGGTAAGACGAAAGCCGTCCACTATTGTACTGAGGACCAATGCGGCTGGTGCTCGGGCTCTTCGGAATTTAGGTTCATCACTGGCGTTAAAAGTAATAGCCGTGTCACTCCATGGGTTTATTGTTGCTACTTGGTAGACTTCGGCAAGGCTGCGGAGTGTTCTTTTTCGCATATTATTTGATGCGAAAGTCTTGAAGACTGTTAATACCGTACTGGTGTCTCTGGGGTGGCTTTCTGTGGCTTCTGGAATTAGAAGATCTTCGCCAATTTTTGCCACATGCCAGAGTATCCAACATGCTCTAAGACTGCGAGTTGGTGTGGCGCCCTCTGCACTGTGAATTTTACAGGGTCCATTAAGCCATCCTTCCAGTACGGTTCCGTGCCCTGGAGAGGGCTTTTGCTTTTTGGTATTGAACCCGGGTGTCTGGCGATGATGCACCCTTTTATTTCGGACTGGGTTTGTATTCAGGGCCAGATTGTCCCAAAATTTTATTTCGGTTTTCCAGGCGCTTTCCATCGCACAGTACTTTCATACTATGGACACCAAGTCAGCGGAGCGTGTAATATCATGGCGACTTATGGCGTTGAGGATTCCCTTGTCCGTGCAATTATTGCAAAAGAATGAAATTGCGTCTTCCTCACGGCAGTCCTTTATCCTGTTCATAACCAGGAGGAATCTGGCCTAGTAATGATGTACTGTTTCTTCAGGCTCTTGCCTAATTTGGGATAGATCGCTTATGTACGGGTGGGTGGGTGGAATCAAATCCGAAACCTCACCCAATCTGAGACCCAGGGGCCAAGGAGTTCCCGAACTCGGAAGTTTGGATTCTTGGATGCTGTCCAATGAATCTAGCCCGTCGCCTGACTTTAAGTTCAGGTCTTGAGTGATGTCCTCCCCTCCGCGGGTATCCAGCTTGGAGGGATCGGGAATCCGGACATAGCTAGTCCTTAAGATAGATGAAGGGTCGCCGCACTGTCCCTCTACCACGGCAACGTGATGGGTGACCTGGGGAGAGTTAATCTCTCTCAGATCGGGTTTAGGCCCAATCTGGTCGTAATCCGTAGCGACTCCCAGGGCGGCGATGTGATCCAAGAGCTCGTTTAGGGAAGAGAGCTCCATTGGATCTAGCTGCTCGGTGAATTCTGAGCTGACGTGAAGATTGCTTTCGATGACCCAAGAGGTCATCGTCGGCGCAGCAGCCGAACAGGCGGTCATAAGGAAACCACCTAGCCGGAGAGTTTGGCTGACAGCCAAAGTTCCCTTAGCAACGGTGCCGTCTTTAAAGACGGGATGAGGCATCCTTCCTGATGGCGACGGCACAGAGGAACTCTCAATGAAAGCACCAATGTCGGTGTCAAAACCGGCGGATCCCGGGTAGGGGGTCCCGAACTGTGCGTCTAGGCGGATGGTAACAGGAGACCGGGGACACGATGTTTTTACCTAGGTTCAGGCCCTCTCAATGGAGGTAAAACCCTACGTCCTGCTTGGTTAATATTGATGATATGGGTAGTACAAGAGTAGATCTACCACGAGATCAGAGAGGCTAAACCCTAGAAGCTAGCCTATGGTATGATTTTATGTTCCTACGGACTAAAACCCTCTAGTTTATATAGACACCAGAGAGGGCTAGGGTTACACAGAGTCGGTTACAATGGTAGGAGATCTACATATCCGTATCGCCAAGCTTGCCTTCCAAGCCAAGGAAAGTCCCCCCCGGACACGGGACGAAGTCTTCAATCTTGTATCTTCATAGTCCAGGAGTCCGGCCGAAGGTATAGTCCGGCTATCCGGACACCCCCTAATCCAGGACTCCCTCAGTGACCGTGAAGGGATTGACAACCCCTTTATTGCGTTGGTTGCGGGGTTTTATTTGTTTGTGTAGGTGTGAGGGACTCGTGCGTGGCCTCCTACTGGATTGATACATTGGTTCTCAAAAACTAAGGGAAATACTTACGCTACTTTGCTGCATCACCCTTTCCTCTTCAAGGGAAAACCAACACAGTGCTCAAGAGGTAGCAAGAAGGATTTCTGGCGCCGTTGCCGGGGAGTCTACGCAAAAGTCAACATACCAAGTACCCATCACAAACCCTTATCTCCCGCATTACATTATTTGCCATTTGCCTCTTGTAAGTGCATCTCATGCCACCCCTAGTTGGTTTGGAGTATTGACGACAAACCTGGTTGAGGGACTAATGTGTTTGTGAGAATTGCAGGATAACACAGGTAGAAGTCCCTCATTGATTTGGTTTTCCTACCAGAGATGAAACCTAAAAATGTATGAAGACATGGAAGTCAAAGGTGGTATGTGAAGACATTCACATTGAAGACTATGACAAGAGAAGACATTGCGTGAAGACTATGGAGCACGAAGACTTAGTTGTTTCGTCGTTTTTTTTCTTTGTTGATTCATAGGAACCACCGTCTGTTAAGTGGGGTCCAAGTGAACCAGTCAGAATGACTGAAGTGATGCTTAACCAAAATCCTATGTCTTTGAGCGAAGACAATGAGAGCAAATCTTATCCAGAGCTGGATAAGTCAGCTTTGCTTGTAGCCCAAGTAAAGTTGTCGTGTGTGTTTGAAATCTGACCGTTGGAACACGTGTCAGTTCCTTAGTGACCCAGGGTCATTTCGGACAAATCAGGTCGGGTTGCCTAGTGGCTATAAATAGCCCACCCCTACAACCATAAACGGTTGGCTGCTTAGAGTTAGTGTACGGCTTTTGTTGTTTTAGAGCAACCCACCTCGAAGCCTTTGAGAGAGAATTCCTTGTGAGGACAAAGCCCTAAACACCCAGAGCCAAAGAGTGTTAGGCATCACTTAAGTCTTCCCGTGTGTGTGATCCGAAGACTTATTACACTTGAGGACTGTGAATCCTCCAGCCGGTTAGGCGTCGCGTTCTGAGCATCCAAGACTCATTGTGGATCGCCGGTGAACGAAGTCTATGAAGGTTTGGAAGTCTACCTTGAAGACTTACCAGAGTGATTGGGCGAGGACTGGGTGTCCTTAGCTCAAGGGGAATAAGGTGAAGACATGGTCTTCTGAGTTGAATCTCAGCCTCCCTAATCAGACGTACAGTTGTCACAGCAACTAGAACTGGTCCAACAAATCAGTGTCTTCAACAAGTCACTGGTTCCATCCTTCCCATCTCTTTATGTGCTGATTGGTCCTTGTGAAGTCATTGCCTGTTTGCATTAGTTATTTGTCTTCACTGTGTGACTGCTTGTTCTGATTGGCTTCATACTATCTTCCATCCCGATCTATACTGCCTAGCTGCTATTAGTCTTTATGGTTTCATTTCATTCAATACTTGACTATGGCTAGCTTAGTGTAGTCTACCTTCCGCCGCATGGTAATAGGTTTATTTCTATCGTTTGTCTTCGGAACTTCCACGTTTTGAAGATTTTCATAAAAATCGCCTATTCACCCCTTCTAGTCGATCACTAGCACTTTCAATTGGTATCAGAGCAAGGTACTCCCTTGTTCTGTGTGATTCGGTTTAACCACCTGGAGTTTTAGCTATGTCGACTGCAGAGATAATCAAAGTCTCCGCTGTGTGCCCAGTCTTTGATGGAACTGAATATCCATACTGGAAGAATAATATGCGCATGCATCTTGAAGCCATTGATGTCGACCTCTGGTATGTCGTCAAGAATGGCGCCCCAAGGCTGGTGAAGGTGTCACCGCTGCTGATGTCAAGAAGTTCGTTCAACTGGACTCCACTGCCAAGAACATCATCTGTGGTCATCTGACCAAAGGGCAGTATGGCCGTGTGAGTGCTCTAGAAACATCTAAGCTAGTCTGGGACTGGCTCTCCAAGGTCAACGAAGGCGTCTCAACCCAGAGAGATCAAAGAATCAGTGTCCTTCGCAACCTCTTCAACCGCTTCAAGAGAAACGACAATGAGAATGTTCAGCTCACGTTTGATCGACTCACTGACATCACAAATGAGCTTCAAGCCCTCGGCGCTACTGAGATCACCAAGCATGAAGTCGTCAAGACACTCCTGAGATCACTTGACAGCTCGTTTGACACC
This sequence comes from Triticum urartu, assembly GCF_056163025.1. Classification (NCBI taxonomy): domain Eukaryota; kingdom Viridiplantae; phylum Streptophyta; class Magnoliopsida; order Poales; family Poaceae; genus Triticum; species Triticum urartu. The sequence goes on along the minus strand of NC_141874.1, from coordinate 463,211,466 downwards.
CTAGCCTGATGATTCAAGAATGCCTTGACTTCAAGACACTCGATCCGTCTGACATACTTGAAAGGCTCAACACACATGAGTTTCAGCTTTCTAAGAAAAGAGACATCTACGGTCCCAACTATGGGCGAACTCGTGCCTTGAAGGCAAAAGCTGTTTCCTCATCTGAAGAAGAATCTGAGTGCAGTTCGGATGATCCTGAAGACATTGGAAAGGAGCTTGCTATGCTTGTGAAGAAGTTTCAAAAATTCACCAAGAAGAAAGGCTTCAGAAAGTCCTCATGATCCAGCTCAAGGAATGATGAAGCTTCTGCTCATGACTACAAGAAGAGAACATGTCACAAGTGCAAGAAACCTGGTCACTACATCTCTGAGTGTCCGCAGTGGGACAATGAGAACAAGAAGAAGAAGAAGAGCAAGGAATATGATTCCGATGACAAGAAGAAGAAGAAATACTCAAAGTCTTCTTCCAAGTCTTCCTCAAAGTCTTCATCACACAAGAAGAGCTCATCTAGCAAGGCTCGTGCCTTTGTTGGCAAGGAAATGGATTCAGAGGAGGAGTCCACTTCTGAGGAGGCGGAGGTAGAGTCTGAGGAGGAGTCCGATTCTCGCGTTGCAAGTCTGGCTATAGCATACGTTGCCAAGTCCATCTTCAACACTGAAGACAATGACTTCATCACCGACGCCGATGAAAATGACAAGGACAACTCCGCTCCCACCTACTGCTTCATGGCATGCGGTGCCAAGGTAAACGCACGCACTACTCACTATCAAACATCCAGTGAAGATGACTCTGATTGTGGTTCCAAACCCACCTACAAAACACTAGCTAAAATTGCAACTGAACAACAGAAAGCTATGGGACATATTCAAAAATTGTTAGACAAAAGCGATGATCTGTTAGATGCTGAAATGACTCGATCTCAGTCCTTAATTGAAGACATAAAAAATCTTCATGTTAAGTATGAGGAACTTGAAAGTCGTCATGAAACGCTCTCAACAACTCATGAAAAGCTTTCCTATGATTATCTTCAAAGGAAGCAAGATCTTGAGAAATTGAGAGTGGCTCATGAAGATCTTCAAAAGGAAAACGAGTCACTTCATGCCAAACAGATCAGTTCCACTCAGGAAGGATTTGAACCACCATGTCTTAAATGCATTGAGCGTGACAACGCTACTTCTGTTGCTGGATGTTCTATTGCTGCTACTATTGCAATATCTTCAACTGTTGATGTGGTAACTAACCACTCTGCTGAGAATACCACTGCTATTGCTGATGAAAACGCTAGGTTGAAGACATTGCTTGAAACAGGGATGTACAAAAGTCTCAAAGGGCATCAGACACTATGTGATGTCCTCAAAAGGCAGATCCTGAACCGAAACCCTAGGAAAGAGGGTGTTGGGTTCGAAAGGAAAATGAATGCTGATGGCTCTTACTGGAAACCTGAGTAGTACCCCAAAACCACATGGGTTGCTGCAAAGGAACCTTCAGTGGATCCATCCACCCTATCTGGCTTCACTTGTGCTAATCCCATTGTTATTGATGAATCCTTTGATGCAAACTATAAACTATTTAAGAATCAGAATGGTGAAGTGTTTGCCAGGTATATTGGTACTAACTGCAGGAATGGGCCACCTATGAAGAAAGTCTGGGTGCCGAAAAAGTGTTTGGAGAATCTTCCTGTGAATGTCGTCATGACACCACAAGTGAAGAAGACAAACCCCAGACCACAGGCTTCATATGGTCCAAAGGCTTCATACAGACAAAGGACTCACCTGAGTCGCACTAATGCAAATGTTTTGCAGGGAAACCATACTCAGGCCTATGAATATGAGCGCGTTTCATCAAACCGCCATGTTCATAAGACCAGGAACTACTCTGCTTATTCTTATGAGTACTATTGTCCACCTGCAAGACTATTTGCTAGGGCTCCAAAGCCAAAGTTCTCAGATGCTGCACTTAGACTCATTGCTTCGAAGCCACCCTTGAAGATGTGGGTGGCTAATAAAGCTTAACTCTCTTTTGCAGGGAAAGGTCTCCACCGAAAATCAAATGTGTCTGAAGCTATTGCTGGGGACCTTAAACATCTTGTAGGGCGCAAGATCAAATGCCCAAATGGTCTTATTATGTATTTTGTTCCCGAGTCGCTTGCTACTTGCCCTATTAGTCCTAACCTCAATCTAAGCTTTCATAATCCACTTGCTCATCAAATGTTTATGCTTCACAATTCTCTTCGTGAAGCCTATCCCCCTAACTGCACTGTATGGTATGACACCAGCTGCTTCAGAATGGATTATTGATAGTGGGTGTACTAATCACATGACTGGCAAGCGAAGTCTTCTCATGGACTCAACTTTACGTCCATCTGACAAGAGTCACATCACATTTGCTGATACTGGTAAAAGCAAGGTATTGGGTCTAGGTAGAGTTGCAATCTCAAGGGATCAACACATGGATAAAGTGATGCTTGTTGAATCCCTTGGTTTCAACTTAATGTCTATCTCAATGCTTTGCGATTTAAACATGATTGTGATATTTGGAAAATATCGTTGCCTTGTTCTAATGGAATCTGACAAGTCTCTAGTCTTTGAAGGGTATCGGAAAGATGATTTGTACGTGGTAGATTTCTCAGCAGGACCACAGCTTGCAATATGTCTTCTAGCAAAAGCTTTAGAATGCTGGCTCTGGCATCGGAGACTAGGGCATGCTGGCATGAGGAACTTGCACACTCTTGCAAAGAAGAAGCATGTCTTAGGCATCGAGGGCATCAAGTTCAAGAAGGATCACCTATGCGGTGCCTGTGAAGCTGGAAAGATGACGAGGGCCAAGCATCCCTCGAAGACAATCATGACAACGACTTAACCCTTCGAACTGCTACACATGGACCTCTTCGGTCCCACTCACTACTCAACTCTTACTACTACTGCTTGTCTCTATGGCTTCGTCATTGTTGATGATTATTCAAGATATACTTGGGTGCATATAATCCTCTACAAGACTGAAGTGCAGGATGTCTTCAGACGCTTCACCAATCGAACCATGAACAACTATGGCGTCAAGATCAAGCACATCAGAAGTGACAATGGCACTGAATTCAAGAACACTGGCCTAGACACTTATCTTGATACTCTGGGCATCACTCATGAATTCTCAGCTCCGTACACGCCGCAGCAGAATGGCGTCGTGGAACGCAAGAATAGAACACTTATTGAGATGGCCCGGACGATGCTCGATGAATACAAGACTCCAAGAAAGTTCTGGCCTGAAGCCATTGATACTACATGCCATATCATCAAGCGTGTTTATCTTCACAAGCTTCTGAACTAAACATCCTATGAGCTCCTCACTGGTAAGAAGCCAAATGTCAGTTACTTCAGAGTATTTGGTGCCAAGTGCTGGATCAAGGATCCACATCACACTTCAAAATTTGCACCGAAAGAACATGAAGGTTTTATGCTTGGATACGGAAAGGATTCACACTCCTACAGAGTCTTCAACCTCTTTCACTATAAAGTGGTTAAAACTGTGGATGTGCGGTTAGATGAGACTAACGGCTCGCAAAGAGAGCACCTGCCAAATGTACTAGATGAAGTTCCATCCAGTGAAACCATCAAGCTTATGGGAACTGGAGAGATCATACCGTCTGAAGCTCAGCCTGAAGAGGAACTCATCATCTCTACGCCTGATCAACCCGTTGACAATGCTCAGCCTGAAGACAATCCTTCTAACGATGACAATGATCAGCAAGAGAAAAATCTTCGTCCTATTCATCCTCGTGTTGCAAATGAAGTACATATTGAGAGAATAATTGACAGCATCAATGCACCTAGTCCACTCTCTCATTCAAGGGCAACACAACTAGCAAATTTTTGTGTACACTTCACATTTGTCTCAATATCTGAACCAAAGAAAGTTGATGAAGCCTTTATGGAACCTGAATGGATTCAAGCTATGCAAGAAGAGCTTCAACAAGTTGAGTTGAATAATGTATGTGAACTGGTCAAGCGTCCTGATCCTCATAAGCACAATATCATAGGTACTAAATGGATATATAGCAACAAGCAAGATGAGCATGGTCAAGTTGCCAGAAACAAAGCTCGTCTCGTTGCTCAAGGATACACTCATGTTGAAGGAATTGACTTCGATGAAACATTTGCTCCTGTGGCTAGGCTTGAAGCTATACGCATACTGCTGGCCTATGCAAATCATCATAACAATCTTCTGTATCAAATGGATGTGAAGAGCGCTTTTCTCAATGGAAATATTGAAGAAGAAGTGTATGTTGCACAACCGCCTGGCTTTGAAGATCTAAAACATCTTGACATGGTTTACAAGCTCAATAAGGCACTATATGGCCTTAAACAAGCCCCTCGAGCTTGGTATGACACACTCAAAGACTTCCTAAAGAGCAAAGGCTTCAAACCTAGTTCCCCGGATCCCACTCTCTTCACGAAGACATATGATGGTGAACTGTTTGTGTGCCAAATATATGTGGATGACATTATCTTCGGCTGCACTAATCAGAAATATAGTGATGAGTTTGGATACATGATGCAAGAGCAATATCAGATGTCCATTATGGGAGAGTTGAAATTCTTCCTTGGTCTTCAAATACGACAGCAACGCAATGACATCTTCATATCTCAAGAGAAGTACCTCAAAGATTGCCTCAAGAAGTTTGGAATGCAAGACTGTAAAGGCTACACGACGCCAATGCCAGCTAAACACCATATGGGTCCCGACGACAATGGTAAAGAGTTTGATCAAAAGGTATACCGCTCCATGATTGGCTCTTTGCTTTATTTATGTGCATCTAGGCCAGATATCATGCTTAGTGTTTGCATGTGTGCCCGATTCCAAGCAGCGCCAAAGGAATCACATGACTTAGCTGTGAAGTGAATTCTTCGATATTTGGCTCACACCCCAACTCTAGGATTATGGTATCCAAAGGGCTCAGAGTTTGATCTAGTTGGATTCTCGGATGCTGATTATGCTGGTGACAAGGTGGATCGCAAGTCTACATCAGGCACATGTCACTTTCTGGGACGATCACTTGTATGTTGGTCTTCAAAGAAGCAGAACTGTGTATCTCTCTCCACTGCTGAATCTGAATACATTGCTGCTGGATCTTGCTGCGCGCAGCTTCTATGGATGAAGCAAACACTCAAAGACTATGGCATTCATCTAAAGCAAGTACCACTCTACTGCGACAACGAGAGCGCCATCAAGATTGCTAACAACCCAGTTCAGCACTCGAAGACAAAGGACATTGAAATTCGTCATCACTTTCTCAGAGATCATGTCATGAAGGAAGATATTGATATCATACACGTCAACACTGAAGAGCAACTGACAGATATCTTCACAAAGCCCTTGGATGAGAAGAGGTTTTGCAAGTTACGGTGTGAGCTAAATATCTTGGAATCCTCAAATGTCCTATGATCAGGCACACATCCTAACACTTATGCATGTTGATGACTTAGATGTGCAACACACGAAGTAACGTATGTCTTCAATCAATGAAGACTTACATTCTGAGTGTGAATACATTAACGTGGAATTGACTTCGGAGCGCCACGATAATTGTGCGCCGTGTCTGGGTCTAATACTTCCTATACGGTGGGTAACGCCACCACCAAATTCTTCCCTTAGAAGTGTTTTTCACATGGTGTTACATTTGCAAAGTCTTCGCTTTCTGTTTGTCTTCAATGTTAACATGGCCTCATGTTTATCTTCAATTTGGTTTCTGTCCTCTACATCATTCACTTATAGCTATGTCTTCACGTTGAATCTTTTAAACTAAGTGAATGTGATCGGACCCTAACCCCTCTATGCTTCTATCTTAAGTCTATCTATCCAAATCGTATGCATTCTATTGACACTGTCAAAATGTCTTCTCTGCGTCCTTGTTAGCAGAAGACAGAAAGACAAACATTAATCTGTTTTCAATGCTAAATCCTTCAACCTGAAACCCGGAGAAGTGGGAACGACCACCCGACAATCCAGGCGTGCGTGGGAACGTGGAACAACGTCCAATGTGTTGCATGATCGCCACATGTCCTTCAGATGTGAACCGCCAGGGGCACCTGTGTAGTAACACTGTGCCGTCCCTGTCCCTATAAATACACGCCTCACCCCAGTCATTATTTATTCTTCCACTCTCGCACAAACCTTAGCGCCACCGCTAGCCCTCGACGACGCCGGCGACGAAGCGCTTAGCTTTCGCGACCTCACCGACGCCGTCCTCACGCCGGCCGCGGACATCGTCTTCTCTGCCGTCGCCATAGGTGTCCTCCGTCGCCAAGTTAGGGCACGGAAGATCGAACTGCTTGGCCTCCTCTCTCACTCCGTCTAGCAATTCCTCGTGTGGTAAATAAAACCTCCTTTTTACAGTTCTTTTGATCCGATAGATTCATCCTTTTCTACCACAAGTAGTTTCTGTTCACACAAATTGGATCTATCTCATACTACATCTCATAACATGCCTAGTATATTCACTTATGCTTCACAAAGTAGTTAGATTCCTCAATTGTACTTATTCGTGGATTCGTACAAATCTGGAACCAACTCTCTACCTATGAGTGAATGTCTTTGCACTATGAGGTCAATGTCTTCTAAACTGATTTATCTTCAAACTCTTCTGAGAATACATATGACCTCTTCCCCTTCCCTCGCACCTTTAATGCTGTCATAGGTACATGTCCGTGGGAGAATCCCTTGGTTCTCATAGTCTGCATTCATTTGCAGAGTTCTTACAGCATCATATAAATTCTCCTGAAGCCAGTTCTTGTCTGACCAGTAGACGGAAGTGTAAGTGCATCTAGTGCCACCCCTAGTTGGTTTTGGAGTATTGACAACAAACCTAGTTGAGGGACTAATGTGTTTGTGAGAATTGCAGGATAACACAGGTAGAAGTCCCTCATTGATTCGGTTTTCCTACCAGAGATGACCCCCAAAAATGTATGAAGACATTGAAGTCAAAAGGTGGCATGTGAAGACATTCACATTGAAGACTATGACAAGAGAAGACATCACGTGAAGACTATGGAGCGTGAAGACTTAGCAGTTTCGTCGTTCTGTGTTTTTCTTTGTTGAGTCATAGGAACCACCGCACTGTTAAGTGGGGTCCAAGTGAACCAGTCAGAATGACTGAAGTGATGCTTAACCAAAATCCTATGTCTTCGAGTGAAGACTATGAGAGCAAATCTTGTCCAGAGTTGTATAAGTCACCTTTGCTTGTAGCCCAAGTAAAGTTGCCGTGTGTGTTTGAAATCTGACCGTTGGAACACCTGTCAGTTCCTTAGTGACCCAGGGTCATTTCGGACAAATCAGGTCGGGTTGCCTAGTGGCTATAAATAGCCCACCCCCTACAACCATAAACGGTTGGCTGCTCAGAGTTAGTGTATGGCTTTTGTCATTTGAGAGCAACCCACCTCGAAGCCTTTGAGAGAGAATTCCTTGCGAGGATAAAGCCCTAACCACCCAGAGCCAAAGAGACTTAGGCATCACTGAAGTCTTCCTGTCTGTGTGATCTGAAGACTTGTTACACTTGAGGACTGTGAATCCTCCAGCCGGTTAGGCGTCGCGTTCTGAGCATCCAAGAGTCATTGTGGATCGCCGGTGAATGAAGTCTATGAAGGTTTGGAAGTCTACCTTGAAGACTTAACAGAGTGATTGGGCAAGGACTGGGTGTCCTTAGCTCAAGGGAATAAGGTGAAGACGCGGTCTTCTGAGTTGAATCTCAGCCTCCCTAACCAGGCGTACAGTTGTCACAGTAACTAGAACTAGTCCAACAAATCATTATCTTCAACGAGTCACTGGTTTCATCCTTCCCATTCCTTTACTTACAGTTGGACCTGGTGAAGTCATTGCATGATTGCATTATCTTTTGTCTTCATTGAGTGACTGCTTGTTCTGATTGGCTTCACAATATCTTCCTACCTGATCTTTACTGCCTAGCTGCTATTAGTCATTGTGCTTTCACTTCATTGAATACTTGACTATGGTTTGCCTAGTGTAGTCTACCTTCCGCTGCATGATAATAGGTTTATTTCTATCGTTTGTCTTCGAAACTTCCATGTTTCGAAGACTTTCATAAAAATCGCCTATTCACCCCCCTCTAGTCGATCACTAGCACTTTCAATTGGTATCAGAGAAAGGTACTCCCTTGTTCTGTGTGATTCGGTTTAACCACCTAGAGTTTTAGCTATGTCGACTGCAGGGATAATCAAAGTCTCCGCTGCGTGCCCAGTCTTTGATGGAACTGAATATCCCTACTGGAAGAATAAGATGCGCATGCATCTTGAAGCCACTGATGTCGACCTATGGTATGTCGTCAAGAATGGCGTTCCCAAGGCTGGTGAAGGTGTCACCGCTGCTGATGTCAAGAAGTTCGTTCAACTGGACTCCACTGCCAAGAACATCATCTGTGGTCATCTGACCAAAGGACAGTATGGCCATGTGAGTGCTTTGGAAACATCTAAGCTAGTCTGGGACTGACTTTCCAAGGTCAACGAAGGCGTCTCAACCCAGAGAGATCAGAGAATCAGTGTCCTTCGCAACCTCTTCAACCGCTTCAAGAGAAATGACAATGAGAATGTTCATCTCACGTTTGATCGACTCGCTGACATCACAAATGAGCTTCAAGCCCTCGGCGCCACTGAGATCACCAAGCATGAAGTCGTCAAGACACTCCTGAGATCACTTGAAAGCTCGTTTAACACCCTAGCCCTGATGATTCAAGAACGTCCTGACTTCAAAACACTCGATCCGTCTGACATACTTGAGAGGCTCAACACACACGAGTTTCAGCTTTCTGAGAAAAGAGACATCTACGGTCCCAACTATGGGCGAACTCGTGCCTTGAAGGCAAAAGATGTCTCCTCATCTGAAGAAGAGTCTGACAGCAGTTCTGATGATCCTGAAGACATTGGAAAGGAGCTTGCTATGCTTGTGAAGAAGTTCCAAAAATTCACCAAGAAGAAAGGCTTCAGAATGTCCTCACGATCAAGCTCAAGGAATGATGAAGCTTCTGCTCATGACTACAAGAAGAGAACATGCCACAAGTGCAAGAAACCTGGCCACTACATCTCTGAGTGTCCGCAGTGGGACAATGAGAACAAGAAGAAATAGAAGAGCAAGGAGTATGATTCTGACGACAAGAAGAAGAAGAAATACTCAAAGTCTTCTTCCAAGTCCTCCTCAAAGTCTTCATCACACAAGAAGAGCTCATCTGGCAAGGCACGTGCGTTTGTTGGCAAGGATATGGATTCAGAGGAGGAGTCTGCTTCTGAGGAGGCAGAGGTGGAGTCTGAGGAGGAGTCCGATTCTGGCATTGCGAGTTTGGCTACAGCATATGTTGCCAAGTCCATCTTCAACACTGAAGACAATGACTCCGTCACCGACACCGATGCAAATGACAAGGACTACTCCGCTCCTACCTACTGCTTCATGGCACACGGTGCCAAGGTAAACACACGCACTACTCACTATCAAACTTCCTGTGAAGATGACTCTGATTGTGGTTCCAAACCCAACTACAAAACACTTGCTAAAATTGCAACTAAACAACAGAAAGCTATGGAACATATTCAAAAACTGTTAGACAAAAGCGATGACCTGTTAGACGCTGAAATGACTCGATCTGAGTCCTTAATTGAAGACATAAAAAATCTTCATGTTAAGTATGAGGAACTTGAAAGTCGTCATGAAACACTCTCAACAACTCATGAAAAGCTATCCTATGATTATCTTCAAAGGAAGCAAGATCTTGAGAAATTGAGAGCGGCTCATGAAGTCTTCAAAAGGAAAACGAGTCACTTCACGCCAAACAGACCAGTTCCGCTCAGGAAGGATTTGAACCACCATGTCTTAAATGTATTGAGCGTGACAATGCTACTTCTGTTGCTGGTTGTTCTACTGCTGCTACTATTGCAATATCCTCAACTGCTGATGTGCCAACTAACCCCTCTGCTGAGGATGCCACTGCTATTGCTGATGAGAATGCTAGGTTGAAGACATTGCTTGAAACATGGATGTTCAAAAGCCTCAAAGGGCATCAGACACTATGTGATGTCCTCAAAAGGCAGATCCTGAACCGAAACCCTAGGAAAGAGGGTGTTGGGTTCGAAAGGAAAATGAATGCTGATGGCTCTTACTGGAAACCTGAGCAGTACCCCAAAACCACATGGGTTGCTGCAAAGGGACCTTCAGTGGATCCATCCACCCTATCTGGCTTCACTTGTGCTAATCCCATTGTTATTGATGAATCCTTTGATGCAAACTATAAACTGTTTAAGAATCAGAAGGGTGAAGTGTTTGCCAGGTATATTGGTACTAACTACAGGAATGGACCGCCTATGAAGAAGGTCTAGGTGCCGAAAAGGTGTTTGGAGAATCTTCCTGTGAATGTTGTCATGACACCACAAGTAAAGAAGACAAACCCCAGACCACAGGCTTCATACGGTCCAAAGGCTTCATATGGACAGAGGACTCACCCGAGTCGCACTAACGCAAATGTTTTGCAGGGAAGCCATACTCAGGCCTATGAATATGAGCGTGTTTCATCAAAATGCCATGTTCATAAGACCAAGAACTATTTTGCTTATTCTTATGAGTACTATTGTCCACCTGCAAGATTTTTTGCTAGGGATCCAAAGCCAAAGTTCTCAGATGCTGCACTTAGACTCATTGCTTCAAAGCCACCCTTGAAGATGTGGGTGGCTAAGAAAGCTTAACTCTCTTTTGTAGGGAAAGGTCTCCAGCCGAAAACCAAAATCGTCTAAAGCTATTGCTGGGGACCTTAAACATCTTGTAGGGCGCAAGATCAAATGCCTAAATGGTCTTATTATGTATTTTGTTCCTGAGTCGCTTGCTACTTGCCCTATCATTCCTAACCTCGATCTAAGCTTTCATAATCCACTTGCTCGTCAAATGTTTTTGCTTCACAACTCTCTTCGTGAAGCCTATCCTCCTAACTGCACTGTAGGGTAGGACACCAGCTGCTTCAGAATGGATTATTGATAGTGGGTGTACTAATCACATGACTGGCAAGCGAAACCTTCTTATGGACTCAACCTTACGTCCATCTGACAAAAGTCATATCACATTTGCTGACACTGGTAAAAGTAAGGTATTGGGTCTAGGTAGAGTTGCAATCTCAAAGGATCAACACATGGATAAAGTCATGCTTGTTGAATCCCTTGGTTTCAACTTAATGTCTGTCTCAATGCTTTGCGATTTAAACATGATTATGATGTTTGGAAAATATCGTTGCCTTGTTCTAATGGAATCTGACAAGTCTCTAGTGTTTGAAGGGTATCGGAAATATGATTTGTACGTGGTAGATTTCTCAGCAGGACCACAACTTCCCGTATGTCTTCTAGCAAAAGCATCAGAATGCTGGCTCTGGCATAGGAGGCTAGGGCATGCTGGCATGAGGAACTTGCACACTCTTGCAAGAAAGAAGCATGTCATACGCATCGAGGGTGTCAAGTTCAAGAAGGATCACTTATGCGGTGCCTGTGAAGCAGGAAAGATGACGAGGGCCAAGCATCCCTCGAAGACAATCATGACAACGACTCAACCCTTCGAACCACTCCACATGGACCTTTTCGGTCCCACTCATTACTCAACTCTTACTACTACTGCTTGTCTCTATGGCTTTGTCATTGTTGATGATTATTCAAGATATACTTGGGTGCATATAATCCTCTACAAGACTGAAGTGCAGGATGTCTCAGACGCTTCGCCAATCGAGCCATGAACAACTATGGCGTCAAGATAAAGCACATCAGAAGTGACAATGGCACTGAATTCAAGAACACTTGGCTAGAAACATACCTTGATACTTTGGGCATCACACATGAATTCTCAGCTCCGTACATGCCACAGCAGAATGGCGTCGTCGAATGCAAGAACAGAACGCTTATTGAGATGGCTTGGACGATGCTTGATGAATACAAGACTCCAAGAAAATTCTGGCCTGAAGCCATTGATACTGCATGCCATATCATCAACCGTGTTTATCTTCACAAGCTTCTGAACAAGACATCCTATGAGCTCCTTACTGGCAAGAAGCCAAATGTCAGTTACTTCAGAGTATTTGGTGCCAAGTGCTGGATCAAGGATCCACATCACACTTCAAAATTTGCACCAAAAGCACATGAAGGTTTTATGCTTGGATATGGAAAGGATTCGCACTCCTACAGAGTCTTCAACCTCTTTCACTATAAAGTGGTTGAAACTGTGGATGTGCGGTTCGATGAGACTAACGGCTCGCAAAGAGAGCACCTGCCAAATGTGCTAGATGAAGTTCCATCGAGTGAATCAATCAAACTTATGGGAACTGGAGAAATCATACCATCTGAAGCTCAGCCTGAAGAGGAACTTATCATCTCCGCACCTGATCAACCTGAAGACAATGCTCAGCCTGAAGACAATCCTTCTAATGATGAAAATGATCAGCAAGAGCAAAATCTTCGTCCTGTACATCCTTGTGTTGCAAATGAAGTGCAGATTGAGAGAATAATTGACAACATCAATGCACCAGGTCCACTCACTCGTTCAAGGGCAACACAGCTAGCAAATTTCTATGGACACTTCACATTGTCTCAATATCTGAACCCAAGAAAGTTGATGAAGCCTTCATGGAACCTGAATGGATTCAAGCTATGCAAGAAGAGCTTCAACAGTTTGAGCTGAATAATGTATGGGAACTGGTTAAGCGTCCTGATCCTCGCAAGCACAATATAATAGGCACCAAATGGATACATCGCAACAAGCAAGATGAGCATGGTCAAGTTGTCAGAAACAAAGGTCGTCTCGTTGCTCAAGGATACACTCAAGTTGAAGGGATTGACTTCGATGAGACATTTGCTCCTGTGGCTAGACTTGAAGCCATACGCATACTGCTGGCCTATGCAAATCATCATTACATTCTTCTGCATCAAATGGATTGAAGAGCGCTTTTCTCAATGGCAAGATTGATGAAGAAGTGTATGTTGCACAACCGCCTGGCTTTGAAGATCCAAAACATCCTGACATGGTGTACAAGCTCAACAAGGCACTGTATGGCCTCAAACAAGCCCCTAGGGCCTGGTATGACACACTCAAATACTTCCTGAAGAGCAAAGGCTTCAAACCTGGTTCCCTCGACCCCACTCTCTTCACGAAGACATATGATGGTGAACTGTTTGTGTGCCAAATATATGTGGATGACATTATCTTCGGCTGCACCAATCAGAAATACACTGATGAGTTTGGATATATGATGCAAGAGCAATATCAGATGTCCATGATGGGTGAGCTGAAGTTCTTCCTTGGTCTTCAAATACGTCAGCAACACAACGACATCTTTATATCTCAAGAGAAATACCTCAAAGATTGCCTGAAGAAATTTGGAATGCAAGATTGCAAAGGCTACACGACGCCAATGCCAGCCAAACATCATCTGGGTCCCGACGACAATGGTAAAGAGTTCGATCAAACGGTATATCGCTCCATGATTGGTTCCTTGCTTTATTTATGTGCATCTAGGCTAGATATCATGCTTAGTGTTTGCATGTGTGCCCGGTTCCAAGCAGCACCAAAGGAATCGCATCACTTAGCTGTGAAGCGAATTCTCAGATATTTGGCTCACACCCCAACACTAGGATTATGGTATCCAAAGGGCTCAGAGTTTGATCTAGTTGGATTCTCAGATGCTGATTATGCTGGTGAGAAGGTGGATCGCAAGTCTACATCAGGCACATGTCATTTTCTGGGACGATCACTTGTATGTTGGTCTTCAAAGAAGCAGAACTGTGTATCTCTCTCCACTGCTGAATCTGAATACATTGCTGCTGGATCTTACTGCGCGCAGCTTCTATGGATGAAGCGAACACTCAAAGACTATGACATTCATCTGAAGCAAGTGCCACTCTACTGCGACAACGAAAGCGCCATCAAGATTGCCAACAACCCAGTTCAGCACTCGAAGACAAAGCACATTGAAATTCGTCATCACTTTCTCAGAGATCATGTTGTGAAGGAAGATATTGATATCATACACGTCAACACTGAAGAGCAATTGGCAGATATCTTTACCAAGCCCTTGGATGAGAAGAGGTTTTGCAAGTTACGGTGTGAGCTAAATATCTTGGAATCCTCAAATCTCCTGTGATCAGGCACACATCCTAACACTTATGCATGTTGATGACTTAGATGTGCAACACACGAAGTAAAGTATATCTTCAATCAATGAAGACTTACATTCTGAGTGTGAATACATTAACGTGGAATTTGACTTCGGAGCGCCACGATAATTATGCGCCATGTCTGGGTCTAATACTTCATATACGGTGGGTAACGCCACCACCAAATTCTTCTGTTTGAAGTGTTTTACCCATGGTGTTACATTTGCTATGTCTTCACATTTGGTTTGTCTTCAATTTCAACTTGTCTTAATGATTATATTCACTAAGTTGATATGATTGTCTTCTGGTATATACTGATTTGGTTTGGTTTCTGTCCTCTACATCATTCACTTATAGCTATGGCTTCTTGATGAACCTTTTGAACTAAGTGAATGTGATCGGACCCTAACCCCTCTATGATTCTTCCCTAAGTCTATCTATCCAAATCATATGCATTCTATTGACACTGTCAAATGTCTTCTCTGCATCCATGTCAGCAGAAGACACAGAGACAAACATTAATCCGTTTTCAATTCTAAATCCTTTCACCTGAAACCCGGAGAAGTGGGAACGACCACACGACAATCCAGGCGTGCGTGGGAACATGGAACAACCTCCGATGGGTTGCATGATAGCCACGTGTCCTTCAGATGTGAATCGCCAGGGGCACTTATGTAATAACTCTGTGCCGTCCCTATCCTTATAAATACACGCCTCACCACAGTCATTATCCCTTCTTCCACTCTCGCACAAACCCTAGCGCCACCGCTAGCCCTCGACGACGCCGGCGACGAAGCGCTTAGCTGCCGCGACCTCACCGACGCCGTCTTCATGCTGGCCGCGGACATCGTCTTCTCCGCCGTCGCCGTAGGTGTCCTCCATCGCCAAGTTAGGGCACGGACGATCGAACTGCTCGGCCTCCTCTCCCACTCCGTCTAGCAGTTCTTCGTGTGGTAAATAAAACTTCCTTTTTACGGCCCCCTTTGATCCTATAGATTCATCACGTTCTACCACAAGCAGTTTCTATTCACACAAGTTGAATCTATTTCATACTGCATCTCATAATATGCCTAGTATGTTCACTTATGCTTCACAAAGAAGTTAGATTCATCACTTGTACTTATTCGTGGATTTGTACAAATCTGGAACCAACTCTCTATCCATGAGTGAATGTCTTCGCACTATGAGGTCAATGTCTTCTAAACTGATCTATCTTCAAAATCTTCTGAGAATGCATATGACCTCTTCCCCTTCCCTCGCACCTTAATGCTGTCACAGGTACATGTCCGTGGGAGAATCCCTTGGTTCTCATAGTCTGCATTCGTTTCCAAAATTCTTACAGCATCATATTAACTCTCCCGAAGCCAGTTCCTGTTTAGCTAGCAAGCGGAAGCCTTTGAATGTGTTGAAGCCTTTCAGTTTAAACTTCATGGCACCAGAGAAATCTGCAAGGAAGGGTGGCAGACAGCGTCGTGGCAACACCTCAAGAGATTTGCCTCCTGACCTCTATGAGCTGTACAAGACAGATCCAGAGGAGGACTACAATCAGCGAAAAACTCGAATCCAATGGATTCGAAGATATTGGGTAGAACAGTGGTTCAAGTATAGGTTCGTGACCCAGGAGTATGCTGAGAAGAATGCCATCAAACGACCATGGGGAGACATTCTATACAGAAATCTTCAACCCAGGTCCAGAGCTGAAGCCATTGAACAAGGCTTCTATCCTTGCATGGTCCATGGACCACAGCCTGCGGATGCAGACCCATCTTCATTACTATGGTGCTGCGATGATAATCTGTTCAAGCGCAACCTTCAGTTCGCCAGGAACTCAGCCAAAGAGAATAAGAAGTCACGAGGCTTAGACTTCAATCCAGGCCCCTCAACTCCTCGTGCTGATGGCACACGCGAAGCTGAACCCAATCTTGTTGGGCCCTTCTACAACCTGGAAGGTCTCATCACTCATATCATGGTTCAAGGGACAACCGTGGATGAGCCTGCAGACGACGCTGAATCTGATTAAGCGCCTGCACCACCGAAGCCAAAGAAACTGAAGAAGCCTAAAGCTTCAAAGCCTGCTCCTGCACCAAAGGTCTTACAGGCGAAGCCTCTGGCAACTGCACCTCCTGAACACAGTGTGCAGTCTGAAGATTTGTCACGCATCTCCAAGCCCTCGAGAGTGAAGATGCCCTTGCAACCCACCAGCCACGAACTGACTACTGCTGCTATTCTGCGCAATGACGCCATTGATCTTTCCAGAGATGAAGATCTTGCAGATGACGCTCTTGAGCAACTGATTAAGAGCAAGGAAGAAGAAGAAATCTTCAATGATTTGCCTCTCTCTGACGTGGCAATCCTCCACAACTTCATTGATGAGTGGTTTGAAACCCCCAATCTCAGCTTTGATGATCTGCAACTTCCAATTGGCCTCAGCGTCGCTTTCACTGGCGCCATTGCTTCTGAGCTAGCTCTAGCTCAGCGCATCGTTGAACTGAAGCAAAAGATCGACTATGAGAAAGCTCAGTTCAAGAAGCACATGGCAAAGCTCAGCGTGCAAGATGTGAAAAACTTCAAGATTATGCTGCACGAGCTCAAGGAAGCCTTTCTCAAGAAACGTGAAGAAGCTAAAGGGTCTCGTGAGCGCATGAAGAGTCTGGCTGACAAGTGCGTGCAAGCCTACAATGAAGCTGAGAAGCACAAGGCTCTTGGGCGTCCTGACATCGACCCTAGAATGGCGGCCAAGCCGAAGAAGAAGAAGCCAGCTGTGGCCGGACCCGAAGCAGCAAGGCAGGAAGAACATCCCATTGTCTTCCTAGCCAGTATGACAGGCTCGAAGCCTAAGGTCCCCACAGTGGCTTCAGAACTAAAGAAGACAAGGGCTGCCGAGGCTGAAGCCAGAAAGAGGAAAAATCCTGAAGCTTCTGATGTTGCTCCCTCCAAGAAGAAGCGCAAAACCAAGAAAGATCGGGCTGCTCCCACAGAGCCCCTTGTTGTCGAGCCCATTTCGGTTGCTCGTCCTGCCTCTTCGCATCAAGAACGACGGATGATAGTTCATGAGCTTGCTTCCACAGAGGCCCCTGAAGCTGAAGACATTCCAGCAGTTGACCCCACCGCTGCTGAAGACATTGGTCACCATGACAATGTTGAAGATGATGAAGTCCTTCCTCAGATCGAGCACCAATTGGTATCATCGCCTATGCTCACGCACATCAAACTCATTAGCATTGGTCGTCCTCTAACGCCAACTGGTCAGGATGCATCGTGGGCTGATCACCCACAGAGACAAGACACTCCAAGCTCTCCCCCACCGCAAGCTACCCCACCAGTGCAAGATGATGATGACTTTGAGGCCCCGCACGCTCCATCTCCACAAGCGTCGCTCGCATTACGCAGACTTCGCAAAGGACCAAGGCCCCAAGTCACTCCCACAATGCACGTGTCTGAATCCGAAGCCAAAATGGCTGAAGACATTCCGGTTGCATCAGCCGATGAAGATGAAGATGAAGAAGAAGCCCCAAGAGTTCCAAGAATTGCTACACCCCCGTCTCACCAAGATGTTGTTCTCGAGGAGAACGTGACCGACCCTCCAGCTTCTGAAGTGGAGTTTAACAACCCTGAGGTGGCCACCAACATTACTGCTGACGCCAATGACATTGTCATGGCTGACGCCAATACGGCGCGAGAAGCCAATGAGGCACCCGACGTCAATGCAACACCTGAAGTCAATGCTGCAGCACCTGAGGTCGAAGCACCTGAAGCACATGTGGCCCCTGAAGCCCATGAAGACAATGCCAATGCCCCTGTTCCCCCTCCAAGATCTCACACAATGGAGCTGGCATTTGATCGTGGTCAGCCGGTTATGGTTCGATGGCCCATTCTGACTCCTCCGCCTGCTGCTGGTCCACAATTTGAGTACCACGTCGAGCACAGGCCTCAAGTTCAAAAGCCCAAGCCAAGACTTCCACGATTCCCAGGCACTGCCACTTCACCTGGGGTCTTCAATGCAAATGGCTTCGTGGCACATAATACCTTCTTCAACAGCTCCAAGAACCCCTATACAAGACCGCACATTTCCTCATATCGGTTCTGGAGCTATCAGCAGCGCAGCTACTACTCATGTGTCTTATACAATCAAGGGCGCATATTTCCACATATGCGCCTCGACTCTGAAGCTATAGCTGGTCTGCCCTGCCTCGAAGAAGCATTGGACTGTTTCAGAGATGCTGGTCTGTTGCAGTTCGTCACTGACAAGGAGCACTGGAACGAAGAATTGCTGCTTCAATTCTATGCCACTCTTCATATTCGAGGCTACAACAGGGATTCGAAGACTTGGGTCCTTGAGTGGATGACATGCAATGTCCATCATGAAGCTAAAGCTCTTGATATCATTGAGCTCACAGGCCTGCCCACTCCTGGTGAATACTATGAACTAGGTTGTCAACAACATCAAAATGCCTTGGAAAGCATCTTTCAGAAGCCAGAACCCAACATGAGTCAAATGCTGAGCATGATGAAGACTCTGCCTCATGACGCTGAATACCCATATGAGTTCTTTGTTGAAGACCTAGAGTACCCGCCTCGCACCATTTACCACAACATCAGGAAGACTCTATGGCCTGTCAAAGGACACTCATCTGCAGCAAACCTTGAAGGAGCAATGAAGACTTTAGTTTTCTATATCTTCAATGGCATCAGCTTCAATGCTCAAGACTTCTTCATCAGGCAGTTGGCTGCGTCTGGCTCTGACATCTTTGGGTTGAAATTCTATGCTCCATGGGTCATGCGTCTGATAAAGCGCCACTCAGCTTTCAACTATCAGCCGTCTGCGCGCAATCATCTTATATTCTTTCCCGAGGTTGATCTGTCAGTTGAAGCCATTTACCCAGAGCCTGCTAAGGATCCCATTTCTCTTCACAATGCTGATCACCAAAGCTTCACCCAGCCCATTGAAGGGATTCCAGCCGTTTCTTGTGTTTATCCCCTGGCTGGAAACACACATGTCCCTCGTGCTCAAACTGATGTCACTGGTAGCACCATTGCGCAAAGGCCTCAAAGACAATCTCATGTCCTCAATGACAGAGAGCTTCTCATCGCGTTGCATCAGAAACAAGACAAACATCACGACTGGCTTAAGCATCAGATGCAAAGCCTCTTGGTGGATGTCAACCGCATTCGCAATCTTGCCACCAAGAATGCCTTTGTCACTCATGAAACCTGTCGGAGGTCGTGGAAGAGTTTGACCCTACTGAGTGCTGAAGCTGATCTGCACGACGATGGCTTCACCAAATGCTTCAAGTGTGACTCCACTCCTCCCATAAATGCTCACTTGCGTTGGACTCCCTCACTTGAAGACTCTGAATACTCGTCCTCAGCTGCGACCATAAATGCCAGAGTCATCGATGACCAAGATGATGCAACTTCACCTCCTCCACCTTCAGCGCGAATCAACACTGCACCAAGTTCGTCTGCACCGCCAACCAACACCGATGACCCTGCTGCTTCACCAACTCCTCAAGGGAACAAGTAGGTGCTCTATGTCTTCAAACCTTTTTGGTCCTTACTGACAAAAGGGGGAGAAGCATATGAGTTTGATAGTCTTCAAGCGGGTCCATATGGGCGGTGGTTTTATATTTTGGCTAGTGTTTACAACTCTCGCTTTCTGATACATTTGGTTCTTTGAGTTGTAACACTTAAACTAGATGGTCGTCTGCTACTTATTTGCTATTCTGTGATGCGATGATAAATTCCGCATGTGCGATGATAACTTCCGCACTTGGGTCATTCTGTAGACGTCCATTTTTCATTATGCATGTCATTATCTTCACATACTTTTCATGCATGATGAATTGTCATCATAAGTTGAAGAGGATCTCCACAAGTACAACCTGCCATGTGCATTTGCATACCAAAAGCATATTACTTATATGCACATCTTCAGGGGGAGCCTTTGCCACTTATGAAGACAATCCCCTATCCTTTACAATTTCACATATTTTATTCCCCGTTGAAAACTTCAACTAGTTTGTCATCAATCACCAAAAAGGGGGAGATTGTAAGTGCATCTAGTGCCACCCCTAGTTGGTTTTGGAGTATTGACAACAAACCTAGTTGAGGGACTAATGTGTTTGTGAGAATTGCAGGATAACACAGGTAGAAGTCCCTCATTGATTCGGTTTTCCTACCAGAGATGACCCCTAAAAATGTATGAAGACATTGAAGTCAAAGGTGGTATGTGAAGACATTCACATTGAAGACTATGACAAGAGAAGACATCGCGTGAAGACTATGGAGCGCGAAGACTTAGCAGTTTCGTCGTTCTGTGTTTTTCTTTGTTGAGTCATAGGAACCACCGCACTGTTAAGTGGGGTCCAAGTGAACCAGTCAGAATGACTGAAGTGATGCTTAACCAAAATCCTATGTCTTCGAGTGAAGACTATGAGAGCAAATCTTGTCCAGAGTTGGATAAGTCAGCTTTGCTTGTAGCCCGAGTAAAGTTGCCGTGTGTGTTTGAAATCTGACCGTTGGAACACGTGTCAGTTCCTTAGTGACCCAGGGTCATTTCGGACAAATCAGGTCGGGTTGCCTAGTGGCTATAAATAGCCCACCCCCTACAACCATAAACGGTTGGCTGCTCAGAGTTAGTGTATGGCTTTTGTTATTTGAGAGCAACCCACCTCGAAGCCTTTGAGAGAGAATTCCTTGCGAGGATAAAGCCCCAACCACCCAGAGCCAAAGAGAGTTAGGCATCACTGAAGTCTTCCTGTCTGTGTGATCTGAAGACTTGTTACACTTGAGGACTGTGAATCCTCCAGCCGGTTAGGCGTCACGTTCTGAGCATCCAAGAGTCATTGTGGATCGCCGGTGAACGAAGTCTGTGAAGGTTTGGAAGTCTACCTTGAAGACTTACCAGAGTGATTGGGCAAGGACTGGGTGTCCTTAGCTCAAGGGGAATAAGGTGAAGACGCGGTCTTTTGAGTTGAATCTCAGCCTCCCTAACCAGACGTACAGTTGTCACAGCAACTAGAACTGGTCCAACAAATCATTGTCTTCAACGAGTCACTGGTTTCATCCTTCCCATTCCTTTACTTACAGTTCGCCCTGGTGAAGTCATTGCATGATTGCATTATCTTTTGTCTTCATTGAGTGACTGCTTGTTCTGATTGGCTTCACAATATCTTCCTACCTGATCTTTACTGCCTAGCTGCTATTAGTCATTGTGCTTTCACTTCATTGAATACTTGACTAGGGTTTGCCTAGTGTAGTCTACCTTCCGCTGCATGATAATAGGTTTATTTCTATCGTTTGTCTTCGAAACTTCCATGTTTTGAAGACTTTCATAAAAATCGCCTATTCACCCCCCCTCTAGTCGATTACTAGCACTTTCAGGAAGACTTTGACAGCTTTGAAGACTTTTAGTCTAAACTTCATGGCAACAGAGAAATCTGCAAGGAAGGGTGGCAGACAGCGTCGTGGCAACACCTCAAGAGATTTGCCTCCTGACCTCTATGAGCTATACAAGACAGATCCAGAGGAGGACTACAATCAGCGGAAAACCCGAATCCAATGGATTTGAAGATATTGGGCAGAACAATGGTTCAAGTACAGGTTTGTGACCCAGGAATATGCTGAGAAAAATGCCATCAAGCGACCGTGGGGAGACATCTTGAACAGAAATCTTCAACCCAGATCTAGAGCTGAAGCCATTGAACAAGACTTCTATCCTTGCATGGTCCGTGGACCACGGCCTGCAGATGCAGACCCATCTTCATTGCTATGGTGTCGTGACGACAATCTATTCAAGCGCAACTTCTAGTTTGCCAAGAACTCGGCCAAAGAAAACAAGAAGTCATGGGGATTAGACTTCAATCCAGGCTCCTCTGCTCCTCGTGCTGACGGCACACGTGAAGCTGAACCCAATCTGGTTGGGCCCTTCTATAACTTAGAAGGTCTCATTACTCACATAAAGGTTCAAGGGGCAGTCGTGGATCAACCTGCAGACGACGCTGATTCTAACGAAGCGCCTGCACCACCGAAGCCAAAGAAGCTGAAGAAACCTAAAGCTTCAAAGCCTGCCCCTGCACCAAAGGTTTCACGGGCGAAGCCTCTGGCCACTGCACCTCCTGAACACAGTGTACAGTCTGAAGATCTGTCACGCATCTCCAAGCCCTCCAAAGTGAAGATGCCCATGCAACCCACTAGCGAAGCACTGACCCCTGCTGCTGTTCTGCGCAACGAGAATGACTCCATTGATCTATCCAGCGACGACGATCTTGGAGATGACGCTCTTGAGCAGTTGATCAAGAGCAAGCAAGAGGCAGAAATCTTCAATGACCTTCCTCTCTTTGACGTGGAAATCTTAAACAAGTTCATTGATGAGTGGTTTGAGAGCCCAAACGTTAGCTTTGATGATCTTCAGCTTCCCATTGGCCTCAGCGGCGCCTTCCACGGAGCCATTGCTGCTGAGCTGGCTCTAGCTCAGAAAATTGTTGAGCTGAAGCATAAGATAGATTATGAAAAGGCTCAATTCAAGAAGCATATGGCCAAGCTCAATGTTGAAGACATTCAGAACTTCCAGGTCATGATGCATGAGCTCAAGGAAGCATTCCGCACGAAACGCGAAGAACCCAAAGGTTCTCGTGAACGCATGAAGGATCTTGTTGCTAAATGTGTTCAAGGATACAATGAAGCTGAAAAGCGCAAGGCTTTGGGGCGACCAGGCATCGACCCCCGAATGGCGGCCAAGAAGAAGAAGAAGCCAGCTGTGGTAGAACCAGAAGCACCAAGGCAGGAAGTACATCCAATTGTCTTCCCAGCTAGTATGACAGGATTGAAGCCTAAGGTCCCCACAGTGGCTTCAGAACTGAAGAAAACAAGGGCAGCTAAAGCCGAAGCCAGAAAGTGCAAAACCAAGGCCACCACCGATGATGCTCCTCCAACCAAGAAATGGAAAACCAAGAAGAGAGACCGGGCTGCTCCCACAGAGCCCCTTGATGTCGAGCCAATCTCGGTGGCTCGTCCTGCGTATGAACATCAAGAACACCAAGTGATAGTTCATGAGCCTGCTACCACAGAGGCTCCTGAAGCTGAAGACAATCCAGCTGTTGACCCCATCGCAGCTGAAGACATTGGTCCTCGAGACAATGTTGAAGATGATGAAGTCCTTCCTCAGATCGAGCACCAGTTGGTATCATCGCCTGTGCTCACGCACAGCGAACTCATCAACATTGGTCGTCCTCTGACACCAACTGCTCAGGATGCATCGTGGGCTGATCACCCACAACAACAAGACACCCCAAGTTCTTCCCAACCACAAGTCACCTCACCCGTGCAATATGACGATGACTTTGAGGCCCAACAAACTCCATCTCCGCAAGCGTCGCCAGCATTACGCAGGCTTCGCAAAGGACCAAGGCCCCAAGTCACTCCCACTGTGCACGTGTCAGAGTCTGAAGCCAAAATGGCTGAAGATATTCCGGCTGCATCAGCCGATGAAGAAGAAGAACCACGAGTTGAAGTAGAAAGAGTTGTACACCCCCGTCCCACCAAGATGTTGTTCTCGAGGAGAACGTGTCCGACCCTCCAGCTCCTGAAGTGGAGGTTAACAATCCTGAGGCGGCCACCAACATCAACAATGAAGCCAATGACATTGTCATGGCTGAAGCTAATGTGGCGCCTGAAGCTACTGCGGTGCCAGAAGTGCATGCACTTGAAGCCACTACAGCGCCCGAAGCTAATACTGAAGCACCTGAAGCCAATGTGGCCCCTGAAGCCCATATCAACGACAATGTCAATGCTCCTGTACCCCCTCCAAGACCTCATACAATTGAGCTGGCATTTGATCGTGGTCAGCCTGTTATGGTCCGATGGCCCATTCTGGTTCCTCCACCTGCTGTGGGTCCACAATTTGACTATCATGTCGAGCACAAACCTCCCGTCCAGAAGCCCAAGCCAAGAATTCCACGATTCCCAGGCACTGCAACTTCACCTGGGGTCTTCAATGTGAATGGCTTTGTGGCACACAACACCTTCTTCAACAGCGCCAAGAACCCTTACACCAAACCTCGCATTTCATCAGATCGGTTCTGGAGCTATCAGCAGCGTAACTACTATTCCTGCGTCTTATACAATCAAGGACACATGGTGGGGGTGCACAGCATGGGAAGCGCACCCGAGCAGGCCGAGTTGGAGGGATGGTCCTCCGAGCTGAAGGCCAGGCCGGCCTTGGGCGCCGCCCGGTCCGGGAGAGCCCCCTGTCGCATGGAAGCGGCGCTGACCCGGCGGATGAACGGCTTGACGTGGTGACTTGTAGGAGGCGCCTGCGAGCCGCCCAGGAGGGCCGCGACGACCGGGGGTGTTGGTGTAGCGTGGTGGGCGGGGAAGAGGCCGCGGAGCTCTTCCCAAGAGGCCACGGAGGCTGCCGGCAGGTGGAGCAGCCATGCGCGTGGAGCGCCGGTGAGGGCCATGGGGAGCCAGTTGGCCATGACCCTATCGTCACCTCCAGCTTCGAGGATGGCCTCCTCATACGCCAGCAAGAAGGCCAGCGGATCAGTTGCGCCGCCGTAGCGCGACGGCGTCGTTGGCTTGAACTTGTCCGGCCACCGTACCCGTTGCAGGGCTGGGGCCAGGGCTCGGAGCCCCCTGGCCCCCGTGCTGGCGCCGGCAGCCGGAGCGGGCAATGCACTACTCATCACGAGGCAGGTCGTGGTGGTGGCGGAAGGGAAAACACCGGTGCACTCCCTACCTGGTGCGCCAAATGTCGGATTTCGGGTTCCGGCAGACCCTTGAGGTTCGAACACTGGGGTGCATGCGGAGATTTCGCTTTCTACCTACCTGCACCCCTCCGCCTCGCTAAGATCTAAGATATGGAAAGAAAAACACAAGAGACACAGGGTTTATACTGGTTCGGGCCAGCGTTGTGGTGTAATACCCTACTCCAGTGTGTGGTGTGGTGGATTGCCTCTTGGGCTGATGATGATGAGCAATACAAGGAAGAACAGCCTCGCGAGGGTCTGTTCTTGGCTGGGGGGATGAACTGCTAGGAGGAGTTCAGTCACCCCTCTCTCTCTCTCTTCTCGATTCTCTCTCTGATTTCGATCCGATCCCAGCTTGTTTCTGGGTTGGCCGATTCTAGATCCGATCTCCATCCCTCTACCCTGGGGGTGGCTAGTCCTATTTATATGCAAAGGCCCTGGGCCTCTTCCCCAAATATTGAGCGGGAAGGGCGCCAACAATTGGCCATTTTGAAGGGGAACATCTGGTACACTTATCCTGACTAAAGTTGGTCCTCGCCTGCCAAAGGCTCTGGTGGTGACGCTGGCTTGGGCTCCAC
The DNA here is from genome assembly GCF_056163025.1 of Triticum urartu. Classification (NCBI taxonomy): domain Eukaryota; kingdom Viridiplantae; phylum Streptophyta; class Magnoliopsida; order Poales; family Poaceae; genus Triticum; species Triticum urartu. The sequence continues at coordinate 463,185,969 of NC_141874.1, read as the reverse complement.
AATGACTTCCTCCCTGCCGTTGGATTGGTCTTGGTCTCGTTGCACCGAAATGGGTGCCTTTGCTTGATGCTCTCGCCTGCGCTTGCTCCCTTTGCACCAAAGAGGAAAGGAGGACACTGCACGGCTGGCGCCCGCCTGGCGCCTTTGGTCGTAGTGGCTTGCGTCACGGGCACCTCGTGCGGTACCCCGCCTTGATCTCTCCGCCTCCTCGCGAGACAGCCTGATGAGGCCGTGCCTGAGGAAGCTCCGTGTCGTCCGCCCCGCGAGGCTTGGCCCCTCGCGAGGGTCTTGGGTCTGTGTTGATGAAGATGGGCCGCGCTGGGCCCCCTTTGAGCCACGCCGCAGGCCGCAGGCAGGCAAGTCTGGGGACCCCAATTCCCAGAACGCCGACAGTAGCCCCCGGGCCCAAGGCGCGCCCGGACTTGGCCGTGCAGGGAGGCGAAAGGGCAAGAGCGAAGCGCCGTGGGCCCTAACAGCCTGCGGCCTTGGGCGCCGCGTGGCGGTTGATTGGACGTGGGCGTCTCCACTTCCCCATGGCGCCTCGGCAACTGCACGGATTGGACAAGTCCCTGCTTGGGAGGTGGTAGCGTGTCTGCCCGCCGGTCGCGCCTCGGTGAAGCGCGAGAGGGTGTCTGCCTGAGCCCCGGAGGCAGCTCGAGTCTTCCCTGCAGGCCGATGTGAGGCGAGCTGCGCCTGATTTGTTCTTTCTTTTCCTTTCTCCTGCGTAAAAAGACAGTAGCGTGGAGCCCCGCGGGGGCGTGTTTGGGTTATTGCTGTTAATCATCGCTTTGCTTCCGTTATCGTGCCTTCCGGCTACGTGCCCGCACGTGGATAGTTCCCGGCCCCAGCCGTGGGGGGGCGACCGACCCAGGCCCTGTGTTCGTGTCGCGGTGCCCGTGGGGCACGGACTGGAGGGGTGCTCCTGTAATGGACCCAGGTCGTGAAACCCTTGAACGACTAGGACAGGAACACTCGCGGGGGTGCTCGGCTGCCCCCCTCGCGAGGCCTTGCATAAGAGAAATCGAGGCTGGAGAGCGAAAAGTCAAAGAACCACAAGCCAAAGACGGCAACAGCTTTAATAAAACTTCGAATGAGAATGAACAAGCCAACTGCGGAAAGCAAATGAAAAAGCCGCCTCCGGCACCTAATCTAGTCTTCAACGTCTTCTCACCAGCGCGGAGCTAAGTGTTGCCACTGGGCGTGGGAGGGAGCCCTAGGGCCTGAGGCCGGTGCTCCTGAGACTCCGGGGCGTGTACAGCCCCAACTCATTATTACGTGAGAGTGTCACGGGCGGCGAGCTTCACAGGCGTTGGCCTTCTTCACAGGCTCTGGACCTTTCTTGGGGGAAGTAGGCTTCACGGGCATTTGCCCTCTTCACAGGCTCCGGGCCTTTTCCAAAACGCGACAGCTTCACAAGCATTCGCCTTCTTCACAGGCTCTGGGCCTTTTCCAAAACGCGACAGCTTCACAGGCATTCGCCTTCTCCACAGGCTCCGGGCCTTTTCCAAAACGCGACAGCTTCACAGGCATTCGCCTTCTTCACAGGCTCTGGGCCTTTTTAGGGGTAGAACCTCCGGAGGTGCTGGATGTTCCATGCGTTCTGGACCGGCACCCCCTCCTGAGTCTCCAAGCGCGCGGAGCCGGGCCTGGAAACATGAACAACCTTGAACGGGCCCTCCCACATGGGAGAGAGCTTGTGCAGTCCCTCCCTGGAGAGAACCCGCCTGAGCACGAGGTCTCCTACCTCGAGAGTTCTGGGGCGGATGTTGCAGCAGTGATATCGTCGCAGCACTTGTTGGTACCTCGCCGCTCGCAGCGCGGCTTCTCGGCGACGTTCCTCCCCCAGCACGAGGTCCATCCCCCGCATGGTGTCCTGCTGCGCCTCGTCGAACGCTAGGACCCGCGCGGAGCGATGTCTGACCTCGTGAGGGAGGACCGCTTCGGCTCCATAGACCAGGAAGAACGGGGTCTCTCCAGTCGGCTTGGTCGCGGTTGTGCGGATGGACCACAACACGGACTGAAGCTCGTCGTACCAACCTCTGCCGCAGGCCTCCAGCTTCTTCTTGAACGTCCTGGTCTTGAGGCCCCTTAGGACCTCTGCGTTGGCTCGTTCGGCCTGGCCGTTGCTTCGGGGGTGCGCCACCGAAGCATAGCATATCTGCGTTCCAAGGTTAGCACAATATGTTTTGAAGAGGTTACTGGTGAACTGCGAACCGTTGTCTGTGATGATGCGGTTCGACACCCCGAACTGGCTCACGATGCCCCTGATGAACTTGACCGCGGAACCCGCAGGGATGGTGCGGACGGCCTCTACTTCAGCCCACTTGGTGAACTTGTCCACGGCGACGTAGAGGTAGCGGTAGCCCCCTGGCGCCCGAGGAAACGGGCCCAGGATGTCCAGCCCCCAGACTGCGAATGGCACGAAAGGGGTATAGTCTGCAGGCCTCCTGCCGGCTGATGGATCTGCTTGGCGTGGAACTGGCAGGCCTCACAAGCTTTCACCAGTTCGACGGCGTCATTGAGTGCGGTGGGCCAATAAAACCCACTGCGGAACGCCTTGCCGACGAGGGTCCGTGATGATGAATGATGTCCACAGTCTCTGCCGTGTATATCTTCCAGCAGTTCCTTTCCTTGCTCCCTGGAGATGCAGCGCAGGGATACATCGTTTGGTCGCTTCCGGTAGAGCTCTCCATCCTTGATGCAGTATGCCGTGGCCTACCGTGCCACATGCTCCGCTTCCTCCTCCTTCTCTGGCAGGGTCCCTTGTGTTAAGTAGCTCCGGAGCTCCGTGATCCAGCACCCCTCCTGAGGTTCCATCATCAGGAGCAGGCGTGCTCCTGAGGCCGGGCCACAGGCCGGGGCTCCTGAGGCAGGTGGCTGAGGGAGCTCCTCCCGAGGCTGAGCCGTGTTTGACAATGACGACAGGGCTGAGGGCTTGAAGAGCCGCTCCTCGAAGACGCCAGGCTCCTGAGGTAACCGCCTGGACGCCCGTTTGGCGATGTCGTCGGCCTCCTGATTGGTGCCACGGGGCACATGCTGCAACTCCAACCCCCAGAACTGCTTCTCCATCCTGCGGACCTCCGCAAGGTAGGCTTCCATGTGCTCATCTTTCGGCTCGTACACCTTGTTGGAGAAATTGACAAGGAGCTGCGAATCGCCCTTGATGGTGAGGCGTTTCACCCCCAGGGCAGCTGCGGCCTTCAAGCCCGCTATTAAACCTTCATACTACGCTATGTTGTTGGAGACCTTTTCACCTTGCTGGAAACAGAGCTGTACAGCGTAGTAGAGCTTGTCCTGAGTGGGCAATATAAGCACCGCCCCAGCCCCAGCGCCATGTCTGGAGAACGCCCCATCGAAGTACATGACCCAGCCTTCTGGCGCCTCGCTTCTTGGGGAGAGGGACCGATCCTCGTCGGCCTTGAGGCCTGGTGCCTCCGTCCATTCTGCCACAAAATCCGCTAATGCTGCTCCCTTGATGACCCTGGTCGTGCTGAATTCGAGCTGAAACACTTGCAATTCTATGTTCCACTCTGCGACCCTTCCAGCTGAGTTAGGGCCCCTGAGCACTCTCTCTAGGGGGTATGACGAGACGACCTTGATGGGGTGACCCTGAAAATAGTGCCGCAGCTTGCGCGAGGCCACCAGTAGCGCGAGGAGGAGCTTCTAAGGCATGGGGTACCGTGCCCTCGCGTCCCACAACACCGTGCTGACGAAGTACACTGGGTGCTCAACGAGGTTGGGTGCGTCAGTGCTGGTGGCGCCCTCCGGAGACCATGGCGCCTCCTGAGGTGATGAGGCCTCCTGAGGCTGGCCATCTGGGAGAGGGGCCTCTTCCGCCTCTGGTGCACTCCTCTACGGCCGCTGATCCTCCTCAGCCGCGGTGGCGGTTTCTGTGGGCCTTCCTTATTCCTGTTTTGCCTTGTCCCGAGCTGCTGCTGTGGTTTTGATTCGACGCTCCCCCCTAACCGCCACCAGGGCTGCGCTGGCGGAGTAGGGAGTGGCGGCGAGGTAAAGCACCAGGGGCTCTTGAGGGCGCGGAGCCACCATGACCGGAGGGCTGGTCAGGTATCTCTTGAGATCTTGGAACGCCTTGTCGGCCTCTTCAGTCCATTCAAAGGGCCCCTTTTTCTTCATTAGCTGGAAGAAGGGCAGTGCTCGCTCCCCCAAATTGGAGATGAAGCGCCCTAGCACGGTCACGCGCCCAGTGAGCTTCTGCATTTCTCTGAGGGTCTTTGGTGGGCTCATGTCCTCGACCGCCTTGACCTTTTCTGGGTTAGCCTCGATGCCTCGGTGGGACACGAGGAAACCCAAGAGCTTGCCCGAGGGGACTCCGAACACACACTTCTCTGGGTTGAGCCGCAGGTTCACTGCGTTGAGGCTCGCGAAGGTTTCCTCCAGGTCTTGTATCAGGGTCCTGGCCTCCCGAGACTTCACCACAATGTCATCGACGTAAGCCTCAACATTCTTCCCGAGCTGCGGGCCCAAGGTGATGTGCATCAGCTGCTGAAAGGTCGCCCCTGCGTTACGCAGCCCGAATGGCATGCATGTGTAGCAGTACACCCCACACGGGGTTAGGAAGGCTGTCTTTTCGACGTCTTCTACCGCCATCTTGATCAGGTGATATCCAGAGAAGGCATCCAAGAAGCATAGCAGGTCGCATTCTGCGGTGGAATCGACGATCTGGTCGATGCGGGGGAGCGAGAATGGATCTTGCGGGCATGCCTTGTTGAGGTTGGTGAACTCGACACACATGCGCTCCTTCCCTCCCTTCTTTGGCACAACGACAGGGTTGGCCAACCAATTCGGGTATCAGACCTCGCGAATGACCCCAGCGGCTTCTAGTTTGCGGGTCTCTTGGACGATGAAGGCTTGCTTTTCTGTGGACTGCCGCCTTGCCTTCTGCTTCACAGGGCGCACGTTGGGGCACACGTTGAGGTGATGCTCGATTACGCTCCTAGGGATCCCTGCCAACTGGTCAGGCTCCCAAGCGAATACCTTCTTGTTTGCGCACAGGAACCAGACCAGGGCCTCCTCCTGCTCGGGCTCGAGGTTGGCGCCTATGGTGAAAGTGGCGTTGGCGGACCCGTCCTCATCGACGGGTATCTGCTTGGTTTCTGCCTTGTCTTGGGTGAACAACTGTTTCTTCTTGGCGGGTGCAGCCCCCTTGGGCTCGGGGGTCTCCGAGTCGGCGGGCTGTGCTGCCGCCGCCTTGAAGGCAAGCTTGAGCACTCGCAGCGCGTCTCCGGTGTCCCCGTGCACGGTGAGGACACCGCTGCTCCCGGGCATCTTCATGAGGTTGTACGTCGGGTGCGTCACGGCCATGAACTAGGCCAGCGCTGGGTAGCCGAGGATGGCATTGTAGGGGAGGCCGATGGGGGCGATGTCGAAGTCGACCAGCTCCGTGCGGAAGTTGTTGTAGGTGCCAAAGGTTACTGGGAGCCGGATCTGTCCCAAGGAGCTGGATGATCCGCCCCCAACGCCTAAGAAGGGCCGGCTGGGTTGCAGCCGTTCCAGGGGTATGCAGAGGAGGTTGAAGGCCTCAACCGAGAGCATGCTGAGGCCCGCACCGCCATCGATGAGAGTTCTGGTGACGGCCACCTGGCAGATGGTGGGGGTGCACAGCATGGGAAGCGCACCCGAGCAGGCCGAGTTGGAGGGGTGGTCCTCCGAGCTGAAGGCCAGGCCGGCCTTGGGCGCCACCCGGTCCGGGAGAGCCCCCTGCCGCGTGGAAGCGGCGTTGACCCGGCGGATGAACGACTTGATGTGGTGACTTGTAGGAGGCGCCTGCGAGCCGCCCAGGAGGGCCGCGACGACCGGGGGTGTTGGTGTAGCGTGGTGGGCGGGGAAGAGGCCGCGAAGCTCTTCCCAAGAGGCCACGAAGGCTGCCGGCAGGTGGAGCAGCCATGCGCGCGGAGCGCCGGTGAGGGCCATGGGGAGCCAGTTGGCCATGACCCTATCGTCACCTCCAGCTTCGAGGATGGCCTCCTCGTACGCCAGCAAGAAGGCCAGCGGATCAGTTGCGCCGCCGTAGCATGGCGGCGTCGTTGGCTTGAACTTGTCCGGCCACCGTACCCGTTGCAGGGCTGGGGCCAGGGCTCGGAGCCCCCTGGCCCCCGTGCTGGCGCCGGCGGCCGGAGCGGGCGACGCGCTACTCATTGCGAGGCAAGTCGTGGTGGTGGCGGAAGGGAAAACACCGGCGCACTCCTACCTGGTGCGCCAAATGTCGGATTTCGGGTTCTGGCAGACCCTTGAGGTTCGAACACTGGGGTGCGCGCGGAGATTTCGCCTTCTACCTACCTGCACCCCTCCGCCTCGCTAAGATCTAAGCTATGGAAAGAACAGCACAAGAGACACAGGGTTTATACTGGTTCGGGCCACCGTTGTGGTGTAATACCCTACTCCAGTGTGTGGTGTGGTGGATTGCCTCTTGGGCTGATGATGATGAGCAATACAAGGAAGAACAGCCTCGTGAGGGTCTGTTCTTGGCTGGGGGGATGAACTGCTAGGAGGAGTTCAGTCACCCCTCTCTCTCTCTCTCTCTTCTCGATTCTCTCTCTGATTTTGATCCGATCCCAGCTTGTTTCTGGGTTAGCCGATTCTAGATCCGATCTCCATCCCTCTACCCTGGGGGTGGCTAGTCCTATTTATATGCAAAGGCCCTGGGCCTCTTCCCCAAATATTGAGCAGGAAGGGCGCCAACAATTGGCCATTTTGAAGGGGAACATCTGGTACACTTATCCTGACTAAAGTTGGTCCTCGCCTGCCAAAGGCTCTGGTGGTGACACTGGCTTGGGCTCCACAATGACTTCCTCCCTGCCGTTGGACTGGTCTTGGTCTCGTTGCATCGAAATGGGTGCCTTTGCTTGATGCTCTCGCCTGCGCTTGCTCCCTTTGCACCAAAGAGGAAAGGAGGACACTGCGCGGCTGGCGCCCGCCTGGCGCCTTTGGTCGTCATGGCTTGCGTCACGGGCACCTCGTGCGGTACCCCGCCTTGATCTCTCCGCCTCCTCGCGAGACAGCCTGATGAGGCCGTGCCTGAGGAAGCTCCGTGTCGTCCGCCCCGCGAGGCTTGGCCCCTCGCGAGGGTCTTGGGTCTGTGTTGATGAAGATGGGCCGCGCTGGGCCCCCTTTGAGCCACACCGCAGGCAAGCAAGTCTGGGGACCCCCGTTCCCAGAACGCCGACAATCTTCCATCCTGATCTATACTGCCTAGCTGCTATTAGTCTTTATGGTTTCATTTCATTGAATACTTGACTATGGCTAGCTTAGTGTAGTCTACCTTCCGCTGCATGGTAATAGGTTTATTTCTATCGTTTGTCTTTGAAACTTCCACGTTTTGAAGACTTTCATAAAAATCGCCTATTCACCCCCTCTAGTCGACCACTAGCACTTTCAACTCTCATTTTCCTCTCCCCCACTTCACCCTTGCCGCTTTATTCGCCCTCTCTTTTCCGTTCGCCTCTTTTTCGCGTGCTTCTTGTTTTCTCATGTGTTGGATCACTTGCTTGTCACGATGGCTCAAGATAATACCAAATTGTGTGACTTTACTAATACCAACAACAATGATTTCCTTAGCACTCTGATTGCTCCTCTTACCGATACTGAATCTTGTGAAATTAATGCTGCTTTGTTGAATCTTGTCATGAAAGATCAATTCGCCGGCCTTCCTAGTGAAGATGTTGCTACCCATCTTAATAGCTTCGTTGATTTGTGTGATATGCAAAATAAGAAAGATGTGGACAATGATATTGTTAAATTGAAGCTATTTCCTTTTTCGCTTAGAGATCGTGCTAAAGCTTGGTTTTCGTCTTTGCCTAAAAATAATATTGATTCTTGGAATGAGTGCAAAGATGCTTTTATCTCTAAGTATTTTTCTCCTGCTAAGATCATCTCACTTAGAAATGATATCATGAATTTTAAGCAACTTGATCATGAACATGTTGCACAAGCTTGGGAGAGGATGAAATTAATGATACATAATTGCCCTACACATGGTTTGAATTTATGGATGATTATACAAATTTTTTATGCCGGATTGAATTTTGCTTCTAGAAATCTTTTAGATTCGGCCACGGGAGGCACTTTTATGGAAATCACTTTAGGAGAAGCTACTAAACTCCTAGATAATATTATGGTTAATTATTCTCAATGGTACACTGAAAGATCTACTAATAAGAAAGTGCATACGATAGAAGAAATTAATGTTTTGAGTGGAAAGACGGATGAACTTATGAAATTATTTGCTAATAAAAGTTTTTCTTCTGATCCTAATGATATTCCTTTGTCTACTTTGATTGAGAATAATAATGAATCTATGGATGTGAATTTTGTTGGTAGGAATAATTTTGGTAACAACGCGTATAGAGGAAACTTTAATCCTAGGCCATATCCTAGTAATTCCTCTAATAATTATGGTAATTCCTACAACAATTCTTATGGAAATTTTAATAAGATGCCCTCTGAATTTGAGACTAGTGTTAAGGAGTTTATGAATTCGCAAAAGAATTTCAATGCTTTGCTTGAAGAAAAATTGCTTAAAGTTGATGAATTGGTTAGGAACGTTGATAGAATTTCTCTTGATGTTGATTCTTTGAAACTTAGATCTATTCCACCTAAGCATGATATCAATGAGTCTCTCAAGGCCATGAGAATTTCCATTGATGAGTGCAAAGAAAGAACCGCTAGGATGTGTGCTAAGAAAGATTGTTTTGTGAAAGCGTGTTCTTCTAGTTTCTATGAATATAAAGATGAAGATCTAAAAGTTATTGATGTGTCCCCTATTAAATCTTTGTTTTATAACATGAATCTTGATAATGATGGGACTGAATATGATCCACCTTTACCTAGAAGGCGTTCCAAAAATTCGGAGTTTTTAGATCTTGATGCAAAAATTGGTAAAAGTGGGATTGAAGCAATCAAAACCCTAGATATTAATGAACCCACTATCTTGAATTTCAAGGATTTTAATTATGATAATTGCTCTTTGATAGATTGTATTTCCTTGTTGCAATCCGTGCTAAATTCTCCACATGCTTATAGTCAAAATAAAGCCTTTACCAAACATATCGTTGATGCTTTGATGCAATCTTATGAAGAAAAACTTGAGTTGGAAGTTTCTATCCCTAGAAAACTTTATGATGAGTGGGAACCTACTATTAAAATTAAATATCATGAATTCCATGCTTTGTGTGATTTGGGTGCTAGTGTTTCCATGATTCCAAAGACTTTGTGTGATTTGCTAGGTTTCCGTGATTTTGATGATTGCTCTTTAAACTTGCACCTTGTGGTGTTTTGTGTTCTTTCGCTAAAGCAGCTCACGAGATTTTCTATTTTGAGTTTTGTGTTGTGAAGTTTTCAAGTTTTGGGTTAAGTTTTGATGGATTATGGAACAAGGAGTGGCAAGAGTCTAAGCTTGGGTATGCCCATGGCACCCCAAGGTAAAATTCAAGGACACCCAAAATCCTAAGCTTGGGGATGCCCCGGAAGGCATCCCCTCTTTTGTCTTCGTCTATCGGTAACTTTACTTGGAGCTATATTTTTATTCATCACATGATATGTGTTTTGCTTGGAGCGTCTTGTATTATTTGAGTCTTTATTTGTTAGTTTACCACAATCATCCTTGCTGTACACACATTTTGATAGAGACTCACATGATTTGAAAATTATTAGAATACTCTATGTGCTTCACTTATATCTTTTGAGTTATATGGTTTTTGCTCTAGTGCTTCACTTATATCTTTTAGAGCACGGTGGTGGATTTGTTTTATAGAAACAATTGTTATCTCATGCTTCACTTAGATTATTTTGAGAGTCCTACAAAACAGTATGGTAATTTGTTTTAATCATGTTAGGCATTCAAGATTAGTAAAAAAATTTCTTATGAGTGTGTTGAATACTATGAGAAGTTTGATACTTGATAATTGTTTTGAGATATGGAGATGGTGATATTAGAGTCATGCTAGTTGAGTAGTTGTGAATTTGAGAAATACTTGTGTTAAAGTTTGTGATTCCCGTAGCATGCACGTATGGTGAACCGTTATGTGATGAAGTCGGAGCATGATTTATTTATTGATTGTCTTCCTTATGAGTGGCGGTCGGGGACGAGCGATGGTCTTTTCCTACCAATCTATCCCCCTAGGAGCATGCGTGTAATACTTTGTTTCGATAACCAATAGATTTTTGCAATAAGTATGTGAGTTCTTTATGACTAATGTTGAGTCCATGGATTATACGCACTCTCACCCTTCCACCATTGCTAGCCTTTCTAAGACCGCGCATTTTTCGCCGGTATCTTATACCCACCATATACCTTCCTCAAAACAGCCACCATACCTACCTATCATGGCATTTCCATAGCCATTCCGAGATATATTGCCATGCAACTTTCCACCGTTCCGTTTATTATGACACGCTCCATCATTGTCATATTGCTTTGCATGATCATGTAGTTGACATTGTATTTGTGGCAAAGCCACCATTCATAATTCTTTCATACATGTCACTCTTGCTTCATTGCATATCCCGGTACACCGCCGGAGGCATTCACATAGTCATATTTTGTTCTAAGTATTGAGTTGTAATTGTTGAGTTGTATGTAAATAAAAGTGTGATGATCATCATTTTTAGAGCATTGTCCCAAGTGAGGAAAGGATGATGTAGACTATGATTCCCCCACAAGTCGGGATGAGACTCCGGACTAAAAAAAAGAGGCCATACAAAAGAGAGAAAAGGCCCCAAAAAATGAGAGAAAAAGAGAGAAGGAACAATGCTACTATCCTTTTACCTAACTTGTGCTTCAAAGTAGCACCATGATCTTCATGATAGAGAGTCTCCTATGATATCACTTTCATATACTAGTGGGAATTTTTCATTATAGAACTTGGCTTGTATATTCCAATGATGGGCTTCCTCAAAATGCCCTAGGTCTTCGTGAGCAAGCGAGTTGGATGCACACCCACTTAGTTCCTTTTGTTGAGCTTTCATACACTTATAGCTCTAGTGCATCTGTTGCATGGCAATCCCTACTCACTCACATTGATATCTATTAATGGGCATCTCCATAGCCCGTTGATACGCCTAGTTGATGTGAGACTATCTTCTCCTTTTTTGTCTTCTCCACGACCACCATTCTATTCCACATATAGTGTTATGTCCATGGCTCACGCTCATGTATTGCGTGAAGATTGAAAAAGTTTGAGAACATCAAAAGTATGAAACAATTGTTTGGCTTGTCATCTGGGTTGTGCATGATTTAAATACTTTTGTGTGGTGAAGATAGAGCATAGCCAGACTATATGATTTTGTAGGGATAACTTTCTTTGGCCATGTTATTTTGAGAAGACATAATTGCTTAGTTAGTATGCTTGAAGTATTATTATTTTTACGTCAATATTAAACTTTTGTCTTGAATCTTTTGGATCTGAATATTCATACCATAATTAAGAGAATTACATTGAAATTATACCAAGTAGCATTCCACATCAAAAATTCTATTTTTATCATTTACCTACTCGAGGACGAGCAGGAATTAAGCATGGGGATGCGTGATACGTCTCCAACGTATCTATAATTTTTTATTGTTCCATGCTATATTATATTCTGCTTTGGACATTATATTGGGCTTTATTATACACTTTTATATTATTTTTGGGACTAACCTATTAACCAGAGGCCCAGCCCAGAATTGTTGTTTTTTTGCCTATTTCAGAGTTTCGCAGAAAAAGAATATCAAACGGAGTCCAAACGGAATGAAACCTTCGGAAACGTGATTTTCGGAACGAACGTGATCCACAGGACTTGGACCCTATGTCAAGACATCAACCAAGAAGGCACGAGGTAGGGGGCGCGCCCTCCACCCTCGTGGGGCCCAGGTTGCTCCACTGACGTACTTCTTCCTCCTATATATACCTACGTACCCCCAAACTACCAAATACGGAGCCAAAAACCTAATTCCACCACTGCAACCTTCTGTACCCATGAGATCCCATCTTGGGGCCTTTTCCGAAGCTCCGCCGGAGGGGGCAACGATCATGGAGGGCTTCTACATCAACACCATAGCCTCTCCGATGATGTGTGAGTAGTTTACTGATACATCTTCGTCGTATCTACTTTTCCAAACACTTTTGCCCTTGTTTTGGACTCTAACTTGCATGATTTGAATGGAACTAACCCGGACTGACGCTGTTTTCAGCAGAATTGCCATGGTGTTATTTATGTGCAAAAACAAAAGTTCTCAGAATGACCTAAAACTTCACGGAGATTATTTTGGAAATAATAAAAAATACTGGCAAAAGATCAAGACCAGGGGCCCACACCCTAGCCACTTGGGTGGGGGCGCGCCCCTACCTCGTGGGCCCCCTGGAGCTCCTCCGACCTCAACTCCAACTCTATATATTCGTGTTCGGACAGAAAAAAATAAAGGAGAAGGATTCATCGCGTTTTACGATACGGAGCCGCCGGCAAGCCCTAAACTCTCTCGAGAGGGCTGATCTGGAGTCCGTTCGCGGCTCCGGAGAGGGGAATCCGTCGCCATCGTCATCATCAACCATCCTCCATCATCAATTTCATGATGCTCACTGCCGTGCATGAGTAATTCCATCATAGGCTTGCTGGACAGTGATGGGTTGGATGAGATTTATCATGTAATCGAGTTAGTTTTGTTAGGGTTTGATCCCTAGTGTCCACTATGTTCTGAGATTGATGTTGCGATGACTTTGCTATGCTTAATGCTTGTCATTAGGGCCTGAGTGCCATGATTTCAGATCTGAACCTATTATGTTTTCATGAATATATGTGAGTTCTTGATCCTATCTTGCAAGTCTATAGTCACCTACTATGTGTTATGATCTGGCAACCCCGAAGTGACAATAATCAGGACCACTCCCAGTGATGACTGTAGTTTGAGGAGTTCATGTATTCACTATGTGTTAATGCTTTGGTCCGGTACTCTATTAAAAGGAGGCCTTAATATCCCTTTGTTTCCATTAGGACCCCGCTGCCACGGGAGGGTAGGACAAAAGATGTCATGCAAGTTCTTTTCCATAAGCAGGTATGACTATATTCGGAATACATGCCTACATTACATTGATGAACTGGAGCTAGTTCTATGTCACCCTAGGTTATGACTGTTACATGATGAACCACATCCGACATAATTCTCCATCACTGATCCATTGCCTACGAGCTTTCCATATATTGTTCTTTGCTTATTTACTTTTCCGTTGCTATTGTTATCATCACTACAAAATACCAAAAACATTACTTTTGCTATCGTTACCTTTTGCCACCGTTACCACTACTATCATATTACTTTGCTACTAAACACTTTGCTGCAGATACTAAGTTTCCAGGTGTGGTTGAATTGATAACTCAGCTGCTAATACTTGAGAATATTCTTTGGCTCCCCTTGTGTCGAATCAATAAATTTGGGTTGAATACTCTACCCTCGAAAACTGTTGTGATCCCCTATACTTGTGGGTTATCAAGACTATTTTCTGGCGCCGTTGCCGGGGAGCATAGCTCTATTCTTTGAGTCACTTGGGATTTATATCTGCTTATCATTATGAAGAACTTGAGAGATCCAAAAACCAAGATTTATCCCTCAACTACGAGGGGAGGCAAGGAACTGCCATCTATCTCTGCACTTGATTCACCTTCTATTTTGAGTAAGCTTGCGACACCTAAACCTGCTTCTGCTATTGATTCTGATATGTCGCATATTATTGATGATGCCACTTATGCTATGCATGATACTTATGATGAAACTACTTCTATGCCTGATACTACTATGCCACTCGGTGAATTTCTTGATGAACAACTTGCTAGGGCTAGAGAGAATGAAATTATTGAAACTGATAATACTGATGAAAGTGATTATGAAGGCTCTCCTAATAAATATGAATTACCTGTTGTGCCTGAGGGCTATGTTATGGATGAAGAAACTAAAAGATACTTTCTTGCTTGCAATGATAGAAGTGATCTTAAGAAATTATTAGCTAAGCTTAAACAAAAAACTCTGAATGCTAGAATGAAATATGATCCTACTTATGCTACTTCACCTATCCTTGTTACTGATAAGGATTATGAATTCTCTATTGATCCTGATATAATTACTTTGGTTGAATCTGATTCTTTTTATGGCTATGAATATGAAACTGTTGTGGCACATCTTACTAAATTAAATGATATAGCTACCCTGTTCACTAATGATGGGAGAACTCACTACTTTTATATCCTTAAAATATTTCCGTTCTCATTAACGGGTGATGCTAAGATATGGTTTAATTCTCTTGATCCTGGTTGTGTGCGTAGTCCCCAGGATATGATTTATTACTTCTCTGCTAAATATTTCCCTGATCATAAGAAACAAGCTGCCTTAAGGGATATATATATATATAATTTTGTGCAAATTGAAGAAGAGAGTCTCCCACAAGCTTGGGGGAGGCTTCTCCAATTACTTAATGCTTTGCCTCATCACCCTCTTAAGAAAAATGAAATAGTTGATATCTTTTATAATGGACTAACCGGTTCTTCCAGAGATTACCTGGATAGTTGTGCTGGTTCTGTTTTCAGGGAAAGAACACCGGATGAAGCTGAAATTCTATTGAATAATATGTTGACAAATAAAAGTAATTGGACACTTCCTGAGCCTATTCCTAAACCAACTCCGAAAAAGGGGTGTTCTATTTCTCTGTCCTGAAGATATTCAAGAGGCAAAGAAATCCATGAAAGAAAAGGGTATTAAAGGTGAAGATGTTAAGAATTTACCTCCTATTGAAGAAATACATGGTCTTAATTTACCGCCTATTGAAGAAATATATGTTTTAATCCATCACCTATTGAAGAAACACATGGTCTTGATAACCCGACACAGGTAGTAAAGGTAAATTCTCTCTATAGATATGATAAAGCTGAAATCCCATTCACCAAGTTTGCTAGCCCATGCTTAGATGAGTTTGATAAATTTATGGTTAAGCAAGAAGACTTCAATGCTTATTTTGGTAGAGAATTAAAATGCAGTGCTGATATGCTTGAACACTTGGGTGATTATATGGCTAATTGCAAAGGTGAACTTAAACTTATTAGTAAACATGCTTCTATGGTTACCACTCAAGTAGAACAAGTACTTGATACGTTTCCATCGTATCTACTTTTCCAAACACTTTTGCCCTTGTTTTTGGACTCTAACATGCATGATTTGAATGGAACTAACCCGGACTGACGCTGTTTTCAGCAGAATTACCATGGTGTTATTTATGGGCAAAAACAAAAGTTCTCAGAATGACCTGAAACTTCACGGAACAACTTTTCGGAAATAATAAAAAATCCTTGCAAAAGATGAAGGCCAGGGGGCCCACCACCTGTCCACGAGGGTGGGGGCGCGTCCCCCTACCTCGTGGGCCCCCTGGAGCTCCTCCGACCTCAACTCCAACTCTATATATTTGGTTTCAGGGAGAAAAAATTTAGAGAGAAGGATTCATCGCGTTTTATGATACGGAGCCGTCGCCAAGCCCTAAAACCTCTCGGGAGGGCTGATCTGGAGTCCGTTCGGGGCTTCGGAGAGGGGAATCCGTCGCCATCGTCATCATCAACCATCCTCCATCAACAATTTCATGATGCTCACCGTCATGCGTGAGTAATTCCATCATAGGCTTGCTGGACGGTGATGGGTTGGATGAGATTTATCATGTAATCGAGTTAGTTTTGTTAGGGTTTGATCCCTAGTATCCACTATGTTCTGAGATTGATGTTGCTATGACTTTGCTATGCTTAATGCTTGTCACTAGGACCCGAGTGCCATGATTTCATATGTGAACCTATTATGTTTTCATCAATATATGAGAGTTCTTGATCCTATCTTGCAAGTCTATAGTCACCTATTATGTGTTATGATCCGTTAACCCCGAAGTGACAATAATCGGGATACTTACCGGTGATGACCATAGTTTGAGGAGTTCATATATTCACTATGTGCTAATGCTTTGTTCCGGTACTCTATTAAAAGGAGGCCTTAATATCCCTTAGTTTCCATTAGGACCCCGCTGCCACGGGAGGGTAGGCCAAAAGATGTCATGCAAGTTCTTTTGCATAAGCATGTATGACTATATTCGGAATACCTGCCTACATTACATTGATGAACTGGAGCTAGTTCTGTGTCACCCTAGGTTATGACTGTTACATGATGAACCGCATCCGGCATAATTCTTTATCACTGGTCCATTGCCTACGAGCTTTCCATATATTGTTCTTTGCTTATTTATTTTTTCGTTGCTATTGCTATAATCACTACAAAATACCAAAAACATTACTTTTGCTATCATTACCTTTTGCTACCGTTACCACTACTATCATATTACTTTTCAACTAAACACTTTGCTGCAGATATTAAGTTTCCAGGTGTGGTTGAATTGACAACTCAGCTGCTAATACTTGAGAATATTCTTTGGCTCCCCTTGTGTCGAATCAATAAATTTGGGTTGAATACTCTACCCTCGAAAACTGTTGCGATCCCCTATACTTGTGGGTTATCAAGACTATTTTCTGGTGCCGTTGCCGGGGAGCATAGCTCTATTCTTTAAGTCACTTGAGATTTGTATCTGCTTATCATTATGAAGAACTTGAGAGATCCAAAAACCAAGATTTATCCCTCAACTATGAGGGGAGGTAAGGAACTGCCATCTAGCTCTGGACTTGATTCACCTTCTGTTTTGAGTAAGCTTGCGACACCTAAACCTGCTTCAGCTATTCGTTCTAATATGTCGCTTGTTACTGATGATGCCACTTCTGCTATGCATGATACTTATGATGAAACTACTTCTATGCTTGATACTACTGTGCCACTTGGTGAATTTCTTGATGAACAACTTGCTAGGGTTAGAGAGAATGAAAATATTGAATCTGATAATACTGATGAAAGTGATGATGAAGACTCACCTGTTATTCCTAAGGGTTATGTTTTTGATAAAGAAGCTTCTTTAGCTATTTTAGCCTGCAAAGATAGATACAAACTCAAGAGGTTATTAGCTAAATGGAAGCAGCAATCTCTTAATGCTAGAATGAAACCTGATCCTGCTTTTGCTACTTCACCTATCTTTGTTACTGACAAGGATTATGAATTCTCTGTTGATCCTGATATAATTACTTTGGTTGAATCTGATCCTTTTAATGGCTATGAATCTGAAACTGTTGTGGCACATCTTACTAAATGAAATGATATAGCCACCCTGTTCACTAATGATGAGAGAACTCATTACTTTTATATCCTTAAAATATTTCCGTTCTCATTAAAGGGTGATGCTAAGATATGGTTTAATTCTCTTGATCCTGGTTGTGTGCGTAGTCCCCAGGATATGATTTATTACTTCTCTACTAACTATTTCCTTGCTCATAATAAACAAGCTGCTTTAAGGGATATATATAATTTTTTGCAAATTGAAGAAGAGAGTCTCCCACAGGCTTGGGGGAGGCTTCTCCAATTACTTAATGCTTTTCCCGATCATCCTCTTAAGAAAAATGAAATACTTGATATCTTTTATAATGGACTAACCAATGATTCCAGAGATTACCTGGATAGTTGTGCTGGTTCTGTTTTCAGGGAAAGAACACCGGATGAAGCTGGAATTCTATTGAATAATATGTTGACAAATGAAAATAATTGGACACTTCCTGAACCAGCTCCTGAGCCTATTCCTAAACCAACTCCGAAGAAGAGGGGTATTCTATTTCTCAGTCCTGAAGATATGCAAGAGGCAAAGAAATCTATGAAAGAAAAAGGTATTAAAGCTGAAGATGTTAAGAATTTACCTCCTATTGAAGAAATACACGGTCTTAATTTACCACCTGTTGAAGAAACACATGATCTTAATCCATTACCTATTGAAGAAGTACATTGTCTTGATAACCCGACACAGGTAGTAAAGGTAAATTCTCTCTATAGATATGATAAAGCTGAAATCCCATTTACTAAGTTTGCTAGCCCATGCTTAGATGAGTTTGATAAATTTATGGCTAAGCAAGAAGACTTCAATAATTATTTTGGTAGACAATTGAAATACAATTCAAATATGCTTGAAGACTTGGGTGATTATATGGCTAATGTTAAAAGTGAACTTAAACTTATTAGTAAACATGCTTCTATGGTTACCACTCAAGTAGAACAAGTACTTAAAGCTCAGAATGATTTTCTCAATGAATTAAATAGCAAGAATAATGATAATGTTGTTAGAGTTATGACTAGAGGTGGTAAAATGACTCAGGAACCTTTGTATCCTGAGGGCCACCCTAAGAGAATTGAGCAAGATTCTCAGAGAAATAATGTGGATGCACCTAGTCCTTCTAAAAGGAAGAAAAAGAAAAATGATAGGACTTTTCATAATTCTAGTGAACATGTTACTGAAACACCTGAGAATCCAAATGATATCTCTATCTCTGATGCTGAAACACAATCTGGTAATGAACCTAAAACTAGTGATAATGTTAATGATAATGTTCATGATGATGCTCAACCTAGTAATGATGATGATATAGAAATTGAACCTGATGTTGATCTTGATAACCCACAATCAAAGAATATACGTTATGATAAGAAAGACTTTGTTGCTAGGAAACATGGTAAAGAAAGGGAACCATGGGTTCAGAAACCCATGCCTTTTCCTCCCAAACCATCCAAGAAAAAGGATGACGAGGATTTTGAGCGCTTTGCTGAAATGATTAGACCTATATTTTTGTGTATGCGATTAACTGATATGCTCAAAACCAATCCTTATGCTAAGTACATGAAAGATATTATTACAAATAAAAGAAAGATACCGGAAATTGAAATTTCCACCATGCTTGATAATTATAGTTTTAAAGGTGGAATACCTAAGAAACTAGGAGATCCAGGAGTACCTACTATACCATGCTCCATTAAAAGAAATTATGTTAAAACTGCTTTATGTGATCTTGGAGCCGGTGTTAGTGTTATGCCTCTGTCTTTATATCGTAGACTTGATTTAAATAAGTTGACACCTACTGAAATATATTTGCAAATGGCTGATAAATCAACTGCTATACCTGTCGGTATTTGTGAGGATGTGCCTGTTGTAGTTGCAAACGTTACTATTTTAACGGACTTTGTTATTCTTGATATTCCCGAGGACGATAGTATGTCTATTATTCTTGGAAGACCCTTTTTGAATACTGCAGGGGCTGTTATTGATTGCACTAAAGGCAATGTAACTTTTCATGTTAATGGTAATGAGCATAGGGTACACTTTCCGAGGAAACAACCTCAAGTTCATAGTATCAACTCTATTGGAAAAATTCCATCGATTATATTTGGAGGTTTTGAATTTCCTCTTCCTATTGTCAAGAAGAAATATGATATTCTTATTATTGGGGATGTGCATATCCCCATTGAGGTAACATAGTGTTATTTGAAATTTCTCCGGTTCCATGTTATTCGGAATGAGTTCGTTAACAAGACTTGATCAACCTTGTTAGTGGATTCCTTTTGATGATCATGAGATGGATGAAACTAGAAGGCACAACCTTTTGTACCCTCCTTTTACTTTCTGTTATTTATATTAAAAAAAAACAAAAATAGTATTTTCTGTCTGTTATCTAATTATCCATGCAATATAAAAATACCCCAAAAATAAAAGTTCTCCAAATGCCCTGAAATTTAAATATGATTTTTTCTAGAATATTTGAGAATATTTGGCACTGAGAACACAACAGGAGGAGCTGGCACCTGGCCACGAGGGTCAGGGGTGCGCCCTACCCCCTAGGTGTGCCCCCTCCCTCGTGGGCCCATGGTGGCCCTCCTCCACTTATTCCTGCACCCACACACTCCTTCTTCCTCCCACAAACACGAATATCCAGCTCAAACCCGAGTCCAAGCTCATTTTGCTGCCATTTTCGATCTCCTTGCTCAAAGCACCTCTCACAAAACTGCTTGGGGAGATTGTTCCTTGGTATGTGACTCCTCCATTGGTCCAATTAGTTTTTGTTCTAGTGCTTTATTCATTGCAAATTTATGTTGCCTAGGTGACCATGTTCTTGAGCTTGCATGTCAAATTTATATGGTCAAGAGTAGTTTTGATGCATGATATAGGCTCTAGGCACTTGTAGGAGTAGTTGCTATCAATATTATTGAGTTTGGTTCACTTTTATTTTGAAGTTACTAAAAATTCAGAATTTTTCAAAAAAATAATGAAGAGACTTTTGAGGGGATCATCGAGCCGAAGCTCGAACGAAAAGGCACAGAAGCCCAAATATAATCTGCCTCACACCGCGGAGGTTCGGTCTTGTGAATGGCCTTCCGATGATTTCTTGAGAGCAGCCAGGATTTATGAAGATTTTTATGAATTGGCTGAGAATGCAGGCCTCACTGCCTTCCTCCACGACCAACGCGATCAGTATCTCTTACTCACAAATATCTTTGTGCAAAACTTTCAATTCCATTCTAGGAGCTCACCACCTACGGTGGAGTTTAATTTATATGATGAGCATAAGGAGATGTCACTTTATGATTTTTGTCGGGTTTGTTTGATCCCTTTCGAGGGCAGCATAGAGGAACCACATCGAGATGATGTGGATGGGTTTATTGATACCATCACTATAGGGGAAACGAGGAAGGTTTCCGATGCACGAATCACTAGCATACATTTTCCTGTTTTATGCTACTTTGCAATATTTGCTAGTCGTTGCTTAATTGGTCGTGGAAACTGTGGAAACCTTAGTGTTCCTGATATTATTATTTTTTTCCACGGTTTATTCAGTGATAACTCTGTTAGTATGGGCGGTATTATTGCTAAACGGTTAAGTCTGAACCATACAAACGGCCCCATCTTTGGAGGCATCTATGCTTCACGCCTAGCTGCACATTTTAACATACCTATTAGGCATTATGAGAAGGAAGAAAAATTGATGCCTTGTGTTTACTTAGATTATAAGAGTATGGTAGCACATGATTTTATTGTTAAGAATAGGGAAGGAGAGCTTAAATACAAATTGTTCTTTGATAAACATCATCCTGAGACTATTACCATGCCTGCCCCTTCCTTGTTTGATTTATCTGCAGGCCAGTACCTTGTTCCATTAGAGTCTATTCACGCCTATCGGAACCCTACACCAGCCATAGAGCCAGAGCCGGAACCACATGTTGAGCCTCCACGACAGTCCAATTACCATTGGGACCCGGAGATGATTGCCAACCAGTGGCAATCAGAGTCTTCTTCCTCGCAGTACTACCCCGACTATTATTATGGATATCCGCCAGGCCAGTCATGGTCATAGACCAACTTAGGCCAAAAGCCTAAGCTTGGGGGAGTACGTATTTCTCACCGACATTACATTTGTGCTCACACACTCATTGCTAGATGTCGGTGCTCATATTTTTTCATTGTATCATCCATGCTAGTTTATTTTTATTTTTATGCTTTCTTCTTGTGTGTTTAATAAACTTTAAGAAAAACAAAAAAATTTAGCTGTAGCTTTTAATTAGTTTACTTTCCATGCTTGTAGTAGTAATTAAAAAGAAAACCCAAAAAGATTTCTTGTTCTTCTTTTGCTTGTTGGGAGCTTTCCCGTGTAAATAGTTTTATTTCTTTTCTTTTCTTTGGGGGTCTATAGGAGAAGACCATAATTAAATTGTTGAAGTAGCTCTTATATGCATTATTGTTGATCTGACAAAAGAGCCCATATTGCCTTGTCTTCTCCTGTTTATTGAATGCTTGCAGATTCCAGCTTAGTCCAATGCACGTGCACTATTATTATTATTCACATCATTCAATCGTGCAAGTGAAAGGCAATTATGACGATATATGATGGACTGACTGAGAGGAGAAAAGATGGTATGAACTCGACCTCTCTTGTTTTTGTAAATACGATTAGTTCATCGTTCCTGATTCAACCTATTATGACTAAACATGTTTGCAATGACAACTAGAGACCATAGTTTCTTGTGCCATGCTTGATTAGCTAGGAGCTTATAATGGTTTACCTTGCATGCCAACATGCTATTAAAATGGTTATGATGTTATATGATAGGGTGGTATCCTCCTCTGAATGAATTAAGTGACTTGACTTGGTGCATGTTCACGCATGTAGTTGAAACAAAATCAACATAGCCTTCACGATATTTATGCTCATGGTGGATTATATCCTACTCATGCTTGCATTTGGTGTTGATTAATTTTAATGCATGTTCATGACTGTTGTCGCTCTCTAGCTAGTCGCTTCCTAGTCTTTTGCTAGCCTTCACCTGTACTAAGCGGGAATAATGCTTGTGCATCCAACTCCATAAACCCCAAAGTTATCCCATATGAGTCCACCATACCTACCTATATACGGTATCTACCTGCCGTTCTAAGTAAATTTCTATGTGCCAAACTCTAAACCTTCAAATAAATATCCTGTTTTGTATGCTCGAATAGCTCATGTATCAACTAGGGATGTCCGTATATTCCATGTTAGGCGGGTTATTCTCAAGAGGAGTGGACTCCGCTCCTCACTCCGAGAAAAATGGATGGTCACCGGGATGCCCAGTCCCATGCTTTATGCAAATCAAATCAAAATAATTGCAAACAAAACTCCCCTGGGACTCCTGTTAGTTGGAGGCACTCGTTGTTTCGAGCAAGACATGGATTGATGCTCGTTGGTGGAAGGGGGGTATAAACTTTACCATTCTGTTTGGGAACCGCCTATAATGTGTGTAGCATGGAAGACATTGCCATCTCTTGGTTGTTATGTTGACAATGAAAGTATAACGCTCAAAATATTATTCACCTCTATTTAAAAATCGAGCTCTGGCACCTCTACAAATCCCTGCTTCCCTCTGCGAAGGGCCTATCTATTTACTTTCATGTTGAGTCATCCTCCTCTTATTAAAAAAGCACCAGTTGGAGAGCACCACTGTCATTTGCATTCATTACTGTTAGTTTACATTGAGTATGACTTGACTGGATCTCTTTCACCATGAATTACAATGTCTAGTCAGTCCTTGATCTTTAAAGGTGCTCTGCATTTATGTT
Organism: Triticum urartu; assembly: GCF_056163025.1. Lineage (NCBI taxonomy): Eukaryota > Viridiplantae > Streptophyta > Magnoliopsida > Poales > Poaceae > Triticum > Triticum urartu. The sequence continues at coordinate 463,162,954 of NC_141874.1, read as the reverse complement.
TTGCGGTCTTAGAAAGGGCTAGCGAGATACCATCTTGTTATATCATATTATGATTGTTTTGAGAAAGTGTTGTCATCCGAGATTTATTATTATTGCTCGCTAGTTGATTATGCCATTGATATGAGTAAACTTGAGACCTGTGCGTTATTGTGAATGTGGTTAGTTCATAATCTTTGTTGAAAATTTGAATGCTGGCTTTACATATTTACAACAACAAGAGCAAACAGAGTTTGTAAAAGTTCTTCTTTATCACTTTCAGTTTGTCAACTGAATTGCTTGAGGACAAGCAAAGGTTTAAGCTTGGGGGAGTTGATACGTCTCCGTCGTATCTACTTTTCCAAACACTTTTGCCCTTGTTTTGGACTCTAACTTGCATAATTTGAATGGAACTAACCCGGACTGACGCTGTTTTCAGCATAATTACCATGGTGTTATTTATGTGCAGAAACAAAAGTTCTCGGAATGATCTGAAACTTCACGGAACAAATTTTTGGAAGTAAGAAAAAATCCTTGCAAAAGATGAAGGCCAGGGGCCCACGACCTGTCCACGAGGATGGGGGGCATGCCTGCCCCCCTAGGGCACGCCCCCTACCTCGTGGGCCCCCTGGAGCTCCTCCGACCTCAACTCCAACTCTATATATTTGGTTTCAGGGAGAAAAAAATCAGAGAGAAGGATTCATCGCGTTTTACGATACGGAGTCGCTGCCAAGCCCTAAAACCTCTCGGGAGGGCTGATCTGGAGTCCGTTCGGGGCTCCGGAGAGGGGAATCCGTCGCCATCGTCACCATCAACCATCCTCCATCACCAATTTCATGATGCTCACCACCGTGCGTGAGTAATTCCGTCGTAGGCTTGCTGGACGGTGATGGGTTGGATGAGATTTATCATGTAATCGAGTTAGTTTTGTTAGGGTTTGATCCCTAGTATCCACTATGTTCTGAGATTGATGTTGCTATGACTTTGCTCTGCTTAATGCTTGTCACTAGGGCCCGAGTGCCATGATTTCAGATCTGAACCTATTATGTTTTCATCAATATATGAGAGTTCTTGATCCTATCTTGCAATTCTATAGTCATCTATTATGTGTTATGATCCTTTAACCCCGAAGTGACAATAATCGGGATACTTACCGGTGATGACCATAGTTTGAGGAGTTCATGTATTCACTATGTGCTAATGCTTTGTTCCGGTACTCTATTAAAAGGAGGCCTTAATATCCCTTAGTTTCCATTAGAACCCCGCTGCCACGGGAGGGTAGGCCAAAAGATGTCATGCAAGTTCTTTTGCATAAGCATGTATGACTATATTCGGAATACCTGCCTACATTACATTGATGAACTGGAGCTAGTTCTGTGTCACCCTAGGTTATGACTGTTACATGATGAACCGCATCCGGCATAATTCTTTATCACTGATCCATTGCCTACGAGCTTTCCATATATTGTTCTTTGCTTATTTACTTTTTCGTTGCTATTGCTATAATCACTACAAAATACCAAAAACATTACTTTTGCTATCATTACCTTTTGCTACCGTTACCACTACTATCATATTACTTTTCAACTAAACACTTTGCTGCAGATATTAAGTTTCCAGGTGTGGTTGAATTGACAACTCAGCTGCTAATACTTGAGAATATTCTTTGGCTCCCCTTGTGTCGAATCAATAAATTTGGGTTGAATACTCTACCCTCGAAAACTATTGCGATCCCCTATACTTGTGGGTTATCAGTACTTAAGGCTCAAAATGATTTGCTCAATGAATTGAATAGTAAGAATAAGGACTATGCTGTTAGAGTGGCTACTAGAACTGGTAAAATGACCCAGGAACCTTTGTATCCTGAAGGCCACCCTAAGAGAATTGAGCAAGATTCTTAGAGAAATAATATAGATCCACCTAGTCCTTCTAAAAGGAAGAAAAAGAAAAATGACATGACTTTGCATGCTTCTAGTGAACATATTGCTGAAACACCTAAGAATCCAAATGATATTTCTATTTCTGATGCTGAAACACAATCTGGTAATGAACATGAAACTACTGATAATGTAAATGATAATGTTCATGTTGATGCTCAACCTAGTAATGATAATGATATAGAAATTGAACCTACTGTTGATCTTGATAACCCACAATCAAAGAATCAACGTTATGATAAAAGAAACTTTGTTGCTAGGAAGCACGGTAAGGAAAGAGAGCCATGGGTTCAGAAACCCATGCCTTTTCCTCCCAAACCATCCAAGAAAAAGGATGATGAGGATTTTGAGCGCTTTGCTGAAATGATTAGACCTATATTTTTGCGCATGCGTTTGACTGATATGCTCAAAATGAATCCTTATGCTAAATACATGAAGGATATTGTTACTAATAAAAGAAAGATACCGGATGCTGAAATTTCCACCATGCTTGCTAATTATACTTTTAAGGGTGGAATACCTAAGAAGCTAGGAGATCCAGGAGTACCAACTATACCATGCTCCATTAAAAGAAATTATGTTAAAACTGCTTTATGTGATCTTGGAGCCGGTGTTAGTGTTATGCCTCTCTTTATATCGTAGAATTGATTTAAATAACTTGACACCTACTGAAATATCTTTGCAAATGGCTGATAAATCAACTGCTATACCTGTCGGTATTTGTGAGGATGTGCCTGTTGTGGTTGCAAATGTTACTATTTTAACGAACTTTGTTATTCTTGATATTCCCGATGACGATAATATGTCTATTATTCTTGGAAGACCCTTTTTGAATACTGCAGGGGCTGTTATTGATTGCACTAAAGGCAATGTCACTTTTCATGTTAATGGTAATGAGTATACGGTACACTTTCCGAGGAAACAACCTCAAGTCCACAGTATCAATTCTATTGGAAAAATTCCATCGATTATTTTTGGAGGTTTTGAATTTCCTCTTCCTACTGTCAAGAAGAAATATGATATTCTTATTGTTGGGGATGTGCATATCCCCGTTGAAGTAACCTAGTGTTATTCGAAAATTCTCCGGCTCCATGTTATTCGGAATGAGTTTGTTAACAAGACTTGATCAACCTTGTTAATGGATTCCTTTTGATGATCATGAGATGGATGAAGTTAGAAATCACAACTCTCTGTACCCTCTTTCTACTTTCTGTTATTTATATTAAATAAAGCAAAAATAGTATTTTCTGTCTGTTATCTGAATTATACGTGCAATATAAAAATAACCCGAAAATAAAAGTTCTCCAAATGCCCTAAAATTAAATATGATTTTTTCTGGAATATTTGAGAATATTTGGCACTAAGAACACAGCAGGGGGCATCCACCTGGCCACGAGGGTGGAGGGAGCGCCCTACCCCCCTGGGCGCGCCCCCCTGCCACATGGGCCCACGGTGGCCCTCCTCCACTTATTCCTGCACCCACATAGTCCTTCTTCCTCCCACAAACACCATTATCCAGCTCAAGCACGAGTTCTAGCTCATTTTGCTGCGATTTTCGATCTCCTTGCTCAAAGCACCTCTCACAAAACTGCTTTGGGGGATTGTTCCTTGGTAGGTGACTCCTCCATTGGTCCAATTAATTTTTGTTCTAGTGCTTTATTCATTGCAAATTTTTGTTGCCTAGGTGACCATGTTCTTGAGCTTGCATGTCAAATTTATATGGTTCCAAGTAGTTCTAATGCATGATATAGGCTCTAGGCACTTGTAGGAGTAATTGCTATCAATTTTGTTGAGTTTGGTTTACTTTTATTTGAAGTTACTAAAAAATTCAGAAATTTTTCAGAAGAAGAAATATGTTTAGGAAAATGTACCAAGGTGGTCCTTCAAGGAAGAAAGGACCCAGGCTTGCAATGCGTGATGTTGATGATGAGCCACCAAGGGACGCTCCAGTGCAGTCTTGTGAATGGCCTTCAGAGGACTTCATGGATCGAGCAGGAATTAAGGAGGAATTTAACGCATATTTGCGTAACGCTGATCTTGTGAGCTTCGAGGCAGAGAGATGTCGTCAGTACCACTATCTCACTAGTTCTTTTGTGAGGAGGTTTTAATTTTCATCTTCACGTAATTCTCAAACTGTCATGTTTGATATGTATGAAAATTCTTATACTATGGACTTAGAGGATTTTACCACTGCTTGCAAACTTCCACAATGGGGTAGTGCTAGTGAACCTCGCAAATCTGAATTTAGAGATTTTCTTGCTAGTATAATTGTGGGGGAATCTAGAGATATAGCACAAGCTACCATAGGGAGCATTCATTTTCCTGCTATACATTATTTTGCTCTCTTCATAGGTAGATGCATTAATGGTAAAGATGAAGCATGTCACATGTGTGTCCCTGACCTTAGTATTCTTAGGAGTGTTGTGTTAGGAGATAAATCTTATAATTTGGGAGCCATTGTTGCATGTAGGTTGCATCTTAATAGATTTAATGGAGATTTCTTTGGTGGAATTTATGCAACCCGCATAGCTAATTTTCTTGGTATAACCATACGTGAGGATGATATTGAGTTGCCTCCTGCTTATTTGGATTATGAGGCTATGGTTCGTCATCGATTTGTTCAGAGGAACGATCAGTTCCTCCAGTACTGACTAATCTTTGACAGACGACGCACCTATCATGTCGCTCTCCCTGCTTCTACTTTCTTTGACTTTCAGGCAAAAGGGAGACATTTTATAACCAGAGAGGAGGCGGAAGAGTATAAGAGGAGGGCTGAGATAGCTCGCCTCCAAGCTGCAGCCCACGATGCAATGGCTGCTGCATCTCTGTAACATCCCAAATTTTCAATTTGGAATGTTATACATAGATCATCCATCCATATCATGATTTATTGCATTTCCGTTCCGCAATCCTCGAAATCCTAAGCAACTCAAGGACCCACGGAGAGAGTTCGAGATTTTCCGGTTTTCATATTTGATTTTTATCAAATAATGAAACGAGGATTTTGATTTTAATATTTTTTTCTCTCCGAAAAATATTTGATATTAAATCAAATGAGTGGAGATAATATGACTTCTCCAAAATAATTGAAATATTGGAGGAAAAATATTAAAATCTTTTATTGGATTTTATTTGGTTTTATTTGGATTTTATTTGCATTAGAAAAATTGCACGTTTTCAAAATTGCATTTTAGGGCCAAGAAAATGTTCAACTCGTCCTAAATATTTTATTCAGACGGTGAAAATTTGTTTTGGTATTTTTAGATTTTTATTTATTTTTCTAGGATTTTTCTTCTGTCGGCGGTATTATATATATAAAAAAATCCCGCGCCCGACTCGGCCTAGGGCCCAACCGAGCCAGGCCGGCCCAGCTGCCGCCGCCGCCGCCGCCAACTCGGACGATGAGTCCGAGCCGGACTCCGTCGCCGCCGCCTTGCCCCCTCCTCCAAGCTGCCCCACCCCGCCCCCTTTATATATGCGCCGCCCGAGCCCCCCACTGCCACCATCGCCGCCTCCTGCACCCCGCCCCGAGCCGCGCCGCGCCTCCCGCCACCGCCGAGCCCCGCCGACGCCGCTGCAGCGTGCCGCCGCCGCTGCAACGCGCCGCCGACGCTGTAGCGCGCCGCCACCGCACCCCGCCGCCCAAGCCCTCGCCGGAGGTAGCCGCCGGATCCAACCGCCGGTTTTTCTTAAAAACCGTTCGGTTTTGTTTTTTTCAAAACCCTAGTTTTCGTTTTTTTAAATAGATCGGTTTTTCTCCAGTTTATTTATTTAGCGAGCGTTCGCTCGTTTGTTCATTTTAACGAATGCGTTCTTCCTTTAGATCCAGATAACGAACATTCGTTCGTTAATCTGTTCGTCGTTTTTTCTTTTTCTTGGATTTATTCCGCGATTTTTCTGATCGTGATTTCTGATCCGATCTTAATTTTTGTTTATCTTTTCGCTCGTTTATCGGAATCAGGCGATTCAAGCGCCTGGAGTTTCGTCTCGAAACCCTCTTTCCGGTTAATCAACTCAAACAAGTTTTTGCTACTGTAAATTGGACCTAAGTTCAGATTAGTAAACGAAGTGGTTTTCTTTCACCGTTTGACTTTCGTTGCTTCGTTTGTTTTGATTCTTTTTGCGTACCGGAGTTCTTAAGTTGAACTTTCTGGTCAACCTCTCTTATTTGAGTTTTGCTTGTGCATCATTGCTTGTTACTTATGTATGTTATTGTTTGCTTGCGATAGAATTCCCGAAGTGCGAAGCGTGTTACTACAAGTCTCTAGGATTCGTGGATCGTCAGCAAGGCAAGTAACACTTTGATCATATCCCATTATTACCCAGTTTTTATGCATTAGTTCCAATCCTCAAACATTGCATGATTAGGATGTCATTAACTTGGGGGTTGGGAAGTAGTTGCTGAGGTAGAACGTATTGCCCTGTTATATTCAAACCCTTGGGAGTTACTTCTACGTATTGCTTATATTGCTATGCTATGCTCGTAGAAGTGGTTTTGGTTTGAGTGAAATTCATGACAGATGTGAGATTGTTAATTAATGGTTCAACTTAAGGTGGCAACTTAATCAAACAACTGGGTGGATTAAGGCACCTGGGGAACCCAGTGTTGTCTGTATTTTTTTGGAAATCCCGGGGTACCCGTGTGATCTTCCTATGGACCGCCACCCAGGCTCAAAGGGAACTGAGATGATTCATGCTAGAAACTTCCGTGTGCAGCCACAAGCTATTATGGGCTCTAGCATAGTTGAGTAAGTTACGTGAAGCTCTTGAAGAGGTAGATCAGCAGGTAGTGGGTTTGGTAGGTTTGGTATGGTCTACCCGGATTAGAGAGTTAACGTTTCTGAAAGACTGTGTCTCGGCCATCCGTTTCTCAAACACCATGTAGTGCGAGAAATCCAACGGAGGCGATCGAATCTTGTGGGGAGAAGTGCGCAAACCTCTGCAGAGTGTACAATCTAATCATGGTTAGCCGTGTCCCCGGTTATGGACAATTCTTGAGTATCTAGTACTTGGGTTATCACATGTATCTCACCATGTTTAATTAATACTGTTGGGTTGTTAATCACTTTAATTGGGATTGAGTTGGGGTTACCTTCTCAATGATGTTTCAACCACCATGATAGTTAAATTAAAATCTATTCCTTTGTTGTAGGAAAAAATTGGCTTTTCGCAAAAACTATAACCATACAACTTTCCACCAGCCATATATGCATGTAGTGATAGCATTATTCTATTTCTGCTCTACTGTGTTATATTGCCAGCATATTCCATGTGCTGACCCGTTTTCAGGCTGCAACGTATTATGTTGCAAACTTTTCAGACGAGGAGTAAGGTTCGTTAGGTCGTTGCCGTGCAGCTTAGCTATGCCGTTGGAGTTGATGGACTCACTTTATCTTCCAAGCCTTTCACTATTATCGCATTAGATGGCCTTAAGCCATATTACTGTAATAAGTTCTCTCTTAGACTTTTTGATATAATAAGTGTGTGATTGCTACTCTGTTATAAATCCTCGAGTACTGTGTGTGTCAGCATTACTGATCCAGGGATGACACTGAAGCACAGGGACTTGACCATCTAAGGTCGGGTCGCTACAAGATGGTATCAGAGCACACGCTGAGTGTAGGACACGACCACTAAGATAAACCCTAGGTCACACTTCTCTACTCATTTCTGACTCCTCTCCATTTTCTACTCTTCAGGATGGCGGAGATAAAGAACAAGTTTGCACAACCGGATGAAGATACACCTTTTGGACGTCACCTGAAGGAAGTCACTAGGTACTTGAACATTGGAATACCAAGCTTCACCGGGACGTACAACGCCACTTTACCAGAAGAAGAGCGCTGGATGATTCAAGTACAAGTTCCAGGAAGGACATTCTCGCCAACCTATAAACCCATAGAATTTTCCTTCGACGCACCAACCTAGAGTTTAGGAAAGAGTATGGCAGCTCACATCACCATGGGACACATTGGAGAAGTGTATCACAGGGATCTCCAGGACACTATCTACCAAATATGTGGGCACCGAGACGAGCAATGGGAAGTAATCAGCACTAAGAAGGATAGATCCATTGCAGGTTTCAACCAGGAGTTAAACCAGCACATTCGACGTCAGGAGAACCAGATGTGTGCGGACATGATGGACTTGAAGAAGCCGAAGACTAGGATCATCGAGCTGGAGGAAGAACTCAAGTTTATCCGCGATGGATATGAGGAGGAAATCAAGACCCTACTGGAGAAGAATGATGACCTAGTCAAGAAGATCGGAGTATTCATGGGAGGACCAGCACCGGGAGTAGAAGATGACGATTCCACTTGTCTGGACAACTACATCATCATCGACGACACCGACTCCGACCCTAGTGATGATGACTTTGAAGACGAAGCTGGAGCAGACATCATGGAGTCTTCCACCGATTAAAATTTCTAGATGACCACCAACTATTAGTAGTATTTCCCCCATGCATATAGTAGTAGTGAGCACTTTTGCGATAGTTCTAGACCATTTGTATGCCCTTGCTTGATTGATTGAGTGAAATGATTGTCTCATGTGCATGTGGGTAGTGCCTTCTCATTAGACCCCTTTTCTATTCTAATCTCTTCCATCTAAACCCACAGATGCCTCCGAGACGTGACACCGGTTTTGCCTTCCCGTCGGAGCTCACCCAGTTGATCCAGCAGCAGAATGCCTTGATGCAATTGCTAGTTTAGAACTAGGGCAACAACAACAACAACAACAACAACCCACCGCCAGTGGACAACCTAGCCCGTTTTCTAAGGTTACAGCCGCCGGTGTTTTCCAGTAGCACCGAGCCTATAGTTGCTGATGATTGGCTACACCGTATTGGAAGGGAGTTGACCACCGCAGGTTGCACAGATGCTGAGAGGGTGCGCTTTGCCGCACATCAATTGGATGGACCAGCAGCCTCATGGTGGGAGAATTACACAGCCACTTTTCCTGTAGCCAATGTCACTTGGGACCAGTTTCAGCAAGCTTTCCGCACCGCACATGTCTCAAATGGAGCTATGTAGATGAAGAAGCGGGAGTTTTGCAACCTACGCCAGGGGAACCGTACTGTGGCTCAGTACGTGGATGAGTTTAGCAAGTTATCACGCTATGCCCCTGATGATGTGGCCACAGATGCCGCGAAGCAGGAGAAGTTTATGGAAGGGCTGAATGATGAGACGAGCATGCAATTGATGGTAGCAACCTTCAACAACTACCAGGAGTTGGTAGATAAGGCTCTTATGATTGAAGGGAAACAACAGCAGATTGAGAGACGCAAGAGAAAGTATGGACAAGGGAAGTATAACTCAGGAGCTCAACAGAAGCCTCGCCTAACCCCGAACTCGGGAGGACTTGTTCATAACCATGGAGGTCACAACCACACTGGAGGAGGATCACATAACCACAGTGGTGCTAAGAATGGGAATGGGAACGGAGCTAACAACAATCAGAACCGCTCCAACCCGTCCACTCCCGCCAAAAGAGACTTAAGTCAGGTTACCTGTTTTAAGTGCGGGAAGAAAGGGCACTATGCCAACGATTGCCCCGAAGGAAGGAATGGAAACGGAAATGGAAGCGCTGGGAAGAAGCCCAATCCATTCAACAAAGGACAAGTGAACCACGTTAACGTGGAGGAGGTTGAAGAGCAGCCGGACGCGCTAATAGGTAAGTTTTTGGTTAAGTCATTTACCGCTCTTGTTCTTTTCGATACTGGTGCATCGCATTCATACATATCAAGGGGATTCGTGGATAAGTTTAAACTACCAACCCAAACCCTTAGGACCCCTCTTTTAGTGAGTTCACCCGGAGCAGAATATATGGCTAGCCGATGGTGTGACCAGATACCCTTAACCATTGGCACACATGTGTTTCCGTCCGACCTAATTATCTTGGAGTCGCAAGGATTGGATGTGATATTGGGTATGGACTGGATGTCAAAGTATGGAGGAAGCATTGACTATGCGAGTAAGTCGATTTATCTCACCACCCCGGAGGGAAAATGGATTAAGTATGTGTCTAGGCATGTGCCTAAAAGGAGCCAAGTGAATGCCCTTACGGGAGTTGTTCAGGAGGAAGTGCCGGTAGTGAAGGATTACCCGGATGTTTTCCCAGAGGAGTTACCAGGCATGCCACCAGACAGAGATATTGAGTTTTTGATAGAGCTGTTACCAGGAACAGGACCAATATCCAAGAGACCCTATAGGATGCCCGCGAATGATCTGGAGGAAATTAAGAAACAGATCAAGGAGTTATTGGAGAAAGGATACATCCGAAGGAGTTCATCACCTTGGGGAGCCCCAGTACTTTTGGTTGAGAAGAAGGATAAATCCCTAAGGATGGTTGTTGATTATCAAGCCTTGAATGAAGTGACGATAAAGAACAATTACCCACTGCCGATGATCAACGATCTGTTTGATCAGTTGCAAGGAGCTAAAGTGTTCTCAAAGATCGATTTATGATCAGGGTATCATCAGTTGAAGATACGAGAGAAGGACATACCAAAGACGGCGTTCACAACGCGATATGGATTATACGAGTACACGATCATGTCGTTTGGACTAACTAACGCCCCTGCCTATTTCATGAGAATGATGAACAAGGTGTTTATGGAGTATTTGGACAAGTTTGTTGTGGTGTTTATTGATGATATCATGGTATACTCGAAGAACGAGGAGGAGCACAAAGAGCATTTGCGTTTAGTTCTCGAGAAGCTCAGGGAACACCAATTGTATGCTAAGTTTAGCAAATGCGAGTTTTGGCTGAAGGAAGTCGGATTCCTTGGACATGTTATATCAGGAGAAGGTATAGCAGTAGACCCCAGCAAGGTTCAGTCAGTCACTGAATGGTTGGCACCCACCTCAATTAGCGAGATCTGCAGTTTTCTTGGACTCACAGGATACTACCGGAGATTCATTGAGAATTTTTCCAAGATTGCAAAACCAATGACTGAACTGTTGAAGAAGGATACCAAGTTTAAATGGACAGAAGATTGTGAAGCAAGTTTCTAGGAGTTGAAGAAACGTTTGACTACAGCCCCAGTGCTAGTACTGCCAGATATACATAAGGAGTTCCAAGTGTATTGCGACGCCTCTCGCTTAGGACTTGGATGTGTGCTTATGCAGGACGGAAGAGTTGTTTCGTATGCCTCACGACAACTAAAACCTCATGAGTTGAATTATGCTACGCATGATTTGGAGCTAGCAGCCGTAGTGCATGCGTTGAAGACTTGGAGACATTACCTTATTGGAAACCGTTGTGATGTGTACACGGATCACAAGAGTTTGAAGTACATCTTCACCTACAAGGAGCTGAACCTTAGGCAGAGGAGATGGTTGGAGCTTATAAAGGATTATGACATGAAGCTACACTGTCATCCAGGAAAGGCCAATGTCGTAGCAGACGCATTGAGTCGGAAGAGTTATGCTAATATCCTTGAAAGTAAAGGACTGCCGAAGGAATTAGCAAAGGACATCATGGAACTTCGGTTAGAGATTGTACATAGAAGGTTCATTGCCACAATGGAGGTTCAGTCGACATTGCTGGACAAGATTCGGGAAGCTCAGAAAGATGATAAAGAGATTGCCGAGATAAAGGAGAAGATGGGCAAAGGAAAGGCCAAAGGTTTTCGTGAGGATGAGCATGATACCCTATGGTTTGAGGACTGAATTTATGTGCCCAATAATCAGGAGATCAGAAAGTTAATACTTCAAGAGGCGCATGACTCACCATACTCGATACACCCCAGAAACACCAAGATGTATTTGGATTTGAAGGAACGTTTCTGGTGGACTGGTATGAAGAAGGATATTGCCGAGTATGTAGCCATATGTGATGTATGTCAGAGAGTTAAGGCAGAACATCAGAAGCCAGCAGGACTGTTACAGCCTATGCCGATACCCGAATGGAAGTGGGATAAACTTGGCATGGACTTCATCACCGGATTACCCAGGACTAAAGCAGGATATGATTCCATATGGGTAGTAGTTGATCGTTTGACCAAAGTAGCTCACTTCATCCCAGTGAAAACCACCTATACAAGTGCAAAGTTGGCCAAGATCTATATGTCCAGGATCGTATGTCTGCATGGAGTTCCGAGGACCATCGTATCGGATCGAGGAACACAGTTTACTTCAAGGTTTTGGCATCAGTTACACCAGACTTTGGAAACGAGATTGGAGTTCAGTACAGCGTTTCACCCGCAGACAGATGGACAGACTGAGAGAGTCAATCAAATTTTGGAGGACATGTTGAGAGCCTGTGCGCTAGATTATGGATCTAGTTGGGATGACAATTTGCCGTATGCAGAGTTCTCATACAACAATAGCTACCAAGCCAGTTTGAAGATGGCACCGTTTGAAGCCCTGTATGGACGCAGGTGCAGAACACTGTTGATGTGGGATGAGGTAGGAGACCGATAGTTGTTTGGACTAGACTTGATTAAAGAACCTGAGGAGAAGGTAAAACAGATCCGAGACCGACTGAAGATTGCTCAGTCCAGGCAGAAGAGTTATGCAGACTCAAAACGCAAGGAGGTAACCTACGAAATTGGAGACAGAGCATATCTGCGAGTATCGCCCTTGCGAGGAGTGAAACGTTTTGGAGTTAAAGGAAAGTTAGCCCCGAGATTTGTAGGACCGTATCGCATTTTGGAACGGATGGGAGAAGTTGCCTACAAGTTGGAGTTACCTGAGGGATTGTCAGGAGTCCACGATGTGTTCCACGTTTCACAGCTGAAGAAGTGTCATGCTGAGATGGCTGATATACCATTAAGAGATACAGTACCCTTGGAGGCGATTCAGTTGGACAGTGATTTGACTTATGAGGAGAAGCTAGTTAAGATTCTTGAGTTTGCCAGCAGAGTCACCCGCAGCAAGGTTATCAAGTTTTGCAAAGTTCAGTGGAGCCACCATACCGAGGATGAAGCCACCTGGGAACGAGAGGATGATCTCCGCAAGGACCACCCATACCTATTTTCTAGCCAACCCGAATCTCGAGGGAGAGATTCATCTTAAGGGGGGTAGGTTTGTAACATCCCAAATTTTCAATTTGGAATGGTATACATAGATCATCCATGCATATCATGATTTATTGCATTTCCATTCCGCAATCCTCAAAATCCTAAGCAACTCAAGGACCCATGGAGAGAGTTGGGGACTTTCTGGTTTTCATATTTGATTTTTATCAAATAATGAAACGAGGATTTTGATTTTAATAATTTTTCTCTCCGAAAAATATTTCATATTAAATCAAATGAGTGGAGATAATATGACTTCTCCAAAATAATTGAAATATTGGAGGAAAAATATTAAAATCATTTATTGAATTTTATTTGGTTTTATTCGGATTTTATTTGCATTAGAAAAATTGCATGTTTTCAAAATTGCATTTTAGGGCCAAGAAAATGTTCAACTCGTCCTAAATATTTTATTTAGACGGTGACAATTTGTTTTGGCATTTTTAGATTTTTATTTATTTTTCTAGGATTTTTGTTCTGTCGGCGGTATTATATAAAAAAATCCCGCGCCTGACTGGGCCTAGGGCCCAGCCGAGCCAGGCCGGCCCAGCCGCCGCCGCCGCCTCCTGCGCGCGCGCCACCGCCGCTGCCGACTCGGACAATGAGTCCAAGCCGGACTCCGTCGCCGCCGCCTTGCCCCCTCCTCCAAGCCGCCCCACCCGGCCCCCTTTATATACGCGCCGCCCGAGCCCCCCACCGCCTCCATCGCCGCCTCCCGCACCCCGCCCCGAGCCGCGCCGCGCCTCCCGCCGCCGCCGAGCCCCGCCGCTGCCGCCGCCGCACCCCGCCGCCCAAGCCCTCGCCAGAGCCCCTCGCCGGAGGTAGCCCGCCGGATCCAACCGCCGTTTTTTCTTAAAAACCGTTCGGCTTTATTTTTTTTCAAAACCCTAGTTTTCGTTTTTTTAAATAGATCGGTTTTTCTATGATTTATTTATTTAGCGAGCGTTCGCTCGTTCATTCGTTTTAACTAACGTGTTCTTCATTTAGATCCAGATAATGAACGTTCATTCGTTAATCTGTTCGTCGTTTTTCTTTTTCTCGGATTTATTCCACGATTTTTCTGATCGTGATTTCTGATCCGATCTTAGTTTTTGTTTATCTTTTTGCTCATTTATCGGAATCAGGCGATTCAAGCGCCTGGAGTTTCGTCTCGAAACCCTCTTTCCGGTTAATCAACTCAGACAAGTTTTCGCTACTGTAAATTTGACCTAAGTTCATATTAGTAAACGAAGTGGTTTTCTTTCGCCGTTTGACTTTCGTTGCTTCGTTTGTTTTGATTCTTTTTGCGTACCGGAGTTCTTAAGTTGAACTTTCTGGTCAACCTCTCTTATTTCAGTTTTGCTTGTGCATCATTGCTTGTTAATTATGTATGTTATTGTTTGCTTGTGATAGAATTCCCGGAGTGCGAAGCGTGTTACTACGAGTCTCTAGGATTCGTGGATCGTCAGCAAGGCAAGTAACACTTTGATCATATCCCATTATTACCCAGTTTTTGTGCATTAGTTCCAATCCTCAAACATTGCATGATTAGGATGTCATTAACTTGGGGGTTGGGAAGTAGTTGCTGAGGTAGAACCTATTGCCCTGTTATATTCAAACCCTTGGGAGTTACTTCTATGTATTGCTTATATTGCTATGCTATGCTCGTAGAAGTGGTTTGGGTTTGAGTGAAATTCATGACAGATGTGAGATTGTTAATTAATGGTTCAACTTAAGGTGGCAACTTAATCAAACAACTGGGTGGATTAAGGCACCTAGGGAACCCAGTGTTGTCTGTATTTTTTTGGAAATCCCGGGGTACCCGTGTGATCTTCCTATGGACCGCCACCCAGGCTCAAAGGGAACTGAGATGATTCATGCTAGAAACTTCCGTGTGCAGCCACAAGCTATTATGGGCTCTAGCATAGTTGAGTAAGTTACGTGAAGCTCTTGAAGAGGTAGATCAGCAGGTAGTGGGTTTGGTAGGTTTGGTATGGTCTACCCGGATTAGAGAGTTAACGTTTCTGAAAGACTGTGTCTCGGCCATCCGTTTCTCAAACACCATGTAGTGCGAGAAATCCAACGGAGGCGATCGAATCTTGTGGGGAAAAGTGCGCAAACCTCTGCAGAGTGTACAATCTAATCATGGTTAGCCGTGTCCCCGGTTATGGACAATTCTTGAGTATCTAGTACTTGGGTTATCACATGTATCTCACCATGTTTAATTAATACTGTTGGGTTGTTAATCACTTTAATTGGGATTGAGTTGGGGTTACCTTCTCAATGATGTTTCAACCACCATGATAGTTAAATTAAAATCTATTCCTTTGTTGTAGGAAAAAATTGGCTTTTCGCAAAAACTATAACCATACAACTTTCCACCAGCCATATATGCATGTAGTGATAGCATTATTCTATTTCTGCTCTACTGTGTTATATTGCCAGCATATTCCATGTGCTGACCCGTTTTCAGGCTGCAACGTATTATGTTGCAAACTTTTCAGACGAGGAGTAAGGTTCGTTAGATCGTTGCCGTGCAGCTCAGCTATGCCGTTGGAGTTGATGGACTCACTTTATCTTCCAAGCCTTCCGCTGTTATCGCATTAGATGGCCTTAAGCCATATTACTGTAATAAGTTCTCTCTTAGACTTTTCGATGTAATAAGTGTGTGATTGCTACTCTGTTATAAATCCTCGAGTACTGTGTGTGTCAGCATTACCGATCCAGGGATGACACTGAAGCACAGAGACTTGACTATCTGAAGTCGGGTCACTACAATCTCAGTACGACCCCAACTACAACTTTGGATATCCGTCAGGCCATCCCTTGCATTAGACCAACTTAGGCCAAAAGCCTAAGCTTGGGGGAGTACGTATTTCCCACCGACATTACATCTATGTTCACACACTCATTGCTAGTTGTCGGTGCTCATACTTTTGAAGGAAATATTCCCTAGAGGCAATAATAAAGTTATTATTTATTTCCTTATTTCATGATAAATGTTTATTATTCATGCTAGAATTGTATTAACCGGAAACATAATACATGTGTGAATACATAGACAAACATAGTGTCACTAGTATGCCTCTACTTGACTAGCTCATTGATCAAAGATGGTTAAGTTTCCTAACCATAGACATGAGTTGTTATTTGATCAATGGTATCACATCATTAGGATAATGATGTGATTGACTTGACCCATTCCGTTATCTTAGCACTTGATCGTTTGTTTACTGCTATTGCTTTCTTCATGACTTATACATGTTCTTATGACTATGAGATTATGCAACTCCCGAATACCGGAGAAACACTTTGTCTGCTACCAAACGTCACAACGTAACTGGGTGATTATAAAGGTGCTCTACAGGTGTCTCCGATGGTACTTGTTGAGTTGGCATAGATCAAGATTAGGATTTGTCACTCCGATTGCCGGAGAGGTATCTTTGGGCCCTCTCGGTAATACACATCACTATAAGCCTTGCAAGCATGATAACTAATGAGTTAGTTACGGGATAATGTATTACGAAACGAGTAAAGAGACTTGCCGATAATGAGATTGAACTAGGTATTGGATACCGACGATCGAATCTCGGGCTAAGTAACATACTGATGACAAAGAGAACAACGTATAGTGTTGTGCGGTTTGACCGATAAAGATCTTCGTAGAATATGTAGGAACCAATATGAGCATCCCGGTTCTTCTATTGGTTACTGACCGGAGACGTGTCTTGGTCATGTCTACATAGTTCTAGAACCCGTAGGGTCCGCACGCTTAAAGTTCTGTGGCGATCGATTTTATGAGTTTATATGTTCTGATGTACCGAAGGTAGTTCGGAGTCCCGGATTTGATCACGGACATGACGAGGAGTCTCGAAATGGTTGAGACATAAAGATTGATATATTGGAAGCCTACATTTGGACATCAGAACAGTTCCGGGTGAAATCGGGAATTTATCGGAGTACCGGAGAGGTTACTGGAACCTCCCGGGTACTAATGGGCCTTGTTGGGCCATAAGGGAAGGAGAGAGGGGCCGGCCTAGGGCAGGCAGCACGCCCTCTTCCCCTGTCCGAATTGGACTAGGAGAAGGGGGGCGGCGCCCCCCTTTCCTTCTCTTTCTCTCCCTGCCTTTCCCCCTCCTAGTAGGAGTAGGAAAGGGAGGAATCCTACTCCTACTAGGAGGAGGATTCCTCCTCTAGGCGCGCCAACAAGGGCCGACCGGCCTCCCCCTTGCTCCTTTATATACAGGGGCAGGGGGCACCTCTAGACACACAAGTTGATCACAAAGATCTCTCCCAGCCGTGTGCGGTGCCCCCTTCCACCATAATCCACCTCGGTCATACTATAGCGGTGTTTAGGTGAAGCCCTGCTGCAGTAGCTTCATCAACATCGTCACCACGCCATCATGCTGATGAAACTCTTCCCCGAGCTCTACTGGATCGTGATTTCACGGGACGTCACCGAGCTGAACGCGGAGGTGCCATACGTTCGGTACTAAGGATCGGTCGATCGTGAAGACGTACGACTACATCAGCTGTGTTGTCATAACGCTTCCGCTTAACGGTCTACGAGGGTACGTGGACGACACTCTCCCCTCTCATTTCTATGCATCACCATGATCCTGCGCGTGCGTAGGAAAACTGTTGAAATTACTACGTTACCCAATAGTGGCATCCGAGCCTGGTTTTATGCGTAGATGTTATATGCACGAGCAGAACACAAGTGAGTTGTGGGCGATACAAGTCATACTGCTTACCAGCATGTCATACTTTTGTTCGGCGGTATTGTTGGATGAAGCAGCCTGGATCGACATTACGCGTACGCTTACGCAAGACTGGTTCTACCGACGTGCTTTGCACACAGGTGGCTGGAGGGTGTCAGTTTCTCCAACTTTAGTTGAACCGAGTGTGGCTACGCACGGTCCTTGAGAAGGTTAAAACAACACCAACTTGACAAACTATCATTGTGGTTTTGATGCGTAGGTAAGAACGGTTCTTGCTTAGCCCGTAGCAGCCACGGAAAACTTGCAACAACAAAGTACAGGATGTCTAACTTGTTTTATTAGGGCATGTTGTGATGTGATATGGTCAAGACATGATGCTAAATTTTATTGTATGAGATGATCATGTTTTGTAACGAAGTTATCGACAACTTGCAGGAGCCATATGGTTGTCGCTTTATTGTATGAAATGCAATCTTCAATCACTGCCACCAAGCTACAAAAGCTTCGTGATGAATTATAATATGCAAGGGATGAATAAGACTATTCCCGAGCTCTTCGCGATGCTAAAGGTGAAAGTGCTAGTGATCGACTAGAGGGGGGGTGAATAGGCGATTTTTATGAAAGTCTTCACCTTATGGAAGTTTCGAAGCCAACGATAGAAATAAACCTATTACCATGCAGCGGAAGGTAGACTACACTAAGCAAGCCATAGTCAAGTATTCAATGAAATGAAAGCACGAAGACTAATAGCAGCTAGGCAGTATAGATCAGGATGGAAGATAGTACGAAGCCAATCAGAACAAGCAGTTACTCAGTGAAGACAAAAGATAATGCAATCATACAATGACTTCACCAGGGCCAACAGTAAATAAAGGTATGGGAAGGATAAAACTAGTGACTCGTTGAAGACAATGATTTGTTGGACCAGTTCTAGTTGCTGTGACAACTGTACGTCTTGTTAGGGAGGCTGAGATTCAACTCAGAAGACCGTGTCTTCACCTTATTCCCCTTGAGCTAAGGACACCCAGTCCTCGCTCAATCACTCTGGTAAGTTTTCAAGGCAGACTTCCAAACCTTCACAGACTTCGTTCACCGGCGATCCACAGTGACTCTTGGATGCTCAGAACGCGACGCCTAACCGGCTCGAGGATTCACAGTCCTCAAGTGTAATAAGTCTTCAGATCACACAGACAGGAAGACTTAAGTGATGCCTAACACTCTTTGGCTCTGGGTGTTTAGGGCTTTATCCTCGCAAGGAATTCTCTCTCAAAGGCTTCGAGGTGGGTTGCTCTCACAAAAGTCGTACACTAACTCTGAGCAGCCAGCCGTTTATGGTTGTAGGGGGTGGGCTATTTATAGCCACTAGGAAACCAGACCTGATTTGTCCGAAATGACCCTGGTTCACTAAGGAACTGACACGTGTTCCAACGGTCAGATTTGAAACACACACGGCAACTTTACTTGGGCTACAAGCAAAGCTGACTTATCCAACTCTGAATAAGATTTGCTCTCACAGTCTTCGCTCAAAGACATAGGATTTTGGTTAAGCATCACTTCAGTCATTCTGACTGGTTCTCTTGGACCCCACTTAACAGTACAGTGGTTCCTATGACTCAACGAAGAAGAAAAAGAACGACGAAACAACTAAGTCTTCGCGCCCCATAGTCTTCACACGATGTGTTCTCTTGTCATAGTCTTCAATGTGAATGTCTTCAAACCCCACCTTTGACTTTAATGTCTTCATACATTTTTAGGGGTCATCTCTGGTAGGAAAACCGAATCAATGAGGGACTTCTACCTGTGTTATTCTGCAATTCTCACAAACACATTAGTCCCTCAACCAGGTTTGTCGTCAATACTCCAAACCCAACTAGGGGTGGCACTAGATGCACTTAAAATCTCCCCCTTTTTGGTGATTGATGACAAACTGGTTGAAGTTTTCAACAGGGAATAAAATATGTGAAATTGTAAAGGATAGGGTATTGTCTTCATAAGTTGCAAAGGCTCCCCCTGAAGATGTGCATATAAGTAATTTGCTCTTGGAATGCAAATGCACATGGCATGTTGTACTTGTGGAGATCCTCTTCAACCTATGATGACAATTCATCATGCATGATATGATGTAACGAAGATAATGACATGCATAATGAAAAATGGACGTCTGCAAAATGACCTAAGTGCGGAATTTATCATCGCACGTGCGGAATTTATCATCACATCACAAAATAGCAAATAAGTAGCAGACGACCATCGAGTTTAAGTGTTACAACTCAAAGAACCAAATGTATCAAAAAGCAAGAGTTGTAAGCACTTGGCAAAAGTAGCAAAAGGTAAAGCAACCACCCATATGGACCCGCTTGAAGACTATCAACTCATATGCTTCTCCCCCTTTTGTCAGTAAGGACCAAAAAGGGCCGAAGACATAGAGCGCCTACTCATTCCCATGAGGTGCAGGCGAGGCAGCAGGGTCGTCGTTGAGGTTTGGTGGTGCAGAAGAACTTGGTGCAGTGTAGACACACGCTGAAGTTGGAGGAGGTGAAGTTGCATCATCTTGTTCATCGATGACTCTGGCATTCACTGTCGCAGCTGAGGACGAATAGTCATAGTCTTCAAGTGAGGGAGTCCGATGCAAGTGAGCATTCTTGGGAGGAGTTGAGTCAAACTTGAACCGTTCGATGAAGCCATCGTCTTGCAGATCAGCTTCAGCACTAAGTAATGTCAAACTCTTCCACGACCTCCGACAGGTTTCATGAGTGACAAAGGCATTCTTGGTGGCAAGATTGCGAATGCGGTTGACATCCACCAAGAGGCTTTGCATCTGACGCTTAAGCCAGTCGTGATGTTTGTCCTGTTTCTGGTGTAGCGCGACGAGAAGCTCTCGGTCATTTAGGACACGAGATCGCCTTCGAGGCCTTTGCGCAATGGTGCTACCAGTGGCGTCAGTTTGAGCGCGAGGGGC
Organism: Triticum urartu; assembly: GCF_056163025.1. Taxonomy (NCBI): domain Eukaryota; kingdom Viridiplantae; phylum Streptophyta; class Magnoliopsida; order Poales; family Poaceae; genus Triticum; species Triticum urartu. The sequence continues at coordinate 463,142,359 of NC_141874.1, read as the reverse complement.
ACGCGTGTTGCCAGCAAGGGGATAAACACGAGAAACTTCTGGAACTCCTTCAATAGGCTGGGTGAAGCTTTGGTGATCAACATTGTGAAGATAAATGGGATCCTTAGCAGACTCTGGGTAAATAGCTTCAACTGACAGATCAACCTCTGGCAAGAATATAAGATGATTGCACGCAGACGGCTGATAGTTGAAGGCAGAGTGACACTTGATAAGACGCATGACCCATGGAGCATAGAATTTCAACCCAAAAATGTCGGATCCAGATGCAGCCAACTGCCTGATGAAGAAGTCTTGAGCATTGAAGCTGATGCCATTGAATATATAGAAAACCAAAGTCTTCATTGCTCCTTCAAGCTTCGCTGCAGATGAATGTCCTTTGATAGGCCATAGAGTCTTCCTGATGATATGGTAAACGGTGCGAGGCAGGTACTCTAGGTCTTCAACAAAGAATTCAGACGGGTATTCAGCGTCGTGAGGCAGAGACTTCATCATGCTCAGTATTTGACTCATGTTGGGTTCTGGCTTCTGAAAAATGCTTTCCAAGGCATTCTGGTGTTGTTGACAACCTGGTTCATAGTATTCACCAGGAGTGGGCAGGCCTGTGAGCTCAATGATATCAAGAGCTTTGGCTTCATGATGGACATTGCCTGTCATCCACTCAAGGACCCAAGTCTTTGGATCCCTGTTGTAACCTCGAATGTGAAGAGTTGCATAGAACTGTAGCAGAAGCTCTTCATTCCAGTGTTCCTTATCGGTGACTCTCTGCAGCAGTCCAGCATCTCTGAAGCAATCCAACGCTTCTTCAAGGCAGGGCGGGCCAGCTATAGCTTCATAGCCGAGGCGCATATGTGGAAATATGCGCCCTTGATTGTATAGGATGCAAGAATAGTAGCTACACTGCTGATAGCTCCAGAACCTGTCTGATGAAATGCGAGGTTTGGTATAAGGGTTCTTGGCGCTATTGAAGAAGGAGTTATGTGCCACAAAGCCATTCACATTGAAGACCCCAGGTGAAGTTGCAGTGCCTGGGAATCGTGGAAGTCTTGGCTTGGCCTTTTGGACTTGAGGTCTGTGCTCGACATGATATTCAAATTGTGGACCCGCGGCAGGTGGAGGAACCAAAATGGGCCAGCGCACCATAACAGGCTGACCACGATCAAATGCCAGCTCAATTGTATGTGGTCTTGGAGGGGGAACAGGAGCATTGGCATTGTTGTTGACGTGAGCTTCAGGGGCCACATTGGCTTCAGGTGCTTCAGTATTGGCTTCGGGTGCTGAAGTGGCTTCGGGCGCTTGGACTTCTGGCACCGCAGTAGCTTCAGGCGCCGCATTAGCTTCAACCATGACAATGTTATTGGCTTTAGCGGTGACGTTGGTGGCCGCCTCAGGATTGTTAACCTCCACTTCAGGAGCTGGAGAGTCGGACACGTTCTCCTCGAGAACAACATCTTGGTGGGACAGGGGTGTAGCAACTCTTTCTGCTTCAACTCTTGGTTCTTGTTCTTCATTGGCTGATGCAGCCGGAATATCTTTAGCCATTTTGGCTTCAGACTCAGACACGTGCATAGTGGGAGTGACTTGGGGCCTTGGTCCTTTGCGAAGCCTGCGTAATGCTGGCGACGCTTGCGGAGATGGAGTGTGCTGGGCCTCAAAGTCATCATCATCTTGCACTGGTGAGGTAGCTTGCGGTTGGGGAGAACTTGGGGTGTCTTGTCGTTGTGGGTGATCAGCCCATGATGCATCCTGAGCAGTTGGCGTCAGAGGACGACCAATGCTGATGAGTTCGTTGTACGTGAGCACAGGCGATGATACCAATTGGTGCTCGATCTGAGGAAGGACTTCATCATCTTCAACATTGTCGTGAGGACCAATGTCTTCAGCTGCGGTGGGGTCAACAGCTAGATTGTTTTCAGCTTCAGGAGCCTCTGGAGAAGCAGGCTCATGAACTTTCACTTGGCGTTCTTGATTTTCAGACGCAGGACGAGCCACTGAGATTGGCTCGACCTCAAGGGGCTCTATGGGTGCAGCCCGATCTCTCTTCTTGGTTTTGCGTTTCTTAGTTGGAGGAGCATCATCAGTGGTGCCCTTGGTTTTGCGCTTTCTGGCTTTAGCTTCAGCTGCCCTTGTTTTCTTCAGTTCTAAAGCCACTGTAGGGACCTTAGGCTTTGAGCCTATCATACTGGCTGGGAAGAAAATTGGATGTACTTCCTGCCTTGGTGCTTCGGGTTCTGCCACAACTGACTTCTTCTTCTTCTTGGCCGCCATTCTGGGGTCGATGCCTGGTCGCCACAAGGCCTTGCGCTTTTCAGCTTCATTGTATCCTTGAACACATTTAGCAGCAAGATCCTTCATGCGCTCACGAGAACCTTTGGCTTCTTCGCGTTTGGTTCGGAATGCTTCCTTAAGCTCATGCATCATGGTCTGGAAGTTCTGAATGCCTTCAACATTGAGCTTGGCCATATGCTTCTTGAACTAAGCCTTTTCATAATCTATCTTATGCTTCAGCTCAACAATCTTCTGAGCTAGAGCCAGCTCAGCAGCAATGGCTCCGTGGAAGGCGACGCTGAGGCCAATGGGAAGCTGAAGATCATCAAAGCTAACATTTGGGCTGTCAAATCACTCATCAATGAATGTGTTGATGATTTCAACATCAAAGAGAGGAAGGTCATTGAAGATTTCTGCCTCTTGCTTGCTCTTGATCAACTGCTCAAGAGCGTCATCGCCAAGATCATTGTCGCTGGACAGATCAATGGCGTCATTCTCATTTCGCAGAACAGCAGCAGGGGTCAGTGCTTGGCTGGTGGGTTGCATGGGCATCTTCACTTTGGAGGGCTTGGAGATGCGTGACAGATCTTTAGACTGCACACTGTGTTCAGGAGGTGCAGTGGCCAGAGGATTCACCCGTGAGACCTTTGGTGCGGGGGCAGGCTTTGAAGCTTTAGGCTTCTTCAGCTTCTTTGGCTTCGGTGGTGCAGGCGCTTTGTCAGATTCAGCATCGTCTGCAGGTTGATCCACGACTGCCCCTTGAACCATAATATGAGTGATGAGACCTTCCAGGTTGTAGAAGGGCCCAACAAGATTGGGTTCAGCTTCGCGTGAGCCATCGGCACGAGGAGTAGAGGGACCTGGGTTGAAGTCTAATCCCTGTGACTTCTTGTTTTCTTTGGCCGAGTTCCTGGCAAACTGAAGGTTGCGCTTGAACAGATTGTCGTCACGACAATGACGATGGGTCTGCATCTGCAGGCTGAGGTCCACGGACCATGCAGGGATAGAAGCCTTGTTCAATGGCTTCAGCTCTCGACCTGGGTTGAAGATTTTTGTATAGGATGTCTCCCCACGGTCTCTTGATGGCATTCTTCTCAGCATACTCCTGGGTCACGAACCTGTACTTGAACCATTGTTCTGCCCAATATCTTCGAATCCATTGGATTCGAGTTTTCCGCTGATTGTAGTCCTCCTCCGGATCTGTCTTGTACAACTCATAGAGGTCTGGAGGAAAATCTCTTGAGGTGTTGCCATGACGCTGCCTACCACCCTTCCTTGCAGATTTTTCTGGTGCCATGAAGTTTAGACTGAAAGGCTTCAAAACTGTCAAAGTCTTCCGTCTACTGGTCAGACAAGAACTGGCTTCAGGGGAATTTATATGATGCTGTAATAATTCTGCAAATGAATGCAGACTATGAGAACCAAGGGATTCTCCCACAGACATGTACCTATGACATCATTAAGGTGCGAGGGAAGGGGAAGAGGTCATATGCACTCTCAGAAGATTTTGAAGATAAATCAGTTTAGAAGACATTGACCTCATAGTGCGAAGACATTCACTCATAGATAGAGAGTTGGTTCCAGATTTGTACAAATCCACGAATAAGTACAAGTGAGGAATCTAACTACTTTGTGAAGCATAAGTGAACATACTAGGCATATTATGAGATGCAGTATGAAATAGATCCAACTTGTGTGAATAGAAACTGCTTGTGGTAGAAAAGGATGAATCTATCGGTTCAAAGGGACCGTAAAAAGGAGGTTTTATTTACCACACGAGGAACTGCTAGACGGAGTGGGAGAGAAGGCCGAGCAGTTCGATCTTCCGTGCCCTAACTTGGCGACGGAGGACACCTACGGCGACGGCGGAGAAGACGATGTCTGCTCGGCGTGAAGACGGCGTCGGTGAGGTCGCGGCAGCTAAGCACTTCGTCGCCGGCGTCGTCGAGGGCTAGCGGTGGCGCTAGGGTTTGTGTGAGAGTGGAAGAAAGGATAATGACTGGGGTGAGGCGTGTATATATAGGAACAGGGACGACACCGTGTTATTACACAGGTGCCCCTGGCGGTTCACATCTGAAGGACACGTGGCTATCATGCAACACATCGGAGGTTGTTCCACGTTCCCACGCACGCCTGAATTGTCGGGTGGTCGTTCCCACTTCTCCGGGTTTCAGGTGAAAGGATTTAGCATTGAAAATGGATTAATGGTTATCTCTGTGTCTTCTACTGACAAGGATGCAGAGAACACACTTTGACAATGTCAATAGAATGCATATGATTTGGATAGATAGACTTAGGAAAGAAGCATAGAGGGGTTAGGGTCCGATCACATTCACTTAGTTCAAAAGATTCAGCAAGAAGCCATAGCTATAAGTGAATGCTGTAGAGGACAGAAACCAAATCAGTATGTTGAAGATAAACATGAGGTCATGTTAACATTGAAGACAAACAGAAAGCGAAGACTTTGCAAATGTAACGCCGTGTGAGAAACACTTCTTACGGAAGAATTTTGTGGTGGCGTTACCCACCATATAGGAAGTATTAGACCCAGACACGGCGCACAACTTTCGTGGCGCTCTGAAGTCAAATTCCACGTTAATGTATTCACACTCAGAATGCAAGTCTTCATTGATTGAAGACATACGTTACTTCGTGTGTTGCACATCTAAGTCATCAACATGCACAAGTGTTAGGAAGTGTGCCTAATCACAGAACATTTGAGGATTCCAAGATATTTAGCTCACACCGTAACTTGCAAAACCTCTTCTCATCCAAGGGCTTTGTGAAGATATCTGCCAATTGCTCTTCAGTGTTGACGTGTATGATATCAATATCTTCCTTCATAACATGATCTCTGAGAAAGTGATGACAAATTTCAATGTGCTTTGTCTTTGATTACTGAACTGGGTTGTTGGCAATCTTGATGACGCTCTCGTTGTCGCAGTAGAGTGGCACTTGCTTCAGATGAATGTCGTAGTCTTTGAGTGTTTGCTTCATCCATAGAAGCTGAGCGCAGCAAGATCCAGCAGCAATGTATTCTGATTCAACAGTGGAGAGAGATACACAGTTCTGCTTCTTTGAAGACCAACATACAAGTGATCGTCCCAGAAAATGACATGTGCCTGATGTATACTTGCGATCCACCTTGTCACCAGCATAATCAGCATCCGAGAATCCAACTCGATCAAACTCTGAGCCCTTTGGATACCATAATCCTAGTGTTGGGGTGTGAGCCAAATATCTAAGAATTCGCTTCATAGCTAAGTGATGCGATTCCTTTGGTGCCGCTTGGAACCGGGCACACATGCAAACACTAAGCATGATATCTGGCCTAGATGCACATAAATAAAGCAAGGAACCAATCATGGAGCGGTATACCTTTTGATCGAACTCTTTACCATTGTCGTCGGGACCCAGATGGTGTTTGGCTGGCATTGGCGTCGTGTAGCCTTTGCAGTCTTGCATTCCAAATTTCTTCAGGCGATCTTTGAGGTATTTCTCTTGAGATATGAAGATGCCGTTGCATTGCTGACGTATTTGAAGACCAAGGAAGAACTTCAGCTCAGCCATCATGGACATCTGATATTGCTATTGCATCATATATCCAAACTCTTCACTGTATTTCTGGTTAGTGCAGCCGAAGATAATGTCATCCACATATAATTGGCACACAAACAGTTCACCATCACATGTCTTCGTGAAGAGAGTGGGATCTAGGCAACCAGGTTTGAAGCCTTTGCTCTTCAGGAAGTCTTTGAGTGTGTCATACCAAGCTCGAGGGGCTTGTTTAAGGCCATACAGTGCCTTGTTGAGTTTGTAGACCATGTCAGGATGTTTTGGATCTTCAAAGCCAGGCGGTTGTGCAACATACACTTCTTCTTCAATCTTGCCATTGAGAAAAGCGCTCTTCACATCCATTTGATATAGAAGAATGTTATGATGATTTGCATAGGCCAGCAGTATGCGTATAGCTTCAAGCCTAGCCACAGGAGCAAATGTTTCATCAAAGTCAATTCCTTCAACTTGAGTGTATCGTTGAGCAACGAGACGAGCTTTGTTTCTGACAACTTGACCATGCTCATCTTGCTTGTTGCGATATATCCATTTAGTGCCTATTATATTGTGCTTACAAGGATCAAGATGCTTGACCAGTTCCCATACATTATTCAACTCAAACTGTTGAAGCTCTTCTTGCATAGCTTGAATCCATTCAGGTTCCATGAAGGCTTCATCAACTTTCTTGGGTTCAGATATTGAGACAAATGCGAAGTGCCCACAGAAATTTGCTAGCTGTGTCGCCCTTGAACGAGTGAGTGGACCTGGTGCATTGATGCTATCAAGTATTCTCAACACGAGGATGAACAGGACGAAGATTTTGCTCTTGCTGGTCATTGTCATTGTTAGAAGGATTGTCGTCAGGCTGAGCATTGTCTTCAAGTTGATCTGGTGTAGAGATGATGAGTTCCTCTTCAAGCTGAGCTTTAGACGGTACGATTTCTCCAGTCCCATGAGTTTGATGGTTTCACTGGATGGAG